>NC_072795.1:105736590-106039621 GCF_028583425.1 Eublepharis macularius
ATCTGTAGAAATTTTTCTTATTGTAGCGAGCCCTCCTGGCCAGACCCAGCTTGTACTGAGCTTTGGCCTCTCTGATGGCTGACCTGCAGTACCTAGTAACCCTCATATACTCCTCTTTAGAGGTATGTCCTTCTCTCCATTTCCTGGACATTTCCTTTTTCTCCCTTAGCTTATTCTGGAGCTCTCTGTACATCCACATCGGTTTCTTGGAGCCCTTACCATGTTTCCGTCTTGCTGGGATAGTGAGGGCTTGAGCTGGCAAAAGCTCGTGTTTGAGAAGGGCCCACCCTTCACTCGCTCCTTTCCCTTCCAGCACACTCCCCCACGGAATGACACTCATCAAGCCTCTGAGTTCATCGAAGTTGGCCCTACGAAAATCTAACCTACGAGTCTGGCTATGAACTTCCTTGGCTCCTCCCCTCATGCCCCACGACTGATGGTTCCTTTATGAGGGCCACAAAAATCTTGGAACTGATCTCGGGAATGAGATCCTTGCTCAACAGCATGCCTGCATCAAAAACCTTTTCACTGTTCTGCACTGATTTTTTCCCAGTGTGCAGGGCAGAGCCTCTGCTGGCCACCACAGACCCTCAGACAAAAGTTTCTCCAGTGCTTTCCTCATACCACCCAGAGCCAACCAAAACATCTGAAAAATAATCCCTAGTTGCACAGGCCTTCAGGATGACCTGGCCTCTGGAATGTTGTGCTGCAGTCTCCTTCCTTCTGTGCACTCCTGCCCTCAGGGCCAAGCTACAAGTGACGAATGACACAGGTTGGACACTTGCCAGCTTCCCTCAAGTTTTGATGGGAAATGTAGGCATCCTAGTCTTGCACCTTGGCTCGCCAACTGCTGTCCAATGGACTTTTCAACTGTCACTTGTCCAACATTCCGCCAAGCTGCCTACATTTCCCATCTGTGATCCTATCAGTTGGTTATGATCACAGGTACAATTCCTTTCAGTGAAACTGGCACTGTTTTTTTTTCCTTAATCCAACATATTCCCAACATTTCAGAGGTGAAAAAGCTGAAGAGACATATCGGCTTTCTTGTAGAGGCGGCCCTTATAGAATGTTATCCTCTCTCAGTGCAATCCAAAGAAGCTCTACACAAAATCTTACTAAAGTCCTAGGCTTACTCCCAGGAAAGTGGCTTTAGGATTGCACTATAAATTGTGTAAACACCCCAAGATTTTATCATTATTTTGGCTACCATGTCTTTCTGTACAGCCATATAAGTTCATTTCTGGAACACAGACACCTGAACTCTTGAGGTAATGAATTTTGTTTTTACAGTTTTGTTCTTAATTGCACAATACTACAAGTCTTCAATGAAGCAAGCCGTGATGGGGAAAATATAATTTATTCCTACTTCAGATAATGAAGATATTGTGTTCCATTTTTTAAAACTTTAAAATGCTTTAGACAGCAAACAAAAGTGTCTGACATGAAGATGTCCGCGCAACCTGTGATCCCTGATGCATCCTACCAGCTATATTTTACAGTCTGTTAGCACTTGGTAATCCTCCGATCTTGTAGTCTCATCAAGAAGCAATGCTGTTGATTATCAGTCTCTGATGGGCTACCACACATGCCTGGTGATTGGTTTGGGTTTGGTGAATCAAATGCTGTGCAAGCTTGAACCCAAGTAAATTTTCAAGGGTGAAGATCATGATCCCTAAAAAGGGTGTGCAAAACAAAACAAACGAGCCAGAAATACACCCTGGAATTCACTGTTCCCTTTCATTAAAGTGAAATCCAGAATGGTGGACCAAATCCAGGCAAACAAGTTGTAATGGCACCCACAAACCAAAAAGTTCATGTGTTTGTTTTGGTTCTCACCACGCAGCGATAGCAGCAGTCAGGCATTGACCTGGCAGCATCCTGTTTTCCTTAACAGCATTTACCAATCAGATCATAAGTGGGGAGATCCCTTACATTATCAGTTAGCTCAGTTGTTGGGAAGCGGGAATGTGTGCATTGCACATGAGTTTTTCCAGCCACTACCCAGGCAATCTGTTGGTGGGAAGGGGAGTGGGCAATGGCATTGTCTCCCTGCCAATCAGGTCCTAGGAGCAACATTGATTAATCCTAATGTTGCCATCTGTGAGCGGAACCACAAGTGACAAAAGGCACAGATTGGACACTTGTCAGCTTCCCTCAAGTTTGATGGGAAATGTAGGCAGCTTCGCGGAATGTTGGACAAGTGACAGTTGAAAAGTCCATTGGACAGCAGTCGGAGAGCCAAGGTGCGAGACCAGGATGCCTACATTTCCCGTCAAAATTTGAGGGAAGCTGACAAGTGTCCAACCTGTGCCTTTTGTCACTTGTGGTTCCGCTCTGTGAAAGCCTCTGAGAATACTCCAGAAAACAGCTGCCTGGATCCAACCATGCAGTTCTCAGGATTTAAGGGCATGTAAGTTCTCATTGCAGGTGACTGAACAGGAAGAGGCCGAACAACTGCAGGTATTCCTTAAGGACTCCTCTGTCCTGGATCCATTCTAGTCTGGCTTCTGCCCTGGCCATGGAATGGAGATGACATTGGTCGCCCTCACAGACAATCTCTGCAGACATCTGCAGCGCTGCTGGTGTTGTTGGATCTCACAGTGGCATTTGATAGTCGATTATGACCTACTGACTCACTGTCTCGCTGATGTGGGGATACGTGGGACCATGTTACAGTGACTTGTCTCCTTTTTCCATGGTTGGGGACAGAGGGTGGCACTGGGGGAGCAGTTGTTGCCTCACTACCCTTTAGTGTGTGGCATTCCTCAGGGGGCAATATTCTCCTCAATGTTATTCAACAGCTACATGCGCCCCCTCATCCAGCTGATGCAGAGTTTTATCTGTTGATGGACAACTGGCCAGATTTTACTCTGGACAATCTGGCTAGGGCTTTAGAGGCCATGACTGAAACTGAACCCCTCGAAGATAGAGGTCCTGCATCTGGGTTGCGGGCCGTCAGGTTCCGGGACCCAACTCGCAACACTTGATGGGGTGTTGCTTACACTGGTACTGACGGTGAAGATTTTGGGCACGGTCCTGATGCCTCCTTATCAATGAAGGCCTAGGTCAGAGCAGTTGCCAGGTCAGCATTTTTCTGTCTTCACCAGATCAGGCAACTTGGTCCCTACCTTTTGACCCATGACTTAGCTGCTGTGATCCATGCAACAGTCACCTCCGAGTTGGACTACTGCAACTTGCTTTATACTGTGCTGCCCTTGGGCCTGCTCCAGAAATTGCAACTGGTCCAGAATGCAGCTGCATGTGCTCTGACTGAGACACCATTCTGGTCACATATAACATGAGTCTTATGCCAGCTGCACTGGCTCCCAGTGGAATTCTGGATCATGTTCAAGGTTTTGGTTTTAACCTATAAGGCCCTTAGTGGACTGGGACCGGCATACCTGTGGGACTGTCTCTCACCATATGTTCCCTGGAGGGTGCTCTGCTGAGTAGATAAACATCTACTGGTGATCCCTGGCCCCAAGGAGGTTCACCTTGCCTCAACTAGGACCAGGGCCTTCTCGGTCCTGGCACTAACCTGGTGGAACTCTCTGTCTGTGGCGACCCGGGCCCAGCAGGATCTGCTGTCATTCCACCAGGACTGTAATACAGCGATGTTCCGCCAGGAATATGGTGGTTGAGGTGGGCAAGCCATCCAACTGGCCTCCTGTCATAGGGGGGCGTATGCCCCTCTGGTTCTGCTGCTTATTATCAACTGGCCATCCTGCCCCACAGGTTTGTTGATGCTGGAGAGTTGCGCAATATGTGCACTGCTCTTCATAACGTACTGTATATTGATGTTTTATATTGTTTATGCTACCATGTTTTTATTCTGTATTATGGTTCTTGTAATCCCTTCTGAGCCCACTTGCAGGGTGAGTGGAATATAAGTCTAAATAAATAAATAAAAGGGAGTAGAGATCTCCGTTGATTCACTCCTCTCATGCAGAACCTACTTTGGACCCTGTGCTGTCATGAGTGTCTGCTGACTCCCAGGAACAACATTTTGGGGAACTCTGTGGGTTGCAGTGGAAGGGGAAATGGGGGGAAATCAACAGAAATCATTGCCCCTCTCTTAACATAAGGGCCCTTAAATATTTAGAACTTCATGGTTGGTACAGCCCCTTCCTTGTGACACTGGCACACATAGGGCTTTTCCTGGATTAAGATGATATCCTTCTCTGACTTTATGCCTCGGGTGATTTTAGATAACTGTCCTTTTTTGTTTCTCCTTGCAGAGTTCATTATCAGTAGAATTTAATATACCTCAAATTAAGACAGCAGACTGCTTCTGTGCTGTGGTTAACTTGACCTATTAAGATCAGAACTGAACACAAAATGCCAACGACAAAAAGTATAATTTTGAAGGTGTACATGTACTACTTATGGTGCACAAGATTATTCTCTGAGGGGCAATTAACAATGAGATATTATGCCATGTAAGCCCTAAAATAACAACGGGTCTTGATATTGTTTCTACAAAACTAGGTCAACGACAGGCTGACTTCAATCAGGCCAGAATTGATTTCAGAAGTTGGCAAACTAGTTCTCTGTTAGCCAGGCATTTCTTCTCACTTACCCCAAAGATACATACAATGGGCAGGGCTTCCCAAGTTATGTTTCCATTGAATGGTTAGAGGCTTGTAGGGTCTTTATAATATTCGCTTTACGTACAAATATATAACAGAACATGATTGTAGTTAAAGACGTCTTCTTATAGGCAGCACATCTTCTACCTGACATCTGATCCTGAGAGACAGGTAGACAGACACCCTGCAGTGTATTTCATTTTTAGCTATTTGTATCTGTTGGTTTCTCACTTCCAAATTCTAAAAACTGCCGTTTCCCCACATATCATGGTGTAGTAGTTGTAATCGAATCTGGAGACCCACTGTGCCATTGAAGCTCGCTGGCTGAGATTTCGCCAGTCTCTCTCTCTGACTGACCTACCTCACAGGGTTATGAAGATGAAATGGAAGAAGGGAGAATAATGTTGAAAGCTATTTTAGGTCCCCACTGGGAAGAAGATATAAATATCAAAATAAATAAATGACACTTGCCCCTCATCTCAGCCAGAATAAATTCCTCAGAACTGTATGTCAGAATTTTTTTCTGAGGGAGTGGGTGAGAAAACCCACTGGGGGAAAAAAAAACCAAAATGGCAGGCATAATTAATGCAACCATCCTATTTATAGACTATGATGATGCTTTTTAATAACTTAATGTGGTCAGCAGTTTATCAGATCTATGTGGTTTAGATGGGTCGGCAAATGACTGTTCTATTATGCTAAGAGCACAACAGGACAGAAGTGTCAAATTTCAGCCTTTAAGAAGTTTTGCAACAATTTGCTGTAAAACACTTCAACCATTTTTAAATAGCAGTGGAAAACAGCATTTAAGTACATTGTTTAAAATGCTAAAATGTAGCATTTTGCACCATCTTACATACTAATAGCCAAGTGGCCCTGATCTTAGGATACGTAAATCTGGAGATTGGAGCCATGAATGGACAAGACAGATCTTCCTACACACCTGAAAAATGCTCCAGGTTTGCAAAAAAACCCAAAATCTAAAATGAAAAAAATACATTGTTTTTGTTTTTGTTTTAAAAAAACCCCAACATGATAAAAGGAGAGCCTGTGGCTTTAACCAGATGCCCTCAGTGGTTGCTGCTAGGCAACCAAGTAACAGTTAGGTCAGTATTCCAGTCTTGGTTTCTGCAAGGAAAAGGCAGGGGAAGGGGACAGGGCCCTTTCCAAGGGTGTTTTGGCCTTTGAGAGAGAACTTATTGGGGCCAAGTCCAGAAGCAACCAACAGATGACTTGATATTGTAAAACTTGCATGATTCACCCAGGCCTGGCTGCTTGCTACCAGTTTAGTGTAGTGATTAGAGTTTCAGAGTAGAATCTGGGAGACCCAGGTTTAAATCATCACTCTGCTGTGGAAGCTCACTGAGTGACTTTGATCCAGTCACACACTCTCAGCCTAACCGACCTCTCAGGGTTGTCATGAGGATAATATGGAGGCAAGGAGAGTGATGTAAACTGCTTTGGGTCCCCTTTGTGAGTATAAATGAAGCAAATTAAGAAATACAGGTGATGATGGGGGCAGCTAAAAGTTAAGTTGTTTAGTAGGTTTGAAGGAAAGCAGGAGATGGGGAAAGCTGAGCATATGGAAGCTGCTAGGAGGAGGGAAAGAGGAAATAGTGTGGGGAAGGGGATACAGGGGAAAGTGAAGTACCCCCTGTAAGTTCTTACAGGTTCCTCACCATGCAACTGGGCCCAACTCAGCTGTTAGCAGTCAACCCTGACCCTCATGCTAACAGGGAAGCTTATGAATATGGCTATATCATAAGCCTCTTTCCTCATGTGTTTCAAACACAGAAGTGCTGCCTGACAAAGCAGGAAACTCCTGCCAACCACCGGACGGGAGTTGGAAAATTACTGCAAAGTGAGTCATATGTAAGACTGACTATGAGCCCCACACTCCGGAGATGTGCGAAGTTGTAAAACAAAAGAGATCTTCCAGGAGTTCCTGAGTTTAATTTCTTCCACACCTTGCTGATCTTCCCTTATCCACTCTCCCAATTTGGGATATTCAGGGACCTGATAAATCCCACCTGTCTAGCCATCACAGGTCATCAATTATTTTCCTCACCTTCAGTTCCTCCCAGGAAGGCAGCAAACAGCCTTTCCCAATTTTATTTTTTCACCACCGGACAAAACATTAAGTTATTGTCCTGACTCAGGGTATGTTGCACACTTATAATTGGGCCTCCCAGCCACCAGCCTTCTGTGTGTGTTCTTGAATCCTTCGCCCACCCTCAAACATGTGTCTGAGCCTCTCTCTTCTAGACTTATAATATCACCTGACCCCGCAGTCCTCTCCATTTTCCTCAATGGTTTCTAGTTAGTTCTGTGTGTATGTTCTGTGTGATTTCTTGTGTGTTTAATTAAAAAAAAATTCCTGATGAACATTGGCCTGTCTTTATTAAGAGTTATCTAGAGGACTCTAGATAACTGACTCTAGAGGAACTCTAGATAAATGACTCTAGATAAATGACTCTAGAGGAACGATCCTCATATACATTGGTAGAGGATTCTTGTTTAGTTACCCCCTCTCATGGCTTCTCCTTGTATGCTAATTCCCCCAGCTCACAAAGAGACCTCTTATTTGGATAATACAACCGGCACCACACAACTGAGCCATAGAGGAGAGGCTGCGGGAGGGGGGAGGATAAAGTGAAGATGGGGGCAAATAAAGACAGGTATGAAGCAGGAAAACAGGGAGAGGCTATGGGGGGGCAGGGAAGGGAAAGAGGACATGGTGGGGGAGGGGGAAGTGAGATGCTCCCTGAAAATCTTTATGGGCCCCCCTTTTCTGTGTTAACAGAAAAACAAATCAAGCAAGTTGTCTTGAAAGCAGCTCAATTCTTTCCAAGCAAACATTTGTCAGGATCAGGATGCAAGTATGTCGAATTTTTTGGCATGATAAACCATAACTCGATACCAAAAAAATTATTTTGCTCAATGTGTCTACAGTCTTCTAGAGTATGTGTTCATCGATCATTTCCCCATTAGGGTATGAAGTTCTAATTGTGCCCTTAATGTAATTCAGAATCACATTGTTTTTAGTCACTGAATATTAGGTTATTTCATGAATGCTTTCAAAACATAAGACTTCCTGGATGCATAGAGTGGCTTTGGTAGATAAAAGAACTGTTCTTCAGCATTGCTGAAATCCCGACGTTCCCTTTTGACTGAGAAATTTATAGAAGATATGGTGGAGTTTAATGTTGGGGGAGGGTGTGCGCGTGATAAGCTTTAGCACCATATATGGTGTCTTTTGTGGTATCTTCCTCCCCCTTTCTCTTTCCTGCTCAGAACCGTTGTATTTGTGGTTATAAGGAAAGATTAAAATTCTAATAAACTTTAAATAAAAACAGTCATAAAATAGATGGTAACAATATAAATGTTCTAAAAAATCAGATTTTAATTGAGTTTATTATTAACTGATATGTTTTATCTGGATCTAGGAAGAACAGCTTTTTTTCTTTTGAAGAGGGCCATAATTCTGAAATTTCTTGAACTGGCTACACTCTTCTGACCGAGACCAAAGAGTGACCTTAAATTTTATACAGTAACCTCACAGTTATTCTCTGAGACCTGGTTCTTAAACTTTATTTGTAATGCTGAAGGTCTTCTACTTCCTAAAACGACTCCATTCAGGGCAAAACCACATGAGACTTTTTAAAAAATGAGTTTGGTTCCGGACCTGCTTCACTTTCTCCACAGCCACGCAACAGCTGTGGAGGCCGGATTCAGCTCAGGACAGCAGCATGGAGGAGGAAGGGGCTCCTGCCTTCCCCTTGTGCTTGTTCCAATAGGAATCGCTGTGTGGTTGCTGTTCAGCCCTCATTTTCCCTCTCTGTCTGGAACTCTTTCCCAGAATGCCTGGGCAGTGCTATTTTCCCTTCTTTCTTTGAATCCCTCCTCAACATCCAACGTTTCTGTCTAATGCATTTCTATTTAATACATGTTATGCCTTCAAGGAACTCAGGTGTGTGATTCTCTGTTCCTCATTTTATTTTTATAACAGTATAGTGAAGGAGAGTGAGTGTGTGTGTGTGAGAGAGAGAGAGAGACCCAGAGACCTTCCATGGCAGAGTGGGAATTTGAATCCATGTCTCCTAGATTCTAGTTCAACACTTTGACCACTACAATACACTGGCTCTCTTTTCCACGAAGATGTTTACTTATCTCATTAAGAGTTTAAGCTTTTTCTGACCTTTGCTTTTTCCACCTTCCCCTCCTTCTTGTGTTTTTCCTTCTCTAACAACTAGTTTCTATGCTTGTACCACAGACATGTGTTTATTCTTAAGTTACCTTAGTGTACTACAAATTTATTGCTATTATTATTAAACATGACATAGTCCTTTCCATCACATCCCTTGAAGTGACAGCTTGCTTTTCATTGGCTATTGGTCCCCAAATAAAACAGCAGGCAGGCTTATACAGCTAAAAACAACCCAGCACAGAAGTAGTTTAGATCACGACAATGTCAAATACCTTTCATCAAGTTTCATTTTAGTCTTGCATTCTGGGACAGCCCTCGTGCTTTTAATGCTTCCTCAGGGCCACAGCGAGCTACTTCTCACACTAGAGGGCGCTGTTTTCCTTTTATTTATTTCTGTTAAAAACTTTCAGTGGTGACTTGTTAGTAACATTTTTAAAAATAACATTTCTTTTTTAGAATTAACAGAATTTGGTAAAACATAGACTCCCTCCACCTATCTCTTTCACAATCAAGAAGAAGAAGCTGAACACATACTTAATTCTTCAGTTGAAACCAACAAGGCTTAAATGTGCTTAAACTTTGGCTGTATCGTGCCCATTATTTTGGGACTTTTAGAACGGAGTTTAAAATATTTAAGAACTGTAGGAGCTGAGCTTTGCAGCCAATGAATAAACTATTTTCTCTGGATAGGTAAATAATTAGAAATGTTCCAACATAACATTTTAGAAATGATTCCTTTATTTTCCCATGAGAAGATTTTTTTTTTATAATCACTCCTAAAATAGCATCTTGAACTTTCTTTAAATAAGTCTCCTGCCTCCTCTTTGCTTTGTTTTTGGCAATTGCCTGGGCACAATATCCCTCCAGCTACCCAACCAGCTTCCTGCCTCCACTGAAGGCAGAAGCAGGCATCCTCTCTGCAAACGTGTGTCTCCAAACCTATTATGATCATGTGAACGTGGATGTGCAGAGGCAGAGAAGGCACCTGCGGAATGAAGAAAACAAAGGCAGGATGAAGTTTATTTAATTAATCAATGTCCTGTCTTTCCTTGTGGCTCAAGGCAACTTATGGATTTAATTAACAATTTAAAACATACAAAATAAAGTCCCAAATAACTCCCTGCCCCCCAAAGATGCCTGCAGCCTACACCCCTTAAAAGCCTTGGCAAACACAACAGCGTTGCAGCACCGTCTCAAAATTTCTAGAGACAGTGCCCCCCCACCCCCAGTGGATCCTATTCCACTGAGCAGGAGCCGCAATGGGACAGGCACTGGGCTCTGACTGATGCCAGGCAGGCAATCTGAAGAGGAGGAACAGCCAGCAGCTGGCAGTGGATCATAGTTAGCACACAGTGACATATGGGAAGAGGACGTCCAGGGGGCTTATGGTGCCCCCTCCTCTGCAATGACCTTGCGAAGTCATCCTGAAGGGTGGTATATAAATCGAATGTTGTTGTTGTTGTTATATGAGGCTGTGAGAGAGCCACTGGCTGAAGACTATCCCGTGAGTTTCATGTCTGAGTGCAGGTTTGAATCCAGATCTCTCCAGCCCAATGCTCTGACAACTCTGGATCTCAACACCTAATGATTCTTCCCTGCTAACGGGCAACCCCTCTGCTCCCAAACAGTTTCCCCTCAGCTGGGATCGGTTAGTTTTTATTTATTTGTTTAAAGCATTTGTATCCTGCCTTTCTGGCCAATTAGGACCGTCAAGGCAGTGAACAGTTCAAAAGATGTTAAAAATCATCTTGAAAACAATTTATCTACATAAAACAGTGATTGAAACAAACAACAAAGAGGGTTAATATGAAAATACTGAAGGCAAGTCTTTGCTCGTCAGCACAAGTTAATGATAAAGGGAAACAGACAAAACTCAGTGGAGAGGGAATTCCACACTTTTGGTGCCACAGCTGAGAAGGCCCTAATTCCAAAACCAGGCTTAGGAAAAAATAACTAAAAATGGCCTGAAGGAATTTGAATGGAAGCATTTACAAGTGGGGAATGGGTTAGACAGCCATCTGCTGTGAGAGCCCCAACACACCTGCATTAGTCTTTCAAGGAGAATGAAATTCTGGGAATCCAATTTTTCCATCTTGTGCTACCTAAAGAATAATGTTAACAAAACAATTTCTTTTCAGATGCTTTCAATTAGCTTGAGGCAAAAATAAACAACCCCCAGCATGTACTTTGAAAGATCCATCCATCCATCCATCCATCCATCCATTCATTCTATAGTCACTTTCTTCTCAGGTCTTACTGTTTCCCATGGCTGTTGAAGAATACTGAGTATCTGTGGAAGAGCTGACTACATTAAACTTTTTTCTCATGCTGTCCCTAAAAGTAATATCTTGCACTGGAATGTGACTGTTAATTATACCACCACTATACCCAACTCAGCACTGAAGCCAAATTCCACCTACTTTTCACAAGAGCATCTTCAGTTGAAGAATATTCGTTTGTTGGTGGTCCAGGGTGAGGCAGTCTATATTAATGGGAGGAAGCTCCCCCCTGGACATAGGCAGGGTTGCTAGCCTTTTCTGGTGACTCCAAGTGGGAGGGGGTTCTCCCTTAATCTCTCAGTTTTGGCCCTGTCTGTCTCTCAGACAGGTCGTTGCGGGCAATGCTTGTTAAAGAGCATGGTGGTGATTCCTTTCTCCACAGCATTAGTTCTCACTCTTTTCCCTCCATTTCTGTCAGAGAGGGCTTTTGTGTTTTTGCTGTCCAAGGTTGGGTGGTGTTGGCCTCAAATCTGGTGCTGGCAAGGAGTGCTTCCTACAAGGTCAATGCATGTTCCTTCAAAAATAGTGTGAAAATAACATGCAGTGAACACTATATGCTTTTCAGCTGGCATTAGAGATACCCCCTCATGCTATGCTGAGGATCATGGGACCTGTGTGTACAAAAGACGTGTAAGATGAGTCTGTACTGAGGATGGAAATGAATCAAGATTGTCCTTCCTCTCTCTTCTGTGAAAAAAATTGGTAGAATCCAACCAATAAACTTTACCAACTTTAATTTTGTTAGTATATGTGCACCATTCTTAGTTCTTTTTGAACATGTGGAACAGCCTGAAGACAGTAAAACACTTGAAATAAGACTTCTTTTGTTCTGACAGATTATTGCATTTGAGGAGATTCACACTAAGGGAGAGATGCTGAAACGATCTCCACTCCCCCCACCCCCAACAGCTGCTTCCACTCTCCTGATGGTCTGTGACATTTGCCCTTGGGGTTGGAGGGGATGAAGCAAATCTACAAACCTAGGGATAGGAAGCAAATATGTATGGGTGTGTAGTCAGAGCAGTAATTTTTTTATCAACCCGAATCCTAGATTAAGTTCTGATCATCAGATCAACAACTATGCTTTTATAGGAGTTGTGTGAAGAGTAGTACTAGCACAATGAACAAACAGACGCAAGAGGTCTGTCTATGCTCCAAATTTATTTTGGCTTTCCAGATGAATTGTCATGCCTTCCCACAAAAGAATCTTGGAAGCTTGGTCAAAATATTAAACATTGTGTTCTAGTCTCTCATGGAGAATGACAGTTCTTAGGATTCCTTAGGCAGATAGTAAGTAGGTCAGGAAAGAGGCATTAACTGCATTACAAAGCTATTTGCACAAAATCTTTGCCCACAAAAGCCTGATAGAGCCATGCAGCACAATGAGGTGGTAGAATGGGCTGTACCATTTTGCAAAGGGGGTGGGGGAATATATTAATTTTTCTTGCTCCCCCTCATAAAAACTCTCTGCAGATTAAAAAAAATAACATATTAGAGAGAAAGTTCTAAGATGAGCCTTGAGTATGCTGTGCTACTTTCCCAATTATAGGGAATTTTTAAGGATGGGGGACCTTTGAAAAACATACCTTACAAGCTGTCTGAAATGGTACAGTCCAACGCACCATGGAAGGCTTGAGCTCTCCTTGGCTCTGCTCACATCCTGCTTGCCCGTTGTGAACATGCAGCTAATTGTTTGGCAGGCAGTTGGATTGCTTGTGAGCAGTTCAGGCCTGTTCACTGGGTTATTTTCTGCAAATACACAGTCAGTTGGATCCAAACTAAATTGGCACTCTTCACAGATACCCCGCCCACCCCCCAGTCCTGCTGCAGACCTTTGTGTCATTCCTCAGGGTTCCCAGTCTCCCAGCAGCAGCAGTTCCTGGAGATTAGGAGGTCAGGAGACTGCAATGGGAGGGAGGCAGGCAGGGAAGTTCCATTTTGCCACTGCAAAATGGAGTCCAGATCCAACTTACTGAATATTCACTGACTCACCCATTCCTGCGCCCTTTCTGTGCTCTGCTGCCCAATGTTTAAATGAAGAATAAACCAAAACTGTCAGGAACATATAAACATTTTTTAATTTTTTTTTAAAAAAAACTCTTACTTTTTGTTGTTTGTCTTTGTAGACTCACCTTCATGCCCAGCTTGCTTCCACTGGGGCAAGACAACTAACTTCAAGGTTACATATGACTGAATTAAGGCTTTTGAATCTCTATATCCAGGGGCCAAATTCAGCGCTACCCCTAGGCTGTCTGTGAATTGCTCAAGAACCATTTCTATAACCTTAGCTGCAGGTTTATCGAGCGGGTGTTAAAAGTGGTAGAATAGCAAACTGCTGGATTTGGGGGCTTATGAAAAATGAATTACTTATATGACTGACTGACAAGCAATGCTATCGTTACAACCTTACATTCTTAAACGCCAGATAAGTTCTAAATTGTGATAAAAGTTATTATGAGTTTCCTTTATAATCTGCTGATGAAACTTAATTGGCTTCATTTAAACGTGTTAACTTTCCGCTTAATTGGATCACGATAGTTTGTGCAACATTTTGAAGTGTATACCTTTTTTTAAAAAAAGATCAGGCAAAGCTTAACAATTAAAACCTTGTTTTACTGCTATTTAGAGCAATCTCCTCATTGCAAAAAATAAATGTATTTGTTACTACAACATGCAAACATTAAAAAGTACATTGAGAATAGTGTTGTAACTTTGCTAATTTTTACAAGCGGGCTAAAGTAGTACATGAAGAGATTTTAAAGGCACCACAGCCAATCAACAAAGATAACTCCTGTGTAATCTCAGTGCCTCTGGGCATTCATTTGATGCTATGGACGTGTTGATACAGAGAAATACAACCTGCTGTAGCTCAGTTTTCTCATATACTAGCTCTCCCGTTATGTCCCCTGCAGGGGCTTGCACTCCAGTGGATAAGAAGCTTCTGGTGGTCCCTAGTCTGAGGGACATTCAGCTGGCTTCAACTAGGCCCATGGCCTTTTCTGCCCTGGCCCCGCCTGGTAGAATGCTCTCTAGGGCTGCCAGCTCCAAGTTGGGAAATTCCTGGAGATCTGGGGGGGAGGGGTGGTGGTGGAACCTGGAGAAGGTGGGGTTTGGGGAGGGAAAGGACCTTGGCATGGCATAATTCCACAGAGCCCACCCCCAAAAGTAGCCATTTTCTCCAGGTGAACTGATCTCTGTGGCCTGGAGACCAGTTGTAATTCCGGGAGATCTCCAGCCACTACCTGGAGGCTAGCAACCCTAATACTCTCCCTATGGAGATCTGGGCCCTGCTGGACCTTTTACAGTTCTGAAGGGCCTGCAAGACAGAGATGTTCCACAGGGCCTTTGACTAAGACCCAGCTTTTGCTCCCCTTTTCTGTCCGCCATGCCCCTCTGCAACTGCCCTGGGCCTTTATTATGGTGGTCCCATAGTTATTATGGTGGTCTTGTAGTTTCGCAGTAGTCTGGTATTATTAGAGACACCTAGATTTTAGCTGTTAAATTGGGGGGAGGGGGTTAATACTGTTATGATATTTTAATTGTACGTTCTTGTTGTAAGCCCCTCCGCAAAATATAGCTTGTGGGAAGGGTGTGGTATAAGCTGAATAAAGTAAATGAATAAAAATGGGAAAAAATAGCACCCAACAAAACAATCACAGTACATCAGAGATTAAAGGTGTCGTTTATACTCAAGAGCTCTAATAAAGATTCATTTTCATTACTTGGCTGGCTGCAAGCATTGATGACTTCTGCTCATGAGAGATTTCGTATCATCTGGAGTCATCTGAACCATCATACCTTTCACTGGAGCTTGTTTATCCACATGTTCAGCTGTCTCAGTGATGTACATGTATGCTAATCCAATCTGAAGTCCCAAACCTGAATCCATAATATACTAATATACAGGGCTTTTTTTTCTGGGAAAAACAGAGGGGCGTTTAGATTGCCCTCCCCTCTGTCTGGAGATCAGGGGGCGGGGCCACCAGCCATGTGGCCACTTTCAAGAGGTTCCGGAACTCCGTTCCACCGCGTTCCAGCTGAAAAAAAGCCCTGCTAATATATTTCAGGGTTTCCGATTTACCTTACGTTTTCATAAAGGTAGGAGCTTACGTTGCCGAAACCCAGGGCTTTTTTTTCAGCAGGAACGCAGTGGAACGGAGTTCCGGAACCTCTTGAAAATGGTCACATGGCTGGTGGCCCCGCCCCCTGATCTCCAGACAGAGGGGAGTTTAGATTGCCGAGCGGCGCGGAGGGCAATCTAAACTCCCCTCTGTCTGGAGATCAGGGGGCGGGGCCACCAGCCATGTGACCATTTGCTTCAAGGGCAACCCACTGAGTTCCACCACCTTTTTTCTTAGAAAAAAGCCCTGCTGAAACCTATAACTATATGTGTTAGAATAGTCTGTAGGAAGGTGGATGCCTTTCGCATTGTACCCAGCACAGCAATCCCCAATAAAGCGCTGCATTTGAGTTCTATAATGGCTGTAGATTTCAGTGGACTTTACTTTTAGCAAAATATAGTGGGAATTACTGCTTCAATGTATTTAAACTGCTGCTTTTCAGTTCCACATGTACTTGGAAGCATGACTCATTACATTTTTCTGAGGAATTATAGATAAAATCTGGGTATTTGTTAACTTTCAATTAATTAACATAGAACAGCAGCAGAGCATTCATGCTGGGCAATTCAGGAGCAATATTTTATGACTATGTTACTGTGAACAGGATTTATTTAGTGTTTCTTTTTTTTAAAAAAAACTGTCACCTTTCTCCCAACACGGGATCCAAGGCAGCTTGCAAATGATCAATAAAACAATGCAATACAATCTCTAAATAACTTAAAACACCAAAACAGTACAAACTGCAAAGCAGTCTAAATTCAGGCCGGGAGTAGCATGACAGCTGCCAGTATTCGTGCATAATTTGCACAGAAGTGGTGTGTACATACAAAGTGGCACTAAAGAATCATCAACAGCAGCAGCTCACACTGGACTAATTGCAATGATTATAACAGAATGGAGGGGTGGTGGTTAGATCAATTTTACCTTTTAAAAAAAATTCTGCAACTCAAAGCCTTTGTGAACAGAATAGTCTTAAGCCGTGTCCAGAAACAAACGGGAAGCCACTTTAACACAGGTGTAGTCTGTGCAATACGATGGGATCCAGTGACCAACCTAGCCACTTGTATTCTAAACCAGCAGATGTTTCCAGAGACTTTTCACAGGCAGCCCCACATGCCATACGTGACAGTAATCAAGCAAGATCACCTGTGGCAAGATTTCCAGAGGTGGCTGCAGCTGGCAAAACGACTCAAGCGGTGCTCAGAGGTCTTGATGGACTGGGAAATTAAAACAGCCCAGTCAAGACGAGTGGCATTGTTGGCCAGCTCTGCGGGAACCACACAGCGCAAACCCAGCCAGTAGTAAGGGGTGTCAGGTCCCAGCTTGGATGCAATGGATTCTGGCCAAGCAGGTTGGGCAGCAGCCCAGTGGGAACTTTCCCAGTAAGTGAAACGGCCAGTCTGCCCCTGCTTGGAGCTATGGATATCCCTATGCTATGCGACTCATGGCTCCTTGAAGCAGGACTTGTAGTACAAGAAACTAGAGCAACAGAACGCTGCCTTAGATTTCTGATAAGCACGAGTTAGTTGGTAATAAAGAGCTTACAAGAAGGAGGCCTGTGAGGCAGGAGAAATCCCACTCCCCCTTCACTGGCCCGTCTCCCTCCATCTGGTTTTCCTCCTTCTTCCCTGCCCAAGCTCCGACTCTCCCATATCGCCCCCCACACCCCAGCTGCCCTTTTCCTTCTTCCCCTCCACTAGCTCCTTCCCCCTGGCTCTTGCTCTGCCTCCTCCTTATGGTTGTTGCTAGAATGCTGGGCTCCATTTTGGGCTGCCCACTATTTTTTTAAAATGTCTATTGCCCCTTTATTTTATGCAACTCAGAGTTTTGTGCAAATCTGGGGTTCTGTCAGAGACTGGAGAAGTATATGTTGCAGCCAGGCTAGGACCCACTTTGTGGATTTTTTGATCTGCACAAAGGCGAGCTCTGGGCTATTAGAAATAAGGATTGGTGTGCAGCAGTGGCAGACTGTGAACTGGCAAGTCCTTGATTCAAAGGTCACCTCAGCCATAAAGTCACTAATGATCTCAGGTGCTTAAAGAGCAGGAAGCGGAGCTAGGAAAGGAAATCAGCAGCTGTAACATTCACAAATGATTCTGGAGTTTGTAGCAAGCAGGGAAGTTGCCAAGTGGACTCCGCCAAATCATTCAGGATGATGAAATCCCAAACAGACAGTGAAGAAGAACAGAAGGATCTCTCCAAACTGCACGGAATCATATCACAACGGCAAATGAGACTGAACTGCAAAGCGACACACACTGTGAGTAATCGCAAAGCCATGTGCCCTGTGGCGAATATACCAAATCAATGTGGATGGGCACTGAACTTTCAGAGAAAGTTTGGAGTGCTGAGGAGAGCCGATTGAAATCGTCAACTTGGTGAGCAATGGCAATGAAAGAAAAAAACAGAGTGCTGGGACTTAAGGACAAGGCTTGAAAATAAAACTGCCAGCACTATAATGCCTTTTGGGTGGCTTCTCTTCTTGCTCTGTTTCTAAAAGATTCTCACAGAGTGGAAAAGTGTAGAAAAGGGGAGTCAACACGAGGTTTAAGCATCTTGTCTCCAAGGAAAGGGCAAAGCATTTGGGGAGCTTTGAATTTTAGACAAGAAGATGACTCATCGTCAATTTATTTTGCTTATATGACCATAGGCCTTAAGCATAATTTAACAGACAAAAAGATTACTAATTGGGGGTGGAAGGACTGGTTATTGAAAGAATATTGACAGTGAAAGAACAGGGAGAGATTTTTCTCCTCTTCTCACAATACCAGAGCTTGAAATCACCTTTTAAAAAGTCTGTCTGTAAATTCAGGACGGTCAAAAGGAACTAGTATTTTGCACGATGCATGGTTAACTTATGGAACTCACTGCCACATGATGTGGTGATGAACTATAGCTTACAGGGCTTTAAAAACAGTTAGACACATTAAAGGAGTGTGGGTCTAACAATGACAGAGAGGCCATGGGTCAGTACGAGAGAATCTGCTTTGCATGAAGAAGGTCCAGGTTCACTCCTCGGCAACTCCAGTTAAAAGGATCAGGCAACGTGAAAGACGACAGAAAGGCCTGCTGCCGATCAGAGAGGGCAACATGGACCTTGATGGGCCAGTGGTGCAATAGTATAAGGCGGCTTCATGAATCCACGTACTTCTAGCCATGATGATGGAACTTCCATGTTCAGAGGCCTGGAGGAATCTGAGTCTCCAGGAAATAACATTTCATAACCCTTGGAAAGAAGATGCTGGACTAGGCGGACCCTCAGTCTGACCCTGAAGGCCTCTTCTTACGTTTTTCTGCCAGGCAAGTGAACAGTGCTTCATTGTGAGTCCCACCAACTGCAAATAGCACCGGCTTCCTTCGCAGGGCTGTTGTAGCAACGATGGAGGGTGCATGAAATGCCTGGAACACTTGAGCTGTGGAGATGCTGGGAGAAGCGACGAACTGATCTGTGCAGGTTATTACTCTAAACATCTAATTTACCCCCCCTCCCCCGCCTTAGGTTCTGGTTACCAGAACTGCATCACCCTTCAGACCACATGGCAATTGTTGCTATTTCAAGGATCACATCTGGAAAAGTATCACTTAGCATCGAAAAGTGATGCAGTGTCCGTGAGATGGAGGGAGTGCCCTTGCCAGTACGAAGCAGCTCAGGAGTTGGGGGTGTGTGTGTGGGGGGGGCAGCGGTGGGGCTGACCAACCTGCTTCTCCCATCCCCACCAACCTTCTCCCCCAGCGACCGCGATCGGTATCAAGGGCAGGAGCAGCAGGAGGGTGGCTCTAATTGCTTTCTCAATGAAAGATAATCACGGAGTCCCAAGAGAGGCTCGGCGATTAGCACTCAACCTCTCTTCCCTCCAGTGATCTCAGCCTTCTCCATCCTGCCTGCCTCCATTTACAGCCCATTCAGCAGTAAGTGGATCGAAGAAAGCCGCTCACCACCACCCATTAGTGACAGCAGATCTCTCCCCACTGCCTCGGACTTACTTTTTCCCCTCCTCTCTCCCTCTCTCGCCCTCGCCCGCTCTTGCTTAGAGGCTCCATTCACTGCGCGCTCGCCTGGGCTGCTGCTCCGCTCCCGCGGCTCCGACGGGATAGCAAAGTTGGAAGCGAAGCGGGCTGGGAAACATGAGCGAGCTGGAAGGGGACTTCGCCAAGGTCTTGCAGCTGAAAGATGAGCGGATCAAGGAGCTGGAGAAGCGCTTGTCGGAGAAGGACGAGGAGATCCAGGAGCTGAAGAGGAAGCTGCACAAGTGCCAGTCGGTGCTCCCCGCGCCCACCACCCACATCGGCCCGCGCACCACCCGGGCGCAGGGCATCTCCGCCGAGCCCCAGACCTACCGCTCCTTCCACGACCTCCGGCAGGCGTTTCGGAAATTCACCAAGTCCGAGAGGTAGGCGCGGACCGGGACCGGGGAGGGGGCTGCGCGTGCCGCTGTGGCACGTCTCGCGCCCGGGGTCTCGCGCAGCCCCCGCCCGGGACGCCCTCGTGGAGCCTGGGGCGGAGCTGGGCGGAGGGCGTGTGTACGGACCCCTCTCTTCGCCTGGGCTGGGGGTCAACTTCTCCCCGCCGGACCAGGCGACGGGGGAACGGATCCTTCGACCCAGCCCATCACGTGCTGGCTGGGAGCTGCGCTGGAAGCCGCATCTGCCCTTGCAAAGCTTTGCAAAGTTCCTCCAGCAGTTCTTGCGGCTCTTTGGCACCCCCCGCTTAGCCCCCCCTCCGCTGTCGCTGCCCGGGAGTGCAAAACCTCTCGCTCCCCATCATTTGGCACTTTTCACCGCTCTGCTATTTTTGTGGAGCACGCCTGGACGGCCGGGCATGCTCAGTGTCAACAGTGGAAGCCGCTGCGCCCTTCCTTGTTTGCCCTTAGAAGCTGCAGCTTCCCACCACGGGAAAAGGGTGGGGGGAGACGTAGAGTGGGAAAGCGCGAGGCGTTGGGCTTGGGGGGAGGAGCGAGAGACGGCCGGGGGTTCAAAGGCCCGACGGGAGGCGACGAGGAGCCCAAGCCCTGCCCGGCCTCGCCTCGCCGCTCCCCCACTATCCCGCCGGCCTCCGCCCCTCCCTCTCCAGCCTGGCGGCGGCGGCGGCTGCTGTTTGCACCGAAAAAAAAAAAGTCCCGGACACCAGAGAAGCCCCATCGATCGGCCCCAGCATGAAACCCCCTGTGGACATTAGCAAGAGGAAGTGCAGAGCGCATTATAAGCTTTTAAGTCGCTGGAAGCGCAGAGCTCAAAATGCATGTTGCAGGATATTGAATATCCCATTAAACTGCGTCTCTCTCTCTCTCTTTCTGCCACAAACGCCGCCCAGCCCGCTCCTCCTTGTTCATCATCATCATCATGTTTCTTCCCAGGCTACTTTGAACGGCCGTCCCTTGTTTGTGGGGGGTGAGAGACAGGAGGGTGCCTGACCCGCGCAGGGTAGAGGCCAGGTTTGGTTCTCCTTGGCTGTTTGGACTCCAGAGGAAAGTTTTTAAGGGGGGGGGGGGCAGTATTTCCTAGGCTGTGCTTGTCTGCCCCTGGGCGCTGCTGTAGAACAAGGCCCCCTTAGCTTTGGATGGCTTTGGGTCCGATTTGATGTGCATGTGTGTCCTGTGGCTGCTCTCTGGGAAATGTTGATCTGCGGTTCCCATGGCAATGAAGGCTGGATGGAGAGGCCTGGAGTGCCACTGCTCTGAGGCCTGATAGAGCTGGCAGCCCTGGCAGTTGAGGAACATGCGCCAGTTCTCTCCCTTTTACAGCCACAAGTGACTTAGGAGAGTCATGGTTAGTTTTCCCCTGTTGCCCTCGGTGGCGGCGGCAGCAGTGGCAGTGGCAACAATATGATTCTCTTTCTCACAGCGGCTACTGCCACTCATCTTTGGGTAATTACACCATTGTTGCACTATAGCAATGGCTCACAGCTGGGTTGGCTTGTCCTCACAGGAAAATCTAATAATGCTAATGCAGTATCCAACAATGTGTTGATATAGTAGGGTTGCCAACTCTTGGATGGGAAATCCCTGGACTTTGGGGAGTTGGAGCCTGGGGAGGGTCGGGTTTGGGGAGGGTGTAATGCCATAGAGTCCACCCTCCAAAGCAGTCATTCCCCCCCCCCCCCAGAGAACTGATCTAGAGATCTAGTCTAGAGATCTGTTGTAATTCCTGGCGATCTCCAGGCCCCACATGGAATTTGGTAACCCTATTACCTTACACTTAATTGGCCTTAATAAGTTTGTCTCCTAATTTCTAAGCCCTCCAATACTTTAGTTGATTATTCATTATGAACGAATCATCTGAATTGTATTTGATCTGCATACAAATAAAACAATTGGTCTGAAGGGGAGAAAAGCCCATTTTATTTTCCGATGGTACCTATATCACAGCAGGTGCCATCTTTGAAGAGGCCATTCCTTCTGGGTGCATCAGGGAAAATGGGGAGAATAGGGGAGAATGCCTCTTCTAAGATGGCACCATGGTTATTGTAAGCATCTTAATAAAACCTAATTTTAAAAGTAGTGTGCAACTAAGGGTACCTTTTAATCTATCAAAAGGATTTTAAGTGAAATAATCAGCCTTAAAGGTCATGTTGTTTATGTTTAGCATCTCTAAACCCTGAAAGAAATGTTTTTTAGAAGAAACATATCAGCAAAACTGAAAGCAGGATTATGCTATACAGCTGCTTAAATGGAAGGAGAGCCAGTTTCAGGGGGAGGGGCAGAGGTTGGCTGACTGAAGAACACTGAAGAGTTGTTACTTGGGGGGGGGGGGGAGGTACAGGAGAAGCAAAATTTCTCGGTGAATCCAAACCGTATCTATAAAACTGTGTTACAGACATATCCCATACAAGAAAGCCAGAAGGGTATGATTAAAAATTGGCTTCCTTGCTGTGTCAACTGTGGCCTGAATATGTGCGTGTGGGTTTGGTGCTGTTCCTTTGGTTATTTCTGCTTCTGGTGTCTTCCTCCTCTCTCAAACAACTGGAATTTGGGGGGGGGGGTGCTTGGGAGTGAAGCAGATTGCCTGCACTTTTAACACATGCAGTTCATTAAAGGCATTTAAAAAATAGATGCACTGACTATTTGGCTACATTTCACCCTTGGGTTTAAAAAAAATCCCCTCTCTTTTAATGACTGGTGTTATTTTCTGAATTTTGAAAGTCTAAAACACAGAGCCACTTGAAAGAGAGCACTGTAAGTCTTGCATTAAAATTAAACTGGCTTTGTAAATATAGGATTTTAAGTGAGGGGTTCCGTGTGCCTGATATTCCCACTGGAAAATGACTTTGAAAGAGGTTTCGCAAGGCGGTGGATGCCATACTCATTCCTCCCTCCCAGCTCTTTCCCAAAGTGGGAAACTACAGTGCAGATGGCGAGTGAGTCTCAGTTCACGGAGAGAGATTTATCTGTTCAATCAGATGTTGGGAACACATATTTTTCTTCCAACATTCATTGCAAGTATTAAGTCCCAACTTCCTCCTCTTGGTGGTTTACACTAGGACAGAGGGTAAGCGTTTTCCCCTGCTCAACATTTGGACTTTCGAATAGAAGCCATGAAGTTTATTTTCAGAACACTGACTCACTGTAGCGGAGAGTTATGACAAGTATAATATATTGAGATAGTAATGGTTGGAATTGAGGGTGGGAGAGATGCACCAGAAAATTTAAAGGAACAGAATGCCTTTTATTAACAATACTCCGGATTGCTTTCTCCCGTCCACTTTCTTCCTATCAGTGGCATGACCATCTGATAGCTGAAGTCATGTATTTATTTCTATTTGTAATGAAAACTATTGCTGGAATCCTAAACATGCTTGTTTGAGAATTCTGTGGAGCCCCTAGAATAAATAAAAATGAGTAAGCATTCTTAAATAAGGCTGGGAGGGTATTTTCCTAGGGTCCTTTGCTAAAAGTTGATATAAATAATACTAATACATAGTAATGGGGATGGAAAAGGCAGATATATTGAGTGTGTGTGCAGTAGAATACATAGCCTGAAGAATTGTGCGTAACGACAGCTGTTTGAGTTACAGTATCCTCTTTAAGGGTAGTCTTAGCGAAGCTGTGCCACCTGGACCTCTCTAGTCTCTATACTAAACAAATATATAAGACAAATATTTCCAATTAAAAGATGGAATGTGAAACAACAAGTCGTTTATCCCAGCTGCTTTAGAAAATTGTTGTCCACCCCCAGAACTACTTCTGCAGTATGCAAGCATGGCTTTTACGGAAATGATATCTCTGTGATTTCTGAAGTGATAATGGCGAATGCTGTAAATGTTTGAAACACAGTGTATCAATGGAAAACAGGATCTGACTGGTGCTGGACAAAGTGGACTCTCTCTGGCTCACAGAAGCCTTATGCCTGGGTACATTTGTTAGTCTTTAAGATATCACAAGACTTGTTATCAGTCTGAAATGATATGAAGGCCAAGTATTTTTTCTTGTAGCAAAACAAATACACAAATTACCACTTTTATGTTATATATTATGATTTATTATCTAAATTTGCATGATGGTGCCGTGTGTTAAAGGTGAATATTTCCATCTGTAAAGATTGAGACCAAAAGTGATACGGAAAGTTCACGATATTTTTCAAGTATGTGATTAAATTATTGAAATAGTAGCCCTCCCCCCAAAGCTCAAAGGCATTGCTGAATTGCATAGTACAAATTGAGCAGATTGCTTGAAAACTGTAGCATGGCATCTGAATCCAATAATAGGAGCGGATCTGACATTTGCTCCAATGACAGCAGCCCATTTAAGGTATGGGCAGAGCTGCTAACATGTCCATTTAAGGTGCAGGGAGAGATGCACAGATAGTGGCGCTTCCTTCGTTTTCATGATCATAAAAAATACTTCTGAAATAAAATGAAAGGTATCCTTGTTGAAGCTTCTCTACATCATGCAAACAGCCTTCCCAGTTCAAACTGATGGTCTGTGTGACACTGTAGCCAATCCTCTCCGGCACTTAATATGATAGACTAGATAAACCCCCTTTCTCAGGCCTATTTGACTATTTTCAGCTTTCATCAATCAAATGTTTGGGGACCTCAACAGTGTGAGAACATATATACTAGCTATTACAGGATGAATTCATGCTTGCATGTCCGTCATTTGCAACATCAAATAATTATAAGCATGTCTGGAAGAGCTATTACAGAAATAAAGCATGACAGAACTTTTTGAGTACTCATTGTAATTTCAAGCACAGTATTTTCAGTGGCGCCTGTTTCCATATTCAGGTATGAATTGTGTAGAGTATTCAAATATAGAGTACCTGCATGTGCAAACCAATTTTCATTGATAGCCATTGCTGTTCATGCATTTCATTAATTGGTCAAAATCAGTATTGGAAGTTTCTTAGTTTGAGATAATAATAATATATATTTATATACCGCCCTTCAGGACAACTTAACACCCACTCAGAGCGGTTTACAAACTATGTCCTTATTATCCCCACAACAATAATCACCTTGTGGGGTGGGTGGAGCCAGGGCCAGATCTAGGGTTGCTGTCGCCCAGGGCAACCCAAGCCTGGCCCCCTGTGCACGTGCGCTGCGTGCGCTCCCAGCACTGCGTGATGACATCATCACGCAGGGGCAGGGCATGCTGCCAGTGGAGCGGCAGCAGCGCAGGCAGCTGTGAGGCCGCCCGTGCGATTTGCCTGCCCTGCTGAGGGGGTGGCTGGCTTGCTGCACACTCCCTGTCATGCGGGGCAGGCGAATGGTGCAGGCGGCTGCTCAGCCCTCTGTGCCGCTCGCCTGCCCCGCTGAGGGGACGGCCAGCTTGCCGCGAGCTCCCTGTCCTGCTGGGCAGGCGAATGGTGCGGGCGGCTGCTCAGCTGCCTGCACTGCCACCGGTATGCTCCTGGTGGCTGGCAGCTGCACCCCTTCTTTGGTGGTGCCAGGGGGAGACTACCCCCCCCGTCAATCCGGCCCTGGGTGGGGCTGAGAGAGCTCCGATATAGCTGTGACTGACCTAAGGTCACCCAGCTGGCTTCGAGTGGAGGGGAATCAAACCCGGTTCTCCAGATTAGAGTCATGCGGCTCTTAACCACTACACCAAACTGGTATTGGGTGGGTCTTAGTGGTAGAGCAACTGTTTTGCATGCAGAAGTCCTAAATTCAATCCCTGTCATCTCTGCTTGAAAGGATCCAATAGTATTTAATACGAAAGACTTCATCAAATGCTGGAGAAGACTGCTGGTGAAAGATGGTCATAGGCCCATGGTCTGACCCAGTATATAATGCAGCTTCATGTTTCAAAACTCTTCTTCAGATTCTATTATAAGACTTGTAGAGCTGTGTGCATGTAAATGCAAAAAAAGATGTGCTTTTCAACTGCTAGAGTTTTTGGTTCCGTATTGCAAGGTTTTTAAGGTACGATTCCTGTTTCACACTGTTATCAGACTAAGATGTAGGAAAAAGCATATAATACACATAAATGTAGCTTAGGATTCACGACATAAATGGAAATAACATGCAGATTATGGGAGATATGCAACTAAAATATTAAGATTATTTGCAACTGTAAAAAAAGTCAGATTTTATTATATGTGCTGGATGAGATGCATGCCCTTGAATTAGTTCTTTTTACTATGTGTTGGACATTACCACATGAGGCAGCATTAATTCCAAAGAGCAAACACGTGCAGTGGGAAAAAGTATATCATTTCGTCCACTAGAAAATGTATGATTTTTCCCTAGTTCTTTTGAACCAGTAAAGAAAAGTTATCCTAATTACTTTCACCAAGTCATTCTTGACATATAGCATCTCTTCCATTTAAACTGAAAATCTATATTCTGCTTATTTTTGCATATTGTAAAAATGTGCTATATGTTAATTTTCACTGTTCAACTCTGCTTTTTCCCCCCATGTCTGAAAGGAAAGACATTTCTTTGTGAATTAAAATGGCAGATACACTATACTGTTGCATGTAGAAGATTTGGTTTTAGCCTGTGAAACAGGTTTCACATGTCCTTGTAGGCCCCTCCTTTCCCTAAATTCTACCCTCCCCAGGCTCCATCCCCCAAATCTCCAGGAATTTCCCAACCGGGAACTGGCAACCCTAAGCAAAACAGTAAATGATGCAGTAGGCAGCATTCTCTGTGATGAGATGCATTGCAAGTCTTTAATTGTATGACTACTTTAAATGTATTTCTTGTAGCACACTAACATTCCTTTTGTGACACAATACTGTGACCCATCATATAGTTTGGAAATCATCACATGTTTATCCCTCTCTTCCTCTGTGGCATCACATGTGTCTGTTCTGCTCTGTGATCCTTAAAGTAACTTCATGAAGTAGGATAGGCTTAGTGAAAGTGTATGATGCCCAAGATCATGCAACGGGTTTTTATGGCTTACGGGAGATCTGAAGTCCGATTTCCCTGAACCGAGTGTGACCTAGCCATTACACTGCACTGGATCTAATTACTACTGTATTCCTTTATGTATTATCACTATTCTGTTAACACTTGTAGTCAGGGAGACGTACTCAAGACATTTGTCGGTGTGAATATGGCCCACTTTCTATTTCAGCTCAAATTGACACTAATAAAGCCTGAACATAAGAAACCACTTCTCCTGTTATCTCTTACTTCTATGCTAAAGAAATGTCTGTCGTAGGGCTGGAGCAATGGCTACCTATTTGTTCAAGTCCAGTCAAGGGATCTGGGTCCCAAGGCAGCAACCTGAGCAATTAATCATCTGAAGAGGCAATCCAAAGGGGAAGTGCAGTGAGAACCAAATCTTACTGCATTTCAAAAAAGACAGAGACGTGATAGGTGTCAGTTGGGACACCTCTGTAATAACACTCATGAGTATACAATTTAGGGCTGATTCTGGCCCCAGTTATAGGACAAATGGCTTGGTTCAAAAACAAAAAAGTTTGTTTCTTTCCAAGCTTGGAAAGAGGGAATGAGAGAAGGCTTTGGTTTGTCAAATGAGTTCTCGGACTAGATGAAGGGAAAGAACTGGTGGATCACAGTCTCTGAAAACTACTGATTAAGGAAGCGGAGAGTGTTTGAGGGAGAGAGGTTTGAAGGATCCAGAGGAGTTAGCCGTGTTAGTCTGTAGTAGCAAAATAAAAGAGTCCAGTAGCACCTTTAAGACTAACCAATTTTATTGTAGCATGAGCTTTCGAGAATCACGTTCTCTTCGTCAGATGCATGGAGTATTTGAGGGCAGTCCTGGTCTGACGGATGGGCAATTCCAAAGTGATTTCCTAAGCAGAACTACAGCCTTCTAAGCCCATTGGCTGAGTCCATTGTCTTCAACTGGTTTAGAAAAGATGGCATTCTGCTGAGGATGGCACTGTTAATTAGATCATTCTAAGGTGAGACTTTGGGGGGGAATGCTAATGCAACAGGTTCATTATGTAGCTAAAGGCATGCTGATTCATTGCTGAGAAGACTCAATAATCTGAGACTGTGAGAGGTTGATTTTCTGGGGTGGCTGTTTTCCTCCTGTCAGGTTGATGTGAGTAGGTATAGGACCATTCCTTTCTATGGGCTTTCTGCCTTTTGTGGTGCTAATGACTAGAATCTCTGTTTTGTCCCATACAGAAAGGAGCAGGTCCCCAGCATCAAAGGCAGAAGGGAAAGAAAGGTGAACTGAAATAGAGGCTTAATGGCAATAGTTTGCATTGTGGTGCTTGAAATAAAAAGTGTATTGTATTATGCAAAGATTGCTCTTAGAAAAAAGCTGTTGATGCATCTGGAATTAGTTCCCCCTTGCTTATACCATTTCACAATCAGCAGCCATTCAAGTTATTTGGATATTGCATTGTCTTCTCATCTTACAATATGCATCTAGAATTCTTTAGATTGTTTGAATGCTCGTAAAATAAATTTTCTAAACAATTATTTGGGTCGACAGTTGTAGGTTATGATATACACGTTAGCTCTGTCTTGGGCAAAATGGTGTATGTTAGTGTTCGCTCACATGTGGCTGTTACAATATCATAACTGCCTTTTATTTTGGAATAATATCATTGAAAAAATGTCTCCCAGACCTATACCCTGGATAAACTTGCTCGCTTGGGATTGGGAGATCTTGACTGGTGGAACATCCCTTATATGACTTACCTTGAGGTAAAGAATCTGCTTGGCATGTAAGGTGTCCCAGTGTCATGAGCCAGCCCACTGTCTCCTCCTCTGAGGATGAAGAGATGGAGGAATTGCCGGCTTTGCCCTTGAGCATGACACCAAGATTCAATACCCAGGAATGCCAGTTAAAATGATCAAGTAGTAGATGATGTGAAAGGCCTTTGCCTGGGACTCTGAAAAGCTGCTGCCAGTTTGAGTAGACAATACTAACCTTGATGGACCAATGGTGTGATAAGAAAGCTTCATGTGTATGTGTTCATATGATTCCAAATACTGTGCCATGGAAGCAATGGGTCATGCAGAGGTCCACTTGACCCCAAATACTAAATTGGGGGTCGATTTTTTTAAAATGGCCCCTAATTTAGTATTTGGGGTCAATTTTAATCCCCTCCCCAGATGATCCATCATTCCCGTGTTGACCCGGAATGATCTCATTCCTGGGGCAATGTGGGGTTATCAGGAGTGCAAGTGCACTGCTAACAAGTATGAAGTGAGTGCCCCCCCTTGCTACTTGCCTCTACAAGCTCCCCCTCTCCCGCTTTCACCCCCGGGGAACCTTGCAACCCTACCCTCATGGCAGCATCATCCTTGTGGTTGCCATGAGGATGCTATCACATCTAGTTTCGCTGTAGGAGACCCAAAGTTTTTAGGGGATGAGTTCAGACAAACTGTTCACCAAATTTAACTAACAATGGGTTCATATTACAGAGCGGAGACAGCTCTGTTCTTATTTAGAAAAATAGTAAGATTTTAATATGGTAAGCTTTTTCATGGAAGTATTATACCAATCATAAAATGGATGGTATTTAAAAATCAATGACCTTAAAAAAATCATTTAAATTTTTTTGTTTATACCTCAAATGAGAAATTTAGATCCTAGAAACAAATGAATTTTTCTAGTGAAATACAGTTTTTAAAGAGATGTCTATTTTATCACTAAAATGAAAGTAAGAGAACCAAAAATTTAGCTTTGTGGCAATGATAATTCGATTTTTAATGTTAAATTGTGCTTTATGAAAAAGCCATTTTGTTGTTTGGGGTAGCTCATATAACCTTGATAAGGGGGGCATTTTGAAGAGGCACTCATTTTATTCAGGACACTTTTGTTGTTCTTTTTGTTAAAAAAACACCCCCACAGCTTGGCTTAGAAATAAGGGCACACCTCATTGAAATTCTCCTGAAGTATCCATTGTGCTTTGTGGGCTGACACTGGTGAGTTTTGTTTTCTCTTGCTTTGCCAATGAGTTCTGGGCAGAAGACCCTCTCCTGGGGTAGCTTTAGTTTTAAGCATAAAGCATACAAAACTAATAAAGTGGATGGCAAATTATGTGGCTTAAGCAGCGTTTCTTTTATTAATTTAGCATTCCTCCTTTGTTAACAGCTGCCATCTGGGTCAGTGTCCAAAATACAGTAAGAGACCTATGCAGCTTGCATGAAATAATAAAATCACACAATCATATTCAAGTAGGTGTTAGATGTGATGGAAGGTAAAAATACACTAAATAGAAATCAATAATGGATTGGTGGATAGTACTTAAAAGCTTCTGGAACACAATGTTTCTAAAGATGAAAATAGAAGAGTTTCTGATGCTGCTCAGGGCCTTAACAACCAATGGAACAAACGAAAGCTCTCTCCCGCACACCATGAGCTGCTACTGTTATAAAGGCAGGGCAGACTCAGCATTATCACGGCTGATGATGAGGCTTCTAAAAGCCCCTGGAAGAATGAAAATTAGTGTTTCCTGTGCTACTCCAACAAGGTCAGCAAGTACAAAACAGCAGTCCCTAACCTTTTTGGCACCAGGGACCGGTTTCGTGGAAGACAATTTTTCCACGGACCGGTGGGGGGGCGGGGATGGTTTCAGGATGATACAATTGTGCACTTTATTTCTATTATTACATTATATAATGAAATAATTATACTACTCACCACAATGCAGAATCAGTGGGAGCCCTGAGCTTGTTTTCCTGCAACTAGTCGGTCCCATCTGGGGGTGATAGGCACTGCCGGTGCCAGGGTTTCTGGCGCCGCGGTGAACCGCCGGCGCACATGCGCACAGTGCGTGCGTGCCACGGGCTTTGTGATGACATCATCACGCAATGACGTCATCACGCAGCACAAAGCTGCCTGCGGATGGCTGGGGTGGCGGGAGGAGGCTGCTCCAGGCTCTGCATGCCGCCCCGGCAGCGGCTCGCGGCTGCTGTGCCCGGCTGGGGGCGTGTGGCGGCGGCAGCGGCATGGGGCTGGCTGGCTGCAGCAGCTGCAGCCCAGCTATGCCAGCTCCGCAGCGCGCGCCTCTGCCCCCAACACCTCCTCTGGCGCCCCTCCGGAGCCCTTGCGCCCTGAGGCCACCGCCTACTTGGCCTCAATGGGCGCGCCAGCCCTGGTGATAGGAGGCGGTGGGCAGTGGCAGGCACAGTATAAGGCCAGTACTCATGGACCGGTCATCAGTGAGCAGCAGCAGCAGTTAGCAGCAGCACACAGAGCTGCCCAGCAGCTGCACTGCCACGAGGGCTATATTTTTTTAGTGCAACTGTGCAGGCAGGAGGCCAGTGGTACTTCACTTTCCAGCAGTGGTTACGCCACCGGAGGAGAGGAAGAGGCAGGCAGAGGCAAACTTGGACAGACGGCAAGTGATGCTCAGAGCAGCTGGCTGCCTAGCGGGTCTGGTGGTGACCGGAGGAGGCAGAGGCAGACTGGGGCAGGCAGCAGGCAGCACTCAGGGTGGCTGGCTGCCCGGCGAGCCTGGCAGTGACCCGGCACACAAAGGTGCGAGAGCAGGGTAGGGCAGCAGCAGCAGCAGCTCCAGCAAGCACAGCTACAACAACCACAGCATGAGGCAGCAACTGTGCATGTGCCAGCTGGGAGCGGGAGGAGAGACCCAAAGGCATGATGGGAGTCAGTTGGCCAGGTGAGGTGATATTTCTAATGAAAAATGCAGGGCTGGCCAGACGAGGCGCAGCTGCCCCTCCCAAGATGGCGACCGCCTGCTCCCTAGAGCTGACTCTGCACTCACACACCACTCACCTCCTGTGTGGCCTGGTTGCTAACAGGCCACGGACCGGTACCAGTCCGCGGCCTGGGGGTTGGGAACCCCTGTGTACAAAACACCAAGATTGCATAAGCCATGCTGTTGTAAAAAATGTGCCTCTCAGGTTTGGTTCCTGAGATTTCCTGTCCGCATCCTTTGTTTGACCTTCCAGACTAGCAATATTTGACTGCAGTGGATGCAAAGGTGCATCTGAAGTTTGTGGCTGTGTTCTTATTAGCTGCACTGTAGGGAGATATTTAATAAGTGATGCTACACTGTAATGGAGGAAACTTCCTCCTTGTGGACTTCCCCTAGCCAAGGAGCTTTGAAAGGAACAGAAGATTCTTCCTGTATGATCTGGCAAGTATAGTGGCTGCTCTGTTCAGATCTTCATGGAAGAAAAGAGCTGCAAAAACAGAGCATCCTACTGTTTAGGAAGACCATGAGACTGGTACTGTGCAGGAATATGATGTCAGGAACAGGGCCGGTGCCAGAGTTTCTGGTGTCTGAGGCCGGGGGCAGTTTCAGGGCTGTTGCTGCCCCCACGCATGCATGCGGGCTGTGTGATGATGTCACTGTGTGTGATGTCTTCATGCAGCATGCCGCTGTGAGCTGGCCCCATTGGTCTGGCAGACAGCTGGGATGGCACGCAGATGACCTCCCAGCCCTCCCGCTCAGTTGCCCCACGCCACCTGCCGTGCCTGGCCTGCAGCTGTGTGCAGGCATTGGTGGCAGCATGGAGCAACTGAGTGGGAGGGCTGGGAGGCTGCCTGTGTAGACTGCCCCGCACTGCTGCTGCCAGCGCGCGCTCCCAGCTGGGTGTAGCAGCTGCAGGCCAGGCATGGCAGGTGGCCGGGACAGCATGTGGGCTGCTTCCCAGCCCTTCCACTCAGCTGCCAGCGCTGCTGTTGCCAGCTCTGTGGCGTGCGCCCCTGCCCCCGGCGCCCCCCCTCAGCACTTGAAACGGCTGCCGGACCCATCTCCATGGACGCACTGGCCCTGGTCAGGAAAGACAGGAAGGGAAGCGGTCAGTAGAGCTGGCCCAACAGAGCAAGCCATCCGACCGCTGGGGAAACCAAAGAAGTAGTGTGCATCTGATGGAGCACCCAAGGTTCCCATGCCCTATTCCAGTGGATTCCAGCGTGTAGTTACTGGATTGAACATGGACATGAATGTTCCAAAAACTGTCCCCTTGCATGCTCTGTATCATTTCAAAAGATCCTTGCTCATACCTGTCGGATATGATAGCCATTTGGGGCATAAAATGGCCTTCTAGATGATAGTAAAGATGTTTTTGTGGAAGTAGTCTGCATGTTCCAAGCTCTTACAAGAGATAAGAAGGAAGAATGTTCTGTTTAAATGAAAAAAAACACGTTGTGATAGGTAGTACAATTTTGGACAATAGTTTCTTTTCTGTCAGGTTAACTTGGCAATTATGGGCTGCACATTCTAGTATTTGCAGTTCTTGTCTTTTATTTTCAGTTTTCAGTTACTGGGTGGGAATACAGATTACCAAGTACCTTGGGATGCTCAAGTGAACCTCATTTCACATTCCCTCCCCCTCCAACTTCCCATGCACTCGCTTGCACAATAACACTTCAATTTACTCTGCTTGAGTACATTCATGTATTCGATATCAGTTCCTCTTCAACTGCTAAAAGTATCCCAATTTCCCCCACATCCATTCATTGAAATGCAGATCTTGACACTTTCTCAGACCTCAAAGAAATGAAAATTGGCAAATCAAAGGAGCCTACAGTACTTGTTCTCGCAGTGAAAATAGAGCTGAATTGGTGCTCCACCCTCTGAATTCACTTGCAGATGCAATCACATAAAGGGAGCTTGTGTGAAAGTGGCATGCATGTGCCCCGAGCAATAATAGTCTGCATGTGAATTGAGGACCACACATAAAATCCTGCACTTAAGTTTCCCCGGGAAATTTGCAACATGTATTTTCACTCACTGGTGAGTACTGTTGGGAGGCTGCTTTCTTGTTGCCTGAATAAACTATCCATTACTCTGGGGTCCAAACTAGTTACATTTTTAAAAGACTAACTCTCCCCAAAGCCACACAGCAGCTGTTTAAAAATGAAAGAAAGCCTGAGTCAGCTGGGAAATATGGCGTTGGGGGAGGAATAGCTCCTGCCTTCCTTCTAGGGTTACCAGGTCCCCCTACCCCCTAGAAGATGTTCTTCTTGCAGTCATGCAGTCCTGGCCTGTACAATGATGTCACTTCCCAGAAGTGATGTAATTGCATAGGCCACGTGCCATCCTGGGAATGCTCCAGTGCTCAGCAAGGGGCCGAATTGAGGCGCTGTGGAGCGCACGAGGGCTGTGTGCTCTGCAGTGGCTCAATTCGGGCTGATTTGAGCCCAATTCAGCCCAAATCCAGCTGTTGTGGAGCACAGGCATGCTCCCGCGTGCCACAGCAGCCCAATTCAGGCTTTGGTCTGGGAAGTGACGTCATTGTGCAGGCCATGTGCTCCAATGCTCCACAGGGTGCTGATTCAAGCCTGAACCAGCCCAAATTAGGCCATTGTGGAGCGCAGGAGTGCTACTGCGCTCCACAGCGGCCCGATTTGGGAATTAATTGGACCGCTGTGGAGCACCGGAGCGCTCCTGCACTCCACGGTGGTTGGATTTGGGCTGCTGCAGCATGTGGGAGCACAAAACGCCACAGGGGAGCATGCTCTCGGAGTTGTGTTCCCCCCCAGCCGGGCAGGTAAGCGGCGAGTGGAGGGTGGGAGCAGGAGACTTGCAATCATACTTCCCTCCTTGCTGTTTTCCCAAGTGCTTGTGGGTAGTTTCCTCCTTTTTGCAGCTCCACATGTACTAATACTGTGTGTGCAACTACAAAAAGGGTGAAAAAACTCCCTACAGTGCTGTTTCAACTCAGGAAAATGGCAGGAGGGAAGGAGCCCGTCCTCACCCCACACCCTAGTTCCCAGCTGAATCAGACTCTTCCTCATTTTTAAGGATACTTTCCCCATAGCTGATGTCTGACTGCAGAGAGTGAGTCCCAGTCCTGACTATTTTGTAACATCTAGTTTGGCCCTTGAGTACATGTGTTTTGGAAGGAATACTTAGTAGTTGCAAAGTGCAGAAACAGGCCTAGAAATACTTTCAACTGAGCAAATTCATTTTCAGACTACTACTTCTTCTTCTTCTTCTTCTTCTTCTTCTTCTTCTTCTTCTTCTTTTATTATTACACTTCTAGACCGCCCTCCCTGTCAGACAGGCTCAGGGCGGTCTCTCTACTATTTCTCTGATTATCAGTAAGTTTGAAAATCCACAATGGTCTGGTATACTTTCTCAATATTCTTGAAGGCAGGATAGGTAGGTAAGTGGATATCTATCTTGAAAACCATTGTGGTGTAATGGTTGGCCTTGGGCTAGGGAAATTTGAATGCAGTCCCCATTCAACCATACTGCTCACTGTGATTTGGGCTACTTTTTCTTTTTCTTAACTGAGAACAAAATGGAGGAGTCATATTTGTACCTGAGATCCTTGGAAGGACAGGATAAACAAATGAATCAGTGTAAATACATAAAGCAGAATCTTTGACATATTTTTAATTACGCAGACATCTATGACTGCACAAAAGTTCTCTTACTGGTCACAGGAAAATACTGAAAATGAACTATTTGACCTTTGCTTTTTGTAATAATTTTATATTCTAGTAGCTTCCCAGTTCTCAGCTATTAGGAAATATTAAATGTCATTTTTGTCAGAACTTTAGAAGTGCTATTAACATGCCATTATCAGAAGCAGAATAGAAGGTAGATAAAAAAGTTACATTTGACAAGACATTCTTATTATTGTAATCAGTTTTATTTCATGCACAATTTAACAAAGTCATTTTAAAATTCCTTGATCATCTGAAGAAAATAGGACTAAAATGGAAAGGTGTTAATATTATATTCGTTGTTGTGTAGAATTTGACTTTGTATTTGCTTTAACATGGTTTGAAAAATGGCCTCTAAAATGTACTATTATATTCTTATCACACAATTTGTGGCAGAGATAGAGTGAAGAAAAATTTATTAGCGGTGCTCAGATGCTCCAACATTGCTGTATGTGGATAACTAGCACAAGGAGAAAGGTAGCCAAAAGACAACTGCAGGGACTTTTTTCATCTTGCCTATAGAAAAGATGTACATCAGGGGAAAGACTAGGCTAGGACCTATATATGCTAGCAGCGTTATCCTTCACAAAGGTAGACATGCCTAAGACCATTTATTTGAGTGGATCTGGAGACACCTAACTTTTTGCAAGATTAGGTTGTTTGAAGTTTTGCACACGGGCGTGTTCAGTCATGTAATCCACCTGCGTTCTGATGTGGTGCAGTCTCTTGCTGGTAAAATAACTGCCATTTCCCAACAATTCAGTGTAGCGGTTTGAGTGCTGAAAAACTCTGTTCCCCTAATAGATGCAGTTGCTGATAAAACATCTGGATAATGTGCTTAGCAACATCTGCACATTCACTGGGGGGAAAAGGTCCTACTTAAGGGTAGGTATATGACAAACTATAGCAATACTCCTAAAAACACTTTCCTGAGAGTAAAAAGCGTGTTTACTTCAGAGTATACCTGGCTAAGCTTTCTCCCCCAGTCTTCTACTTTGCCTTCTGTGGTTAAGAAATGGTTTGAAGTGACAATGATGTTTTACAAGACCACAGTATCAAGTGGTAATGATTGTGATTATATAGAAAACACACTGTGAGAAGATTTCATAAAAAGGTACAGAAGCCTGATAAACTGGAGATACATCCTATTCAAGCAGCAATACTCTGTGAGGTGGTAAGTTTTTTTAATGTGATGTGCCTATTTGAACTCTTGATTAGAGATGGGTACGAACAGCGATACAAACTAAAAAAAGCCACAAACAGCCCAATCAGCTGTTCGCAAACAAGCTGTTCGTGAGGCCCCATTCTAAACGAACAGGTGGTCGTTGCAAGCCTCCTTCATTGCTGTTCGTTGCTATTCGTCAAGCCAGACAATCTGGCACCTGCAATCAATTCCCTTGGCAACCAGAGGCAGGGACTGCCTGAACTCTGTCTGAACTCTTGCTGTTGCCCTGGAAACCCCAATCTAAGCCCAATTTAGCTTGACAGACAGGTCTTCCTTTTAAGTGTGGAGCTCCAAATTTGTTACAAGGAAGCAAAGAACAGGGGGGAGGGGTCTCCCAGCTCTGCTTTTGCAGACAGTCAGGGAGAGACAGTTGCTGTTGGCATTTTGAGAGACAGGGAGAGTGTATTGGAGCTTGAATTTTCTTTGTGTGTGGTGGGATAGGGATCTACCTCTTCAAGTTCCAGGGCTGCTGCTAGGCTCTGGGCCAAGCTATTATTTATTACTGGTACCTTTCCTGCTGCCTGCTCAGGTAAGGTTTCTGGGAGTGGTGCAGTAGGGATCTACCCCTTCAGGTTCCAGGGCTGCTGCCAGGCTCTGGGGCCAAGCTATTATTTATTATTGGTATATTTCCTGCTGCCTCCTCAGGTAGGGTTTCTGAGAGTGGTGTGGTATGGATCTTGATGGATGGAGGAGAGCCTGCTGGCCCTCACGAACAACGAACATGTTCATGTATAGGTCATGTTCATCAATGTTCATTGTTCTTGGATGGCAACAGACAACGAACACCATGTCTGTTTGTTTTTTTCTGTTCGTGCCCATGTTTACTCTTGATATGCTGGGTATTTTATCAACTAATTAGCTAGTTATCCTAACGAGAACTGTTTATTGTAACAAAGATCCAGACCAGTTAGCCGTGTTAGTCTGTAGTCGCAAAACAGTGGAGTTCAGTAGCACCTTTAAGACTAACCAACTTTATTGTAGCATAAGCTTTCAAGAACCACAGTTCTTTTTGTCAGATGCTGAAGAGAACTGTGGTTCTTGAAAGCTTATGCTACAATAAAGTTGGTTAGTCTTAAAGGTGCTACTCGACTCTTTACCATATTGTAACAACGGGGATTCATCTTTTTTAACTGCTTTATTGTATGTTCCAAGGCTGAGGACCATTTTATCAATATCATTTTAGATAGCTCTGTTTATTTTACGCTGCTTTTATATTCTGTTGAATGACCTGGTTTTATTGGCTCAACTACGTTTTATTGGTTTGGCTTGTTTTGCATACTTGTTGGTATTGTTTTGTTGGAAGCCACCTCGAGCTGGTTCCAGAGAGGCATCATACAAAGTCTCTAAATGAATGAATGAATGAATAACAGTAAGCATAAAAACACATCCCTATGTTAATGGCCACAGTTCTCAAAGCCTGAGGCCAGCATCCCCCCAGATAATTGGGACTGCGAACTATTTCCTCGAATCTTATCCAGGCTTTTATATCATAACTAGCTTGATGCCTGTGCCTCGCTATGGTGGACCGCATCATCCATTTGCACCACAGAGCCCTTAGAAAGGTCGTGCACCATCTCTCCATGAACATTTAAAAACTCAGTTGCCATACTGACTTTTATATAAAATCCCTTTTCATGAGTCTTGTGTACTGTCTTTTTTCACCTGTCTGCTGTTTCCTTGACCTAATTTTTACCTCAGAACATAGATTTCCACAGCTGACCCATCAGGCTGCCAGGCACACAATAAAGTCAAGCCCCACAGGGAGACTGGCAACCTTAGAGGGGCCGAGTGGGAGTTGTATTTTTACCTCAGGATACATTCAATGACTGGAGTCATTGAATGTGTCGTGAGGTACTGCATGTGTCCTGCATACTGTTTAGAATGTTGAGATGATGGCCAATCAAGGCTGCATATGCAAATGACCTCAGGGAAGCGTGGCGGTTGGCAGGGGGGGGGAGGAGCACCCTGCCAGCCACACAAGGAAACTGTATCCCTATGGGAAAACACATTTTACAGCTTTTTACCCCCTTAGGGGGTGAATTTCTTAAAATCCATTTTTAAAAAATGGTTAGAATGCTATTACAGTCAAATGCACTTATCACCAGTGTGTGTGTGTGGTGTGTGGTGTGTGTGTGTGTGTGTGAGAGAGAGAGAGAAGTGCTGACAAATCACAACTGACTTATGCAAACCCCAGCAAGGGGCTTTCAAGGCAAGTGAGAAGCAGAGGTGGTTTGCCAGTGCCTTCCTCTGCAGAACCTTCCTTGGTGGTTTTCCATCTAAGTGCTGACCCTGCTTAACTTCCGAGATCTGCCAAGATCAGGCTGTACCATGCTGCCTTCCCTCCCACTTATCACCAGGAGGGATAGCTGAAACAGCTGGTTGTGAAATCAAGTTGGATGTAATTTAGTGATCATGAATAGTTGTGTTAATCGTTATCATTAATCTTACCTGTAGGTGCTGCAGTGCCTATGCTCTCAATAGATTTTTTTCTTTTAAAATATTGCTTTTTATATACCAAGAGAATGATTCTAAAATCTGTAAACTTTTGGTTTTAAAGCTATTAGCTATTCAGAAAGGGTTGTTATAGGGTTAGCCACAAGATGGCAGCTGGAGTTAAGGTTTAACACACGTATGCTCAGACTTCAGGCACTATTTTCTTTTTTTCCTTGAGTGACTGTGTTTTTGTGAAATTACTTAAAATTACTGCGGGGGTGGGGAGGGAGCTGTGTGTATATGAGTGTTGAATGAATCTCTTCTACCACAGGTCACAACAGCATAGACTTGTTCATTCTGTACCAATAAAGGTACAGTATTGATTCTCTAATGCTATACAGTAATTCTGTGAATTTTTGACGTCTTGAGTTAGGCAAGTTAAACAGATGGTTGTTAAAATAGATCTTTTTAATTCCACAAGAATGTGCTGTATGAAATGCAAAAAATGATTGGTTCTCTACATAATTTTCTTTGGTCCAAAGAAGAAAGAAGTGTACTATATTTGATAATTTTTAAGAAGGAGGTGTAAAGTCAGCTTGTTTTAAAAGGCTTTTCAATGATAATTTGAATCTTTTTGATGGAATACCAGTGAACTTAAAAATATTGATGGACTGGTTAGTAGTGTGTAGCTAGCTTTTAAATGTTTGACTTTATTGATGTGGATGGGGTTTTTTTATCCACTTTGGTGAAAAGGCGAGAAATAAATGTTTTCAGTAAGTAAATACACCTCCAAAGTAATAAATAAATAGCAATGATTTCTACAGTCATTGAAGCACCCCCACCCCCCGCAAGTTGACCGTATACATCACTGTCATGTATGGTGGGGGCATTTATACAAAAAGCCTGGCTATTTTACCATGTTTCTTCATGCAAGTCTGTAGCCAAAGGGTGGTTATAACTGAATCCTAAGAACTGGAGCTTTGGATGCAAATGTTTACTTTTAGTTTACTAGTTAGGGGATCAAGTGGTTTTCTCCTGTATATGTTTCTACAAAAGCATTGCTCTTCTATAAATACAAAACTACCCACCAAATCTTGCAGGTGGCAATGCTGTGTGGATTAGCTCACTTTCATAACTGTCTTGCTCTGCTTGCCAGACTAGGCAGAACTTAAAATTTTCCTGTATTACATCCCTACCATGCCTGAGAATTTCCTACACCTGCAACAGGGAAATGGCCATGTGTGACGTTGTACTAGATGAAGGCAGCCATGCAAACTGTGTGAATAAATTTTGTGCGCATGGATAAAATATGTGTAAATATGTGCCTAGCAAATGCTATTATTTCTTTGTAGATTTGCTGCTGGAAAAGAAAATCCATGTCCCACATATGAGGCACCACAGTAGGGGATATGGTATAATGAGGTCATGCCTAATTGACTACAATGTTCTGAGTCGATATTCCCTCTGAGCATTCTATTCAGCGTTTTGCAAGAGGACGATTTCATTCAGCTGTACCTGTGTCTGTAATCGCATTAATCCTCCAGAGGCGGGAAGTGAAGTAATCTTTTCTGATGTCATGGTTTGCATTTTATAGCACTTGGTATAAATGGTTTGCAGTACATTAAGGTATAAATCTACTAAATGAATTAGACTAAGGTTGATTTTTGAAAAGAATGGGATCTAGAACTCTGGAAAAGACTGAAGGCTAAAATAATTAACTGATTATTTTTTAATCTTTTCTCACTTACATGAGTTGTCAATTCACAATATACTCATTTATTTTCAAATTTTGGTACATGCAATTGGAAATGTGGATACTTAGTGTGTGTTTATGTGTACTGCTGAGTTCATACAAAATGATGACCATGCATATTGAATGGACTGTGCATAGCATGCGCGTAGTTGGAGAGCCAAAATGGACTTGTTGGATCAGAGACAGCCCTAAAAGGGCTTATCATAGAATCATAGAGTTGGAAGGGGCCATACAGACCATCTAGTCCAACCCCCTGCCCAGTGCAGGATCAGCCTAAAGCATCTCTGACAAATATTCATCCAGCCTCTTCTTGAAAACTGTCAGTGAAGGGGAGCTCACCACCTCCCTAGGCAGTTGATTCCACTTTTGAACTACTCTGACCATGAAAAAGTTCTTCCTAATATCCAGCCGGTACCTTTGTGCATGTAATTTAAGCCCATTGTTTCGGGTCTTACCATCTGCTGCCACCTGGAACAGCTCCCTGCCCTCCTCCAAATGACAGCCTTTCAAATACTTAAAGAGAGCGATCATGTCCCCCCTCAATCTCCTCTTCTCCAAACTAAACATTCCCAAGGCCCTCAGCCTTTCCTCGTAGGGCACAGTCTCCAGATCCCTGATCATCCTCGTCGCTCTCCTCTGCACCCTTTCGATTTTGTCCACATCCTTTTTGAAGTGAGGCCTCCAGAACTGCACACAATACTCCAGGTGTGGCCTGACCAAGGCAGTATAGAGAGGGGCTATGACCTCCTGCGATTTTGACGCTATGGCCCCTTTGATACAACCCAGGATTGAATTGTCATTTTTTGCCACCGCATCACACTGACTGTTCATATTTAGTTTACAGTCCACTCTTACCCCAAGATCTCTTTCACATATACTACTGCCCAGAAGTGTATCCCCAATCCAGTATTTCTGCTTCCCATTTTTGTGTGCTGGTTGGATCAGAGACAGTCATTGTAGAACTCAATTTTGTGTTGCCCTAGAACTATGAGGAACTGGAATTACTGAGATGATGCCTAAATCAGAAAGTCCGGTTGAGGTTTTTGAAAAGCTGTTATGCAATCAATCCAGTGGGACTAGATATGTGACAAATATGTGGGATTAAATATGTGACTATGTGCGAGTGTTATAGGAAGCATATCCCATCCTGTCTCTCCTCCAGACTAAACAGAATTGCTCCCAAATTGGGACTTAAATGCTTTGGCCTACTTCTAAATGACTGAAAGGATAGGTGCTTTTGCTTCTTTCCTTGGGAGACTAATCCACAGTTGGCTAGATTTCACAGGATTTGAGATATTACATTTTAATGCAGTCTTCAGCCTGCAGAGATTTTCCATAGCATTGTTATGAAGTTCTTTTTAAAAAAAATGGTTATACATAGAAAATAAATATTGTGAAGATGCTTCAAGACAATACTACGATAAACTGCTTCCATCTATCACATCAGCTCATTTTAAAACTCAGAAGAAAACACGTTATCTTTTCTGTGTGGAATATTATTGGCAAAGATAGCATTTGGGAGGCACAGAGCTCTGCTGAGGAGCCTATTCTGATATAAGGGGGGGGCAGGAAATAAAAAGAAAAAACATTGACAGGTTGAAATGATCAAACCAAATGCTTTGAAGAGCAAGCATAGCCATGTTTATATAATCAAGAAGACAAAAAAATGTGGTGGTAGCATAGAAACAAACAAACAATCTGGAATACACCTACTTGGAATTAAGAGCTACATATGGTGGTTTAGGCTTCATTGAATTATGTGAATGTACAAGTCATGGTCTAGAAACTTAAAGGCAGAAAACCATGCTGGCTTCAGTCACAGGCATTGGTGTCCTTCCTTCCTTTCCTTTAATGATATGGTTTTAATGGCCATAGCCATAAACCTAACTACATCGATTTGGCCAACCCCCCCCCCCCCCCAACCCCTACAAACCCCACTCTAATTATAAAAGTTTTTAAATTTTAATTTTGTGTTGGATTACTATTAGAAAAGAAGCCAAAGGCTTAGTAGTATTTGGATCATTATCACAAAGAAGAAAAGAGACATTGGTCGCTAAGTCCATCCAGTTATTAGTGTCATCTTGCTGTGGCGATACCATACACACTGTTCTGTTCAGCATAAATTAAGGAGGACCTCCATAAAAAAATAGCGATGGTGCTGAACATTTTTAATCTGGAAAATGAATTTGCCCGCTCATAATGCTTGGCAATATTACCAGTGGAATGCCATTTGTCTTTTCTCGCTCAGAATGTTAAGGGAGAGACTCTGCATACAGAAGAGTTGCCCAAAGAGTGCTGCTTTGTTGGTGCAGGTGGACACATTCTTTAATGTTAATCCTTTATTTTGGTTACTATGAAACTTTTTGAATCCCAAAATCCTATATGTCCAGGCCTCCTGACCAAGCAACCTTATGTTTTGTAAGCTTCTTTCCTATTTGGGTCAGTGCTTTTAATTGTTTTTATGTGGCTGTTGTCCTCCACCCAGGTTTAGAATCCTCTTGTTGTTGGATGGATTTGCTTATTTTGATGGGATGGGGGCTAAAGAAAGGCTGTTTTCATAAGTGGTACTTAAACTGCCTTTGAATGAATGAATTTTAATTAAAACTCTGTGTTGAGTAGAATATATATTCAGTACTGTGATCGCTCTTCTATTTTCTATTATTTGTTAACAACGTTCACAAATGACACATTCTAAACTAAAAGATGTTCTTAGCACCACTTGTGAAAATACTTGAAATTGTAACAAACATCCTACAATGGAGTGTGGTTATCATGCACAATGAAGTTGAATCAGGAACACTGTTCAAGTTTTCGGGTTCCACTGTGACCCTAACTGACCTTGGATGATCCATTGTCTGAAGCCTCCTTACCTCTAAGGGTGGGTTGTGAAAATGAAATTAATCCAGTATGCTATTTTGAGCTCTTTGGAAGAAGGACGGGATACAAATTTAGCAGATAACAGTTTTATGATTTCTAAAGCTTTTTCTGAAAACATAAGATTGCCTTATAATCAGTTAGACAATAACAGCCGTTTTGAAACATTTTATCATCAGGGCACTGTTTCCAAGTTGACTTTTGGGAGACTTTCAGGGGATACCAGCATATCTCCCCCTTTGAATGAGAGACACTGAGCTTTTAGGGTGTCATTATCATATTTTGCTGTGTATAAAAAAGAGAAACAGAACATAGGTGAAACTATGGGTAAGGGCAAAGGCAGCCCTAAAAGGTAGTAGGCCTCCATCCAGAAATCTTGCACATTAAGTTATCTCAACCAATTCACAGCTTGCTTTCTGTCTAAATCTCTCTCTGCCTATCTGTCAGTTCCTGGCAGTTAGATCCCCGAGTTCTCCACAGTTAACACACAGTTGTTCCAGTTGAAGAAGCTTTATTAGAGATCCATTCAGTACCAGGCCCTGCAACAGAACCAGATGCCAGCTCTGCCCCTATATCTACCCAGGGAATACAATTACAGGACCCAATGGCATCAACTACACTGTCTCTGGCTCTTACAGCTGCTCATCCTCCAATCTGATATATGCCCTCATGTGCCAACAATGTCCTTCTGCTCTGTACATTGGACAAACCAGCCAACCTCTACGCAAAAGAATAAATGGACACAAATCTGACATTAGAAATGGAAATGTCCAAAAACCAGTGGGAGAACACTTCAATCTACCAGGACATTCCATCAAAGACTTAAAGGTCGCTGTAGTTCAACAGAAACCTTTCAAAAACAAAATCCAATGGGAGACTGCTGAATTGGAATTCATATGCAAATTTGACTCTGTCAAGCTGGGACTGAATAGGGACTATGAATGGTTATCACATTATCACAGGTAACAGATTTCCTTTACAGAGGCGGGGTCTGGGGGAGCCCAGTGGCGCCTGGCGTGGGCTTTCGGGGACCACAGTTCTCTTTGTCAGATGCATCTGGCGAGGAGAGCTGTGGTTATCGAAGGCTTATACTACATAGGAATTGGATGGTCTAGCTGTTTTACTGCTGCAAACTAACAGGGCAAACTCCCTTGAAGCCTCACCCAAGCCAACTGACCCCGAAAGGACACCAAAAGGAGATGTTTACATTTACTAGCAAAGGAATGTTTTGGTTGCACCCTCCCTTTCCCCCCTAACTGCATCTTCTCTCTCCTCCCCTCCTCTTCTATATTTGACCAGTTTCTGTACTATGCATCTGACGAAGAGAACTTGATTCCCGAAAGCTTATGCTACAATAAAATTGGTTAGTCTTAAAGGTGCTACTGGACTCTTTTTGATTTTCCATTCAGTACAAGGTACTCAGACAGTGCAGTTGGCAGAAGTGACGTACATGGGGCCAGCAATGTTAATTATAGGGAATATTCATGCCTTTGCGAAAAGGACCGTTAAAAAGGGGGATTGGGGGGGGGGTGAGACATTGTTTTAGATTAGACAGAGAAAAAGACGAACTTATCTTGGCTTCTCAAGGATACATCTCGAGCCAGTTTCAGCTGGCATCCAAGGACATTGGCTCAGTGGAGCACGAAAGAGAAAGTAAACACTGGCATTACAGCAATAAAGAACTTTCCATACCCTCAGAGACCAGAGCCAAAGACAACATACATTCATGGCAGATATGCAGGAGGCATATATGACACTATCCCTGTAACACACTCTCACACACATCCTCTGTCCCCTTCTCTCAGTTGGGCTGTGTGTGTTATCTTCTCCATGTTCTTACAGGTAAATGGACAATTGCTTCCAGGACTCCAAGAGGTTTTTTCACACAGGATTTTTTCATTGGTTCTGGCCTCATACAGTTTTGGTTTATCTTGATTTCCATGCACAATAAGTTGACAATGCAGAAAAGACCCTGTTAGCTCCCATTGAGGAAACGTCCACAGCCATGAATGGAAAGAATATAACATTCTTTTAACATAGCCCAGGACTCTAGTCCCCTTAAACCATTCAGGCAATGTTTAAGAACATTTCAAGTTTTCAAAATACATCTCATTTGTTATGCCAATCATACATAAAACAGCCCTGTTATGCAGGCCAGAGTGATTATCTGAGAAGGTAAGAGTGTTTGTGGTTGAGGTGAAATTTGAACCATGGTCTTCCCACCTCATTTAGCCATTCTTTTGAACTGCATCAAAGCGGCATGAATTTCACTAACCATTGGGAGACTTTTTCATATGAAAGACTCCCGTGCACATTTTTTTAAATCTTCAAATGGAATAAAACTGCTGGCAAATTGTTGCCAATATTCCATTAATGTAATTGGGATCATATTGGCTCAGTTACTGTTAAGAACAATTTTGTAGAGGCTTGAGGACTTTTTTTCTTTAAGAAAGGAAGCAAGAAAGAAATAGAACACCATTTCTAAACTAAAACAAAACCGATACTGTAAATGCTATATATAGCCGTGGATGCTATTATTGTAATAACCACAGGCACATTTTGTGTGTTTTGTGTGTTTCATGGCTTGTCCTTTCAAGCATGAGTGTTTCATGGATCTTCTCAGATATTCAGCCTTGAGAGCAGAACGAGATGTTGTTACAATGAGCGCTGTTCTTTGCAGGTGTAGAGTGTGTTCTGTTTTCTTTGGGATACTAGATCTGGCTTTCTCTCATACTACAGAAAAACAAGCTTCGGGAGGCAGTTGTTAGCCACTGCTAGAGCAGGAAATGTGCTTAGAAGAGAAGTATAGCTTTAGACTTCAGAAGAGGATGGGGAGGTGGGAGCAGTCAATCTCCCTTTCTGATCTTGGTGCTTATTGCTAATTCATGAAGAAGAATTCCTTCCCTTCCTCCCTCTTCTGCCATAACATGGCATACAATATATGTTCCCCTCAAAAAAGTGAGTTATTTGAACTTTTTGTTATTCCCTACTCTCATGTCATGATGTCTGAAGTCACCCTAATATGGAACCCAAACAAATAATAAACTTTTAAAAAAATTAAACTTTTTTTTTTAAAAGGACAATTCAATACATTTCCCTAGTTGCTATTTACTGGAACTTGTTCTTAATAAATCACTCTTCCTAATTAGAATGTTATTTCTAGACCAAAACAAAACTGATAGTATATTCCTAATAAATCATTAGTTCCTAATAAATTTTGCATTTTGCTGAGTTTTTAGAGATGTTTTAGAAAACGTTAACATGTACTATGCAGCTTTCTGCCCCCCCCCCCCCCCCGTTACTGGTTACCCCGATAGTCAACGGACTAGAATTGCAGCTGTTCTATAATACCAGCAAATCCATTGGGAGATTAACCATCCAGTCATATATTCTGTCACCCCCTTTCCAGCATAATATAACACCAGCATCACTATGGGGTGGCAGAGCGGATCTTAAACTGAGAGAGTGTAGGATCCTCACTAGATCCCAATCCTCCCCTGATTTGCCCTGCAGACTCCCCCCATTTCTAGCCCCCTATGCTGGCGTAGTTGTGCCAGCAGTGGACTTACACAGAATGTTGTTGTGCTGGTGTATCTCTGGGATGTGTTTTATTTGTGACTCTAAACATTGCCATCCTAAGCACTTGACTTCAGTGGACTTAGAAGGGTGTTATTTTGCTTAGAACTGTATTCTCTGGCAGAACCTTAGGACAGCACCCTGAACATTCGGCTTCCACTGTTAAGTTTTTTTATTTTAAAGCAAACTGCTAAGGTTCATTTATTTTTGCACTGAGGGAGCAATTCTAAGCAGGTCTACTCAGAAGCAACTACCATGTTAATCAAGTAGGCTTACTCCCAGGAGACTATTTTTAGTATTGCAACCTGTGCTTCCAAAGTCAGCCATGACAGGCTCACCAAGTAATGCATACAGGCAGCAAAGAAAAACTTTCAGCAGTATTTGTTAGTGTGGTGGAGGTGAGGAGATAAGGCACTTATCCTTTGTTTGAGAAGAGAGCCGTTATATAAATACAAAAAGTACACTGAGTTTTACCTATAAAATGTTGCAGAGTATGCAGTTTCTGAAAGGGGTATTATATGAAATGTTATGAACTATCAGCATTTAGGGGTTCGCAAAATGAATCTCAGGGCCTGATATAAATTAACTAAAATTCAAGTTGACATATGTGAATAAAATAGGGTAAAAATATTACAGCTTTGTAACTAGGAAGAGCAGCAGATAGAATTTGAGATCCCGAAAGAAATGACACATATTAATTCCTCCCTAAGGACTGTCTTTAATCTGGATACTTCTTAATTGCTTTCTTGAGAAAAAAAACCCCTCTCCTAAAATTAAAAATACTATTAGGTTAGATTTGAACAAACAAAGAAACCTTGAAAAAAATCCTCAAACCTGCATCACCTATCCCAACATTATTTAGAGTGCAGTTATACTGACTATAGTAATATACAGTTCCACAATCTTTGTCTGTGATATGTGCTTTATCTGAGTCTTTTTAACCCAACTATTCTCCCCTATGGGAAACCAAAGTGGAATATAAAATATGATTTAAAAGAACACACAGTAGAAAACTAAGTACAATAAACTACATCTTGAATCCATTGGGCTGCTTTCAAAAGTAGGATGTGGTTTACTAGACTTTGTTTTTTCCTGTTTGTTCGTTTAAATTGTATTGGGCTGGTCCTGCATCCACAAAGCTGGCTTGCTCAAGGCTACAAGCTCTTTGGTTTTTGATCTTTGGCTCTTGCCAAAAGACTTGTGCCTGTGTCTAATCCTCTGTTCTCCCGCACTTCACCTGCAAGTTGAATGTAGCCCCACAGCACTTGGAATGTTAGTTCCCCAGTATTACGTATGGCACAAGTGGGATCAGGGAGCCCCTCACCCAGCTTGTCCCTCACAGATTGTCTGGTACAGCCCACAGCCAGACGTTATGCAGCTGGCAGAAATACTCCGGAGAGTTTCCCTCCCTTACTAGTACAACAAGCAAAGAGGAAGAGTCTTCTAAAGAAGCACACTGAGAAGAAATACATTGGTTGCATCTTTATGAAATATTTGAGGACACTAAAAATATGAAATAATTTTATGTCTGTAAATAAAGAACTGCAAAAGAAACTGTAAAAATAGTTTGCTATGATAGTTCTAATAAGATCAGTATATAAGAGCATTATATAATAGCAATCAACCTTGTGGGATTGTGTCTGTAAAAACAAAGTCCTGGCATTTCTGCTCATTGTTAGATTACCACTGTGAAATGTTTCCCCACTCACCTGAGCCCTGCACTATTTCCTTTGTTTGGTGTCCGCACAGGATGCATGATTCCTGTCATTCCCAACATGACTTAGAAGTGCGGGTCGCTCCAGGGGCCAATTTGATAAAAATTGTCTCCATACTCTAGATTGGGGGCTGATTTTTTACCAAATAGGTCCTTGGTGCAACCTGTCATTTCTACGTTGTGGCAGGAATGATGTCATTCCCAGCACAACATAGAAGCATTCTGGAGCACGCGAACTTTGCATGAGTGAGGTAGGTTGCTCCCTGTCATCTCCCTGTCTCCTGCTTTGAGCCCCGGGGGACCTGGCAACTTTATTGACCATGTATATGGGCTGTTTCCACACGTTCTAAAAATAGTGCCCCACTCACCAAACACATTTTCATGGGATTTCTGACATCTGTTTCCAAAGTGGATGCAGGCAGTTTTGCTTCTGTTTTCGCAGTGCCACGAAAACTGCCTGCATCTGGTTTGGAAACGGAAACGTCAGAAATCCTGTGAAAAAGCTGCCAGTGTTTTGTGAGTAGGGTGTTATTTTTAGGATGTGTGGAAACGGCCATGGTTGGTAGGCTCCCATTATGAGTGACTGTAATATTTGGAAAGGACTTCTGGATGCTCACGTTGATTTGCCCAAAGCCCTGTCATCCTTGCTGCTAGATGAGACAATACCAACTGACCCAGCCAAGGGTATGCCCAAGAACAGCAGCTTGTTATCAATTGCGTGTAGATGGGAGAAGTGTCAGGCCTCAGAATTCTGTCTTGGGTTGATGCCATTTTGATTTAGCCACTTTGAACATATGAATGTAAAGGCAGGACCCAAATTAATTTAAAAAATCTTTCTTACAATAAATTATTTATTTTTGTAGTTGTTGGCTCTTTTCCAGTCAGTGGTGCTGGGTGCATTGTTCCCATAGTTGCAGAAGTGGCTAAATATTATCATGCACAATAGCTCAATTTGGTTGCCAAGAAACCTTTTGCTTCTTTAGCTCTTCAGTAGTAATTATTTAAAAGTTGACCTTATAAAACAAAAGATCACTTCTAGACAGAGAAAGGCTGAGCTTAATCTGTTCACATCATACTCACGCTGAAGTGTTTTTTCATTTCCAGGACTTAGGCAATGTGACGTAACTGGGGAGGCACCTCTGAACACATGATGGTCAAACTTCTTCTGGTTTTCATATTGTCATTAGTTCACCAGCAGAGAGCAGCATTTGCTGAAAAGGGTCTTGTTGGTTGTGTTAGCGATAGGGATCCCCTGCTTCCAGCTTCTGCCCTCTGCCACCACTTATCTGGCCGGGAGTGGGTGGGTACAGGAACAGGCCTCCCAGGCATACTTCCAGGATGGTGTGACAATGTCATTTTCTGGGATTGATCTCATCGCGCCACCCTGAGAGTGCTCCCGCGCTTTGCATCAGGCCAATTTGGGCCCTGAACAGGCTGAATTGGGCTTCCAGTGCCTACATGATGATGTCACTTTCTGTATGACAAGAGCACAATGAGAGCTGTGAAAAAGTGCCAGGTCCCCCCTCCCACTGGGAAGGCAAGGGAACCTGGCAACCCTAATTAGGGAGGGCCCATCATCCCCTCTTTTTCTGACAGTTGTGGCCTCCCTGTGAGTTCCTCTCCTATTGTGAGAGGGGAAGGGGTTTGTAAGGCAACATTGGCTCTCCTCTCTCCTTCAGCCTCAGGAGTGAAAGTTTGGCACACCCTCCTCAGTCTGCTCCCATATGGTTTTAAAAGCAGCCTCACAGGCCACAAATTCCCCCTTTTAACTTTCTGCTCCTCATTAGAGGGTGAAGGACCTATCCTGCAAGAGGCTCAGAGTGGCCTCCTTTGGGCCAGGCTAGACCGACTATTCTGCATCTGAATTGCTGGCCAGGCTAGCTTCAAACCAGAAAGCCTCAAGGGAGCCCTGTGCCTCACTGCCAGTTGGCTGAGTGGCAAGCAGGGAAGGCATAACAGGTGCCACCCTGGCTGGTCAGATGGCAGTGGCAGTCTTAGCCAATTGGCAAGAGGGACAGCTACCCTTAGGCTTTCCAGTTGCCCAGTGGCGGGCAGTCTCCAGGGGGTTTACTTTATTGCCTGCCAATCGCTGACAATTGGCGGGAGGTGACAAGTCCCCTGAAGCCACTGGCAGGCAACCCAGAAAAGCATGCACCAGGTGCGTTCCTGGTGAAACACAACAATGTCACTTCCTGAAGTAATGTCATCATGCCTGCCATGGGGTTTCTCCTGTGCTTTGCTGGGGCCAATTCTGGCTCCACATGGGTTGAATTTGCCCAGTGTGAAGAACTGGTGTGCCCTGAAGTGATATCATTGCACAAGTGCTTGGAGCGCACCCAGTGTGTGCTTTCCTGGGTTGTTTTCTGGTGGCATGCGCCTGAAAAGAAGAATGCAGAAGGCACAAGCGAAGTGCCAGGTCCCCCCTTCCACCAGCAAAAACAAAAACAAAGGCTCTGGGGAAGACTGTAAAAGACCGTTGCGAAAAGGGTCTCCCCAAAAAACATCAACTGTATACAATATCCAATAGTATCTATGTTGTTAAATCACCCTTCTAATGTCATATGTAAATCACTGCCACTTACAAAAATTATTTTTATCTATCACAGTGAACACTTTAACCAATACACAGTCAACTTTAAATGAATATAGAACTACATGTGGAAATGCATATATACAAATCAATACAGAACAGTGTCTCTCTGTCTACATCCACCAGTAGTCCATTAAATGTCCTCAACTCCAAAGAATGTTCCAACCTGATAGTAAACGTTCAAAATATAGGGGAAAGTCCTCCTTCAGGTGGGGATGATGTAATGAAAGTGCTGTTGTGCTGTGCAGATCCGCGTCCTTTCAACCACAAGCTGGAATATGCGAAGGGATTCCTTAGCCTCCACAAATGTCGACACGTTCCAAGTTGCAATCTCTCCCCTGGAGTAATATGGAGGACGCCGTTCCCAATTCGCCCGGCAAAATGCTAGCAATTTTTGTTTCGTGTGGCAAAGCTTTCTCAGGGGCTTTGTGTTTCAATTCATTTCTAGGTGTAAAACTAGTCTGGAGCCAGTATGACGGTAATTCTCTTTACGTTTACTATCAGGTTGGAACATTCTTTGGAGTTGAGGACATTTAATGGACTACTGGTGGATGTAGACAGAGAGACATTGTTCTGTATTGATTTGTATATATGCATTTCCACATGCAGTTCTATATTCATTTAAAGTTGACTGTGTATTGGTTAAAGTGTTCACTGTGATAGATAAAAATAATTTTTGTAAGTGGCAGTGATTTACATATGACATTAGAAGGGTGATTTAGCAACATAGATACTATTGGATATTGTATACAGTTGATGTTTTTTGGGGAGACCCTTTTCGCAACAACCCCCCCCTTCCACCAGGCAACCCTCACTAACCGAGGTCTCACACTTGGGTGGAGCAACTGCCCATGGCTCCACATCCCAAGCAGGGGAGGGCAGGGAGAGAAGAAGAAAAGCAGGCCACTGCTATCTCTTGCACTTTCCCCATCTGGAGCTTGGACAGCTGGCTTTCGGTGGTGGCAACGGTGGCTTCTTACGCTGGGTGAGAGTAGGGTTGCCAGGTCTCTTTACTCTCCTGGTGGGAGACGGGATGCTGACTCTTACCTCCCTCCCTTCCCCTCATTTTCTTCTCACACATGCACATGTTCCTGGTTGGTGTGATGATATCACTTTCGGGAAGTGATGTCATCGTGCGAGTCTAAGGATGGCCCAGGAGTGCTCCTGTGCTCACCAAAGGCTGAATCGCCCCCCACAGGGCCCGAATTGGCCCAAAACAGGCCCACTGCAGAGTGCAGGAGTGCATCACGCTGCCTTCAGGTGTCCTGTGCTGCTGGGGGGAGTGTTCTGGAGGCACGCCCTCGCTGGCCAGGTAAGTGGGGGAGAGAGGTAGGAGCAGGGGGTCCCCCACCCGAGGTGGGGGAATGACAAACCTAGATGAGAGCCACCCTTGCTGGGCCCCTGCAGAGTGGTGGCGGTGAGGTGGCAGTGATTCTGGGGCTCTATGCTGGACTTTTGTTCAGGGCCCCAGAATCATTAAGACAGGCCTTGCCAGTTGGGCACTGCCTCTCCCTCCTCCTCTGAGGCACAGGTGCCACCAGTAATGGACGGAGTCCCCTCTCCACTTTATACTTGTAAAGAATTCTAAATTTGGCTTGTATTTTGGGGCTGCATACATGGTCTGTCATTGTCATTTGGGAACGTAGTGCATGTAAGAAGGACTTACATGCTGTCCTTTGTTCCTGGTGTCAAGTTACAGAGGGGGCTTACTATAGAGATGGAGAGGAAGGCACTCTGCTCTATCTAATGCTATTCCTTTGATGTGTAGATTGCTGTTCTCAGGGGATTTCCTTCCTCCTCCTCCTTCATCTTCCTCATGCATGTGCACGTGCGCACACACACACGTGCACACGCACCTCCATCTTGTCACCTTGGAGGACACAGGGTTTGCTCCCTGTACCCACCAGTATCCGTTTCTAGGTTAGATAGATCAGATTGGATTCCGTCTCTCTTCTTTCCTGTCCTGAGTGGAGTTCTTAAATAAAAGGACTCTTATTTTCTTTACTGAAGTAAGGGGACTCTGTGTAAGTTTATTGCCTCATCAGCACCCATGCACAAACACTCAGCTGTGCTCTCTGAATTGCTCTGCTTTACTTATTTAGTTTTTTTTTTATCCTACTTGCCAAAAGTGTAGAGGCCAAGTAGGGGAGGAAGCATGCTGCGTAAATCATATTTGCACTACACATGTCCTGCTTCTCAGGTGTGTATATGTGTGTGTTTTCCCAAGAAAATTGCATTCTGAAGTCAACAACCAGAGTGTTATTTTGTGTATTATGTTACCATTTTAAAAAATTTCCAGTCAGTTTCATAACTTTATAAAACACAAATGGAGGATGACGCAGGGGGAATTAGGGAAAGGAAAAAATGTGGAGGGGGTGGGGCTCTAATATGAAGCAGAATATACAGAGAAAAAAGAAGGGGATGCGGAATGGGGAAAGAGCAAGGTTTTATTTCTTATGTTAAGGAATGGAATTGTGTATCTGGGCAGGTTGGTAAGGAGCTAGTGTACTTTTTATCCACCTATGGATAAAATTCAGAATAGATGCTAAACTGTGGAAGCGTTTTGAATATGGAAGCCAGCCGTGGCGGTTATTCTGCATTAAAAGGGTGTGATAGTACATATATCGACTACAGTCCCAAGAGTCTCCTAGTGAAGTCCACCCTTCATTACCATTCATCGATGTGGATTTCCCCCTTATTTATTTATCTATCAATGTGACAGATGGGAGTTTTCATTCCAGCCTCGGGACAATTTGGATGATTTTAGCACAAACAGAAAAGCAAGTATTGAAGCTGAAGTGAGGCACAATGAATTTCTTACCCACATATAAATAAGGCTATGGCTGTGACGCAACCTCCTCCACTCCAATTCTCCAAATGGGGATTTTGCATCATTTTTGCTTTGGGTCTTCTATCATTTATCACTGGAGGGCAGTAGTGTCTGGAGAGCAGATGAAAAAGAGCAAAACATTGCATAAATAATACATGAAATAGTATAGATTTCCAGTTTTCTCTTACGACTTCAGTTCTGTTTGTGCTCTGGAAGTTGTACACAGCATTGATCATGAGTCTAAGCTGCTTTTCAAAGCTGCCCTGGAGCCTCTCGGCTCTTTACTTATTTAAGAGCTTCCTCATCACCTGGAGCTCATGAGGCTCCATATATGACAAAGTGTCGGAGGCAGAACTGCCATCTTTTGTGATTCTTTTTGTGTGACTTTGAGCTAAGAGATGCTGCTTGAGTTTGGTGTACTTTTCTTACATTTCTTACATTTCTTAGGGTTGGTCTCTTTCTCCTGATCCCCCGTGCTGAAATACCATTGCTTCAAACTGGCAACAGGGACATTCATGGCTAATGCTTTTTTGAGTTTGGTAATGAGAAATTTGCTGTTTCTGAAGAGTACATAGGGAAGCATTTGTAGCAGAGATGGTACCACTCCATGTTGGGTTGAAAACAGATGCACCATTTAAAGAACTAGGATTGTGAGCTCCTCTCTGGAAATGGGCAAAACAGATGTACTAAGCAGGAGCAAGCTGTGGATCAGCTACCATGGCCTTCTCATTGGATAAGTGAGCAGTTCACTGTTTTATCTTTCACCTTATAAAGAAAACGATCACAGGTATGAGGGGAAAAGTTGTTAGCCTCTAGGAACTGATGCTGAGGAATCACTCATGATGTCAAAAAAGGCTGTCAATGGGCAACCTTTACAGCTAGAATTTTTCAGCACTGAAAACATGCAGAACTGGAGGGGGAGGGCTTAGTTATTGGGGAAAATAAGGACCTCAATTGAGCAAAACTGTCACTTTTGGAATTCAGTTTTTCTTTTTCTTCAAAAATTGGTTGAATGCCTCCTATTTTTCCTTCTTCTACCCTTCTTCTTATGTTAATCTTCCCAGACCCAGCATGCCTGAAGGCACATTGAGTCTGCAGTTAAAAAAGAAATTAAAAAAGAAATTGTTGTACTTACCCTAATTGTGAGTGCTGTACCCAGATGTGCAATTGGCTGGCTCAGTGGGAGACAGTGATGTGAAAGCTTTCTAGAAAACAAGAAGTAGATTTTTTTAATGCAGTGGCTGCTTAGTAGCCTATACTGGTTTAAGACTCTCTAGAAACCCCTGCGTTGGATCCCATGGAACATTCCCATGGGTGCAAAAGTTCTTAAGCAAGCAGAACTTCTGAAATAACTCCTTGCTGTCTTCTTGCATGAAAAAAGCAATTATATCCCTACTAGCAATTATATCCCTACTGGCAAATCCTGGTTATATTTCAAAGAGACTTGGAAACTATACAACATATACAAGTTGGTAGCGTTAGCACAGATAGGGGAATGATCCCATTAGTTGCAGTATTGGTATGTTATGCTTTGGGCTTCTTGGCTGGACTTGTTGAATTCATTTTGTCATTAAAATGTGTTATTCTGGATGTATTCTTATGGGCATGCTGAAGATTGCTTTTCAAGACAGATTTCATCTTCTCAACCTTCAAGGATCTTTCTTGAATAGCAACTCTTGTACCATGTTTGGTAGGACACATACTGGAATTGTATTAGAGTAAAGTGGGTCTCCCTTAGGAAACACAAAGCGCAATCCTAGGCATATCTGCTCAATTACATAGTGTTCAGTGATGTTTACTTTGAGGTAAGGGTACACAGGCTTACTCCAGTCTGAGCTCACTGAAATCCATGGTCTTAAACTGAAGAAGTTCTACATAGGGTTAATTAGTATGGAAGTTTGCTGTCAGAGTTAAACACACTGAAAGTTGTTGCAGAGGAGTTGTCAAGTGTGCAATAGCAGATTGGCCTTGGCAATCAACACTCTCGGTCCCAACCACTTTTCTGCTTTTCAGCGATTGGAATCCCCTTGTTCTGAAGCAAGATGGTGGGCAACCTATTTTGGCAAAGACAATGCCCATCATGAAGAAATATTTCTTCACTGCTGCTGTAAAATCTACCTGTGGAGGTTTTTCCACATGCTTCAGAGCATCTAAAGTATTTGCAATAACCACACAGAAATTCAGCAGGAATTTAAATATAAGGCCTCCTTATTTTAGCTTTAAAAACAGGAAAATCACCTGTGCTCTGTTAATAACCAATCATATCATTTTCTTTGTTTCCAATTTACCTGGGGAAGTTCAAATATTTTTTTTTACACTTGGTACAAAGAAATTTGCCATTACAAAGTTTTGGTAGGAAGTGTGGGTTTCAGGAAATTCAGTGTCTTGGCCTCAATAATGTTACTAGATTATAGAGTTTGTTAACTGAGTGAAGCTCTGTCAGATCTGAAAAGGCCATGCAAGATGAATGGCTGTTTCCTTCTTTGAATGGCTGAGGTGGGACTCAGAGGCTAAAATCTCAGGTCATCCTCTGGGGGGAAAAGAGTCATTTAGGAGGATTATCAATAAATGGAAGGACTGAGAGGATTGTGTACCTATCTACCATCATATTGGCAAGCTTTGCTGTTTTTCCACAGTTATTAAGGTTGATGCAGAATTTTTGTATTATGTTCAGGTAGAGGATAAAAGAACACTTTCAACCTAGACAATATTTCCAAGAGAGCTGAGGGGAAAAATCCATGGATAATTTGTTTTCTTTCAACATTTCTTATTGCCTATAGAAAATTCAGTTTAGTTTGTTGAGGAGATTTATCATTAGTTTCTCATGTTTCTGTGTATGTTTTGCTATACCTAGAGAGCTATCCTAAGCAGATCTATCCAGAATGCTATGAGCCTTTGCAGTGGGGCTTACTGCTGGAAAAGTGTTCTTGAAATTGTACTGCAAGGGCATCAAAATGTGATTTTCTGCTCCTTTTTGCTTGAGTGGGTCCCTCTTGTTGGACTACAAAATACGAGGGCAGATTCTTTAATAATATATGGGCAGTTGCTAGGGGAGATACAAACTTACAGTATAAATTTCACTAGGGCAAAGAAAGGGGTGCTAGAGGGAGTATGCACAGCTGTTTTTGAAGAGAAGCAACTAATTTCAGTTTAGCTATTGTAATTTGCCTCTTGAGTATACTCGGTTTGGGATCTTGTGGTCCGTTTTAGTCAAAATTTTAATTATGGGGAAGGAAGAAAGAGGCATGTTGATATTTTCATCACAACGCTAGGAGACATTTTACCTTTTTTGCTATAGAGCTACAAATAGATTTTTGCACATGAACACGTGTTGTATGGACTTTCCCATCATTTGCCAGGCCCATTTTATAGAGATATACAACATTCAGCAGAAACCTTGAATAATGTAAACAGATGTAATGCAGCAGTTTCCTATATAACACTTCCACACATGATATGCTTAAAATGAAATCAGTCTTAGAGGTCCAAACACCTAATCAGAAATATCTCATTGTTTAATATAAAGCAGAGTCTAGAATTCAAGCAGGAAGAATTGGTTGATCCTACACTTGGTAATAATGTAGCCTGTGGGCCAAGAGCCAAAAATCTATATATCGGTATCAAGTAAGGTGGCAAAGTTCTTTATGTTTTTCCGAAAGGTGTATATCTATGTATTATGTTTTGATGTGATAACCCATTCTGATTGGTAGGTTAAGCTTTTTATGCCATCAGCAAGATGATTGAAACCAATTTTTCCTACCTTTTCTAATGTGACCTATAACTGAGTGAACAATTTCAAATTTTGAAGGTCTATAAGAAAGTGAATAAATTTCCATATAAATAACTAATGCTAATAATGCTTCCATCCTTTACTGTTTTTGTGATATAGGGCATAAATCAAAGAAAAAGGCAATTTCACCTCTCACATTTTTATAAGGTATATGGCAGAACCTCTTTCTTACTATACACATGCCAGAAGATGTCACCCAGCTCTTCAATGCCAGTTGTCATTGTTACAAGTAATAGGGCAGGTTAAAAATGTAAAGGTGGTTACAAGTAATAGGGCAGGTTAAAAATGTAGAGCTCACGAGTAGAGGTGGGCATGTACCAGAAAACAGACCTAAATTTGACATGGATAGGCCCAGTTCGTGGTTCACAAACACGTGGTTCATGGGACCACGTTTTTCCACAAACTTTGGTCTGTTTGGTCTGGTCCATGGTCTGTGAGTCCAGACATCCTGGTGCCGATCTATCACTTCCCTAGGCAATGGAGGGGATGTCCACAGACCTTCTGCAGTCCTTTGAACACACCAATCCTAGCCCTCAAAACTTTGATAGGCAGCTCTGGCTGTCAGCCAGAGAGCTCCCATTCTTCTCTATGTGAGCAAGAAGCAAGAATTTATTCCCTAGGCAATGGGAAGGTGTGTGAGTGTGGTGAGTGAGGGGAATCTTCCCCTACCCTTTTCTGTTTGATTTTGCTTCATTGCAACTTTTTGGTGCTGCAAGCCAATGCAAATCAATTGGCATTATTGCGACTCCTAGTATCTACTGGAAGTTTCCTGGGGGTGACTGCTTTAGGGGTCTATAACTTGGACCTCCAAAATGCAATCTTGGCCAAACTTGGAGGGTGGCTGGAGGAGAGCCTGCTGAAATCCTGCTGTGAGTTTGGCATCTCTGAGTGCAAAGGGGGTGGTCCTAGGGCCCCCAGTAGTGACACATCATGGACCGATGAACTGGTCCATGAATGGGGCGCGTCCGTGAAAAGTTCGTGATCTGTGGTCTGTGAAAATCGATGGACCATGGGCTGATGGTCCATGGGGTTTTTCTGGTCCGTGCCCACCTCTTCTTATGAGAGAAAGACTTTTGTAAAGGGATAGTACAAAGGGATGTGTAAAGGTACTACAATTGGGTTGTGTGAGAATGCACATGCATGAAAAGCCAGTTACATTGCAGTGCATAGTGAGGAAGGAACATAGAGAAACAACCTAACACAAACAGATTAATGAACTATTGAACTAACCATGGCTGGCTGGAGTGTTTCACCTTTTAATGGGATGCAAAGGCCTCCCTTGTGCCAGGTGTTGCTGACATCATATTAGTAACAATTGTGCCCGTTTTAAGTAACTCCCCTTGTTTGAAAAGGGTGAATTCAAGCTGGAGCTGGTCACAAGAAGAGCAATGAAATTATCATAGGAACAGAACATGGATCTTAAGCAGATAATTAACTTGCAGGGTTCATATTAAAAAACGAAGTTGAGAGGAGTCATGATAGAACTTTTATAAATACGCTAGGGAAACTAAAAATGAGGTTAAAGAAAGCAGTGGGTGCAAAATGGAACTTAACACATTTGAACTAGATATCAAAAGAAAGTTTTTCACTCATTAGATATATGTAATTTGGGAATAGTGTTCCTGGAATGTTCATCTAAGCAAAGAACGTTAATGAGCTCAGGCCAATGCTAGATACATTTAAGATTTTTTTTTTACTATGTGGGTTAACTGTGGTCCCACTAAAGCATAAATCATGAATCTGCCTAGATACTGACACCAGGGGCCCAAGCATGAGGTTTAGGAAATAGTTGCAGTTACTGGGCCAAGAGACTCAGTAATTTTGTTAGCCTTATAGGTGCTACTGGACCAAGATAGGCAGTGTAGTCTTAAGAACACTTTTATGGTCATAAGGCCCATGGAATGGGATTCTGAGCATATTTCCTTAGGCTTGCACTCATGTTCTATTTATGCCATATCTGAAACAGACTTTAAAATTTCATGACTCATGAGATTTTGGGTTTGTGCATGGACAATGTTACAAATAATAGTAATAATAACAACAACATTTGATTTATACACAGCCCTTTAGGACAACTTAACACCCAGTCAGAACAGTCTACAAAGTATGTTATTATTATCCCCACAACAATCACCCTCTTAACCACAACACCAAACTGACTCAGTATATGTCACACAGAAATGATTCTTGAATCTCATGAACAAAAGTAGAAGTTTGGATGACATGCAATTGTGTCCAGGCAAAGTATAAAAATTGTTGTAGACTACTGGTTAACCAGCTTGAAAATTCCCTTGAGTTCTGAAAAGATTTTGGATAGTTGGACTTCAGACATCCCAGATACTCACTGTTGTTGTGCAACTGATGTACATTTAAATTATGGATTCATTTTTAAACTATCTGTGTTTCAGCAGAAGGCCCATCTCTGCCCTAGTGTGTTGTCGTATTTTTAATTCTTGAACATACCATGCTATTAGAACTTGAACTGTTAACAAAAGAGGACTATCCTACATTTGTCTCTCATTATTTCCTCTTTAAAGCAGTCTCAGGTTGGCCTCTAATGTTTATCTTTTATAAGTAATTTTTCTTTGCCTTGGCATTCATTTTTAAGCTAGAGACTTATTTTATAATTACAGCAGGAGAGCACTTCTCTTGAGTGTGATATCGAGAAGAATAAATAGTTGTCAAGCTTAGTTGGTATCAAGTACAATTATGGAATTTAATTCCTGAGTGCACATGGGAGTTCCCAATATAGAAAAGTTTGCAGTGAGTAATAGCCCACATCAGCTGTGTAGTCCTTTTTTCTGTATGGCCTTTCTTACTTAACAGGCTTCATGTGCTCTGTGTTTTATCCGCGTTTCAACTTGTGAAGTGACTATCCTGCATGTTCATTTAAATATCATCTTGCTTAAATAAATGCAACAGTTTTAAAATACCTCTCCTCCTCTGCTAGCTTAATCCTGTAGTTTTCTCCATTGGTCAAGAGATCTGTAGTGGGGCATAGGCAAAATACTAGAAGAATGCCTTTCATATTGAAGGCCCCAGGACTAATTCACATGTTACAAAGTCCTTGTGTCCCCCCTGTGTCAGGCATACTCCGAGTTTTATGCTTGAAACTTAATTCACTGATGTACATAGGCCTGATGTACACACAGGCCTGTGACACAATGGAAGAATGGTCTCTTCTCCCTCACACCATTGAAATGGCCCAAGGAGCTGCTGTTTGTCCCATGTATCGATGGGCTACACATTAATGGGGGGAAACGACCCCTCAGGCCCTTGTTTTTACTGTACAGATGAAAGATTTATTCAGCTGGCCTACGTCTTGACGGCCGCTAGACCTCAGTGAAGAGTTTACCTCACCAATTTTATCCCACTGATTTCCTTTCACAAATAGGATTTACTGACCTCTGCCATCAGCAGGCCACTAGAAACACTGCAGCCTGATGGTCTGCAGCCAGACCCTCCGTTCAAGTACAGAATTCCCTCCTCTCAGGTAAGGGAACATTTTGGAAACCTCACTTGTTAGAGAAATTTTCAACTAGGCAGTTGGATTGTCTGTTATCTGACAAGTGCCAGCCACTTAGGGCTAGTCTGTGGTTGTAAAGATACAATAACTCCATTTTCAGAAAGAGAAAAATGTAAAGTATAGATAAGTCATCATCGGTTACAGTAAATTAAAATGTTCAGTTAAATAGCAAAGGACTACAGCATCTGACCATAGGAAAAGTCAAATAGGTATAAACAAATCCTCTTTCCTTATGTAAAAAACTTATCTCTGATGTTAAAGAGAGGCAGAAATATCTTAATGGTTCTGGATTTGTTGTTCAGGCTCTGATCATCTCTATTTTACCTTGTTTCTCCATCAGGCTGGTCACGTCTCTTCAGACTATGTATGTATTTCCTTCAGGGTCCAAACAAAGTCTTCTCCAAACAATGGCTGCCCTTTGTTAAATGGAGAGCGTCTTCTTCCCACAAGACCCCCAAACCCTGCCCAGTAGAGAGATTCACCTTGTGGAGAAGGGAAAAGACTAGAACATTCTGATAACGCTGAGACTCAAAGATCTCCGTTGCTTACATTATCAGAGCTCATCTACCCTGGCTCTCCTTTGTCTTCTTGGGACATATTTGGCTATTCTGCTAACCAGCATGGAATTTAGAAGGAGTTGAGAAAGGTGGAAAAAGTAGCTTGTGGGCTTTCATACAGATCATTGGTCTAGGGTGCTATAATTACTCTTATATTCTTGTGTTCTCTAGTTTTTAAAGTATACTTCCAAAGTAGGGTCCCCAGGTCCCCCAGGGCTCAAACTGGGGGATGAGGTGGGTGCTGGGGGGGGGGGTTTGCGCTGGGAGAACTTACCTCACATGTACATGCTTCAGATTGCTTCTGTGTCATGCCAGAGATTCATCCTGTTCCCTTACCTTTCCCCTTGCTGGCCAGATGAGAGGTGGCGGGGCAGGGGGCAGAGGTTGGCAATTCTAAAGCCTTCATATTTTGTGACTAGTGTTGCCAGTCAGCAACTGGCAACTGTTGGGAGTCTGGGGGCAGGGACTTGGAAGGGGGTGCTGTTGGCTGATGGTGTTAATACCATGTTGAGGGAAAATCCAAAATTGATTTCAGTCTGCTCTAAGAATTGGCAGTAACTCTATGGTTCCTACAGCAGATTGACATAACTCTGTTCCCCTTCCCCAATGACATAATGCCTCCAGCGATTTTGAAAATTTCTATTCTCCTGGCAGTTGGAAATGAGAGTCAGGTGGGGGAATTCCCCCCACCATGGGAATATAGAAGCCCTGTTTGTAACCCACCAAGCCAAACACAGCTCATGAACTCTATAATTTGTTCCTTTCTTGAACTGCAAAAATAGGGAGAGGAGATTGCCAAGTGCCTAATAAGCCACGAAATAAGAGTTGGTGGCTTTGTTCAGCTTGATGAGTGACATATTTTGCAGACTCATACTAAAGCTTGGAGGAACGTGAAACAGAATATTATTTCAGAAAGTTCTCTGGCTGTAGATGTTACGAGTCTCTGTTTTTGTTATTAATATTTTGCCAGATTTGCTGTTGGAAATGAATGTGGTTTAGAGAATCCCAATATAAAGGTGGCTGTTTCATATCTGATATTTTGCATTATATGCTTTGTTGCATTCTTAAGCTTAGGGAAACTGTTGACATGCTTTCACAAAGTTTATGTGCATCTAAAACTGGCAAGATGATTCAGTACATGCTTTTTATGCCAAGCACATTGCTATGAACTCATTTTTGTCTACTATAATAAAATGAAAGTACATGCATTAGCTTTTATTATTGTGATCACTTAGGGGTGAGACAATTATGTAGGATCAAAACAATTTAGTCTATAAGAACAATTGGCAATTGACATATGTAGGTTGACATTCAGGTGGTCATTTATTAACGTAACAACTCAATAGGTTAGTGTGCTTAAGTCAATTGATTTCAATGGATTGTGGCCAGTACATGTAAAATTATGCTACAGCCTTGCTAGAGTAATTGAGATAGCAAAGATGGTTAGTATAAAAACTGGACCAAATTCTTTTATAAAGATTATACTTTACTTCACTTGGGACTCAGGGAATTTTTTGCCTCTTTTCTTTAGGCCAATACAAGCTTCTATTGGTAAAACTCACTGATAGTAAATCTGTACTGTATATATAATTGTGCTTTATTCAGTGGAGTCTTGGTAAGTTCGTGACGACTTATGGCTATACACAATAAATTGATTCTGAATCTAAATTGATTCTGATTCTTTGGTTCTAAGACTCAAGGGGACATTTGCACTTCCTGTTTGATGCCCTGGGTTTTTCAGAGCTGGCTGCAGTTATTTTGCTGTTCTAGGTGAAAATCTAGGCTTTCCCCTTCAGCCTACTTGTCTGCTAGAATGATTGTAGTAATTTTTTCCTTCTTGAGTGGAATGATGAAAAGGGAAGGGGCTGCAGATGTCTATGCATATAACCACTGCTGATCTTTAGGGTAATGAGTTCTTGTGTGGGGGGAGGAAGTGTGTTCCCCTTAAAGGTTTTTACAAAAGCATTTTCTCTGGTCCATATATGGGAATGGATGCTTTTGCTCCATCAGGAAGGGGAGGCACAAGGTTCGTGGCTAGGTGAGAAAGCGACTGTGTTCCTTCCACTCGAAGCAGCTGCCTGTACTGGCTACTGGTCTGGTCCTACCTGTGTCATTCCAGGACTGGACCGAATCTTTCAGTAGATTAGTTCAGCTAGTGCCTGGGGGCTGAACAAGAGGTTATGGTGGCCACAGGTTGGACCTGTAGTGGCCATAACATCTAGTTTGTCTCTCATGTATATCTGTTTCAATTAAGCTTACCAGTTGCCTGCTTGTGGTTGGAAATATCCTGGTAATTTTTTCTGCTGCCCGCTGCTGCTCTGAGCAATGGTGGGGGAAATAAATAAACAGAAATAAGTCTCTGGTCCAGTCACCAGCACATCACTTCCAGAATGTTTTGCCAAAAAACCAGAAAGTTTTACCATGAGTTCTGCAATTTCTAGAGCTACCCATTCTGGGTTGTGTCCTGGAAGTGACGTGCCAGCAACTAGAAAGAAGTCTTATTTTTATTTATTTTTCTTTGTTATGTACATAGAGTTGCCAAGTTTTGGCCTGGACAGTCTGGTATTTTGGGGAACTGTCCAGGAAAACAGTCTCCCAAATACCGGACACCTGGCCCAGGCCCGGCCCCTCTCCTTTCCCCGTTAGTTGCCCCCCACTAGGCTGGGAAAATGGCCTGCCACCCTGGGTGCCCAGGCAGCCTCTTGCAGTGGTGCATTGCCACCCAGGAGCAGCTAGCCAGCCTGGCCCCTGCCTGGTCTTCTGTAGCAGTGTGGTACTGCCCAGGAGCGACCAGCTACCCTGGGCACCTGGGTAGCCTCCTGCAGCTGCACAGTGCTGCCCTGGAGAGGTGCCCATAAGTTGGGGGTGCAGTGGGATGATGTCACTTCCTACAGTGATGTCATCACATTGCCCAGGAGCATGCACCCAAAAGGTAAGTTTACCCCCACCCCTCCCTGAGGATCAGTATTAGGCTGGACCCCTTCTGGCAATCCTAAATATATGCAGATTGTCAATTTGTTTCCAAACCAAATTCAAGATGTGGATCTTGACCTACAAAACCCTAAAGGGGGTGCCCCTCCCTCATCCAGTCCCGTGAGTTAAGATCAAACCACAAGCTGCACATGCACTTACAGTGCCGTCCTGTTGAAACTGACTGCCTATGCTGTTTCTTGGATTTCCAAACCTTTGATTCAGGTTTCTGCGTCCAGTAAAGCATAGGAGGTCTGTCTCTGGAAAAGTGTGATCAGCATGACTTTGCGGTTTTCAGAGGTGGAACTGAAGCATGCAGGCGCAAAAAGAAGTCACAGCTTCAAGTCCAAGCCAGAGGGGAGTTTTTGCACTTACATTTCATCACCAGTGCAAGGGATCTTGAGTGTGAGTACCTGCCAGCTGCAGAGGAACATGCTTCACCCTGATTAATTAGGATCAGGCCCTGTTACTAGCTTGACAATAAAGCAAGGGTTTTCATTCTAGTCTGCGTCCCTACTTTGTGTGGCTGCTGGTGGAATACCTGTTGCTACATGCCTTGCTGTGCTCTGGACTTGACTATCAGAATGGGAGTCAGCCCAGGACTTTGCAGCTCTACTTGGACCTTGGGCTTTTAGTCTGACAAGCTAACGTCAGTGTCAGAGAACCAAAGCCTGTAAAGCATTTTAGGATAGTTACTTAGCTTCATTATTTTCTTTCCTGTTTGTATTCTTTTGTACTCTTCTAATAAATTCTATTAATAATACTTATGTGGTGTTATTTGAGTTTTGGGGCTTCAATCTGAGTGTAGTACTTTGGCCCATTTTGGCCAAGGCTACTCAAGTAATTGTTTATTGAAACTCAATCTGCAAGTGTCCTACCTTGCAGGGTTGGTTTCTTGCTTAATAGCTGGTAGGGCTGGAGATGGTCTCTTGGTGTCACAGCTGAGGGTTAGTCAAAGAGACTGCTGGTGATGATGTCACTCTGGGCAGGAAGGATTTGTTCCCCAGTTTTGAGTGTTTTGCTCCTTGACTGCCACTCTGGCCCTCTTGTGAGACAGCAAGGCTGTGACATGGATAGCACAATTTAAGCGAATGGACTCGGGAGATGTGATTGGGCTTAGGGCTACACTGTTGATGTCCTAAGCAGATGTTTTTGTCAGTGTGGTTATATAATATTCTTGGAGAAGTTTTTCAGGCTTTCCCTATTAAGCCTTAAGTGACGGGGGGAAATTTCAGATTTTCTGTACACAGGTATTTTTTAATGCCAAAGTAGTATATAAATGTCAGTATTAATAAAATACATTGCCTTCCCCCAAGTGTACATTGCCCTGATCCATCGGTTTTGCCTCGTCTTGGCATAGGGCAGCTGGTCTAGTCTTGCTCTTTGATCTGGCAGATTGTGATCTGGGTTGTGGGTTAATGGTGCTGCACATGGGAAGGACCGTAAGTTCCCATTATGACCTCCTTGTCCCTTCTGGATCCATTATTCTGCAATTGCCTTCTGATTAGCTACTGATTTACGGTTTGTCGGACTTTAGCAGCTGTTCATGGCACATGGAGCAGAAGTGCCTGTCTGTGTCCAGTGTCAGTGGGAACTCTTTCCCACTTCTGTTTGGGCCTGTTTACTGATAAAAGAAGAATGTTCTTTCCTTATATCTAAATGACTTATACACATTGTTTGATTTAAGCTGGCAGACTGTATACAAAATGTGACTGACATGTTTATCTAGAAGGCTTTTTGTATATTTAAGGAAGTGTCTCATTTAATTTGTAGAATATGTCCAATATAGCAATATATAGTCTAATATAGTGATTATGCTTGCATATCCTATGCATGTTCATCTGAGAACAAATCCCATTGAAAATGCCTGGAATTATTTCCAAATAAATATATATTGGATTCTTATGATTGTTTTATGTGATATGAAACCAGTCTTTTCACTGTGAGTCTAGTATTTAGTTCATGCAGTAATTTGGTGCCTCTTTCAAAATCTCCTTCAAAGAATTGTTTGATTACATTCAATCATTTAATCTTTATTATGGCCCACAAGCCGTGTTTGATTACATCAAAACATAAAAGGCTGCTGTTACAATAGTATAATGTTACATCCCACTGTCATATTGGAATTTGAGATTCCAGGAACTCAGGTTCTTGGGACTTACCATATGTTTACTAGTAGAGGATGAAGGGACTAGTGGTAGGGGGGCACAATTTTTATAACTTTGCAGAGACCTCCATGAAGAAGACTGAAAGGAGGAGGTTACAATATATTTTCCCATAGTGCAAAAAGAGCGCTGTTATCACAGCTATGCCTGTAGCTTTTCTAATAGTAGTCTTTTGTAGAGATGGGGACGATCGGCATTACGATTTGGAAAAAAACCCGATAATGGCGTTCGCGCCATCGGGACCCGGTTAATCGGTGCTGTCCACAGCAACCGATCCAGCGGTCGGGAGTTTGCTTGTTTGGGGCTTGATTGGATCAATCGGTTTCTGTTCGGGATTGCAGACACTCAGGCGCCAGGAATCAATTCCCCTGGCAACGGAGCCAGGGGAATGCCTGAGCTGTGTTTTCCCTCCTTCTGTCGCCCTGGAAACGCGAATGGAAGCCCAGCTTTCCTTGATCAGCAGGGCTTCCTTCCAACCACGGAGCAGCCAGCAATGCATCACCATTTGGGAGAAGGGGGGGGGAGGGGGAAGAGGGTGTTCTGTAGCCACGGGCACTCCAAATGTTTTTTGCTTTTTTAAAAAATGGGCTTTGTAGGAGGAATGGCTGTTTTTCTGTCTGTCACTCTCTGTTTTTAACCTGCTTTTAAAACACTGTATTTTGTGGGAAAACCTCATTCACGGCTCTGTGTGTGTGTTTAAAAGGGAGTGGGTAAAAGCTGGATCCAGATGATTTTAAACGGAACCTCATGAATTCATATGATTTTTATATTGAAACAAAACAAAACAAAAAGGCTGTCATATTATAGATCATGTCCTAGTCTACAGACAGCAACTAAACAATCATGTATCCACTAATCCGTGGTGCTGCCACGGCACAAAAACATGCTAAAAAAGCACGGATCCGCATGGATCCTCTTGATTTTTAAGTGGGGCCACCCAAAATCCACCACACAATCACAGACCATGTCTGTTGCCACAAATGGGACCAAAAATTCAGCCATCCACTACTTCGTGGAACCGCCACGGCGCAAAAATACGGTTCAAAAGCATGGATCCGCATGGATCCTCTAGGTTTTTACATGGGACCACCCAAAATCCACCATACAATCCCAGACCATGTCTGTTGCCACAAATGGGACCAAAAAATTCAGCCATCCACTACTTCGTGGAACTGCCACGGCATAAATATACGATTCAAAAGCATGGATCCGCATGGATCCTCTAGGTTTTTACATGGGACCACCCCAAATCCACCATACAATCCCAGATCATGTCAAATGCCACAAACAGGACCAAAAGATCTAAAATATGACAGACTTTTTGTTTTGTTTCAATGTAAAAATCATATGAATTCATGAGGATCCGTGTCTCAGATTCATGTTTTTTCACCGTGGCAGCACCAAATATTTTTGGATCTGTGTTTTTTATATTTCAGTCTGTGGACCTGGCTGTGATATGTGATTTGATGTTTCATTTGTGTTTTTCCTATTTAAAAAACCATAGGATCCGCGAGGATCCGTGTGGATCCTGGTTTTACTTTCTTCCTGTTTAAAATATGCTTTTGGAAGACTGGTTGCTTGCTTTTAAAATCGGGTGGGGAGGAATGGAGGATTCTGTCCCTACTTTTTTTAAAAGCTGGCTGAAACCTGTTGACGGGGTGTCTCTCTCTCTATTTGGAGAGGCAGGGACGGGTTAAAAACTCCCCCCCTCTGCTCTAAGAGTGTGTGTGTGTGTGTGTGTGTGTGTGTGTGTGTGTGTGTGTGTGTGTGTGTGTGTGTGTGAAAACATCCCCTCCTTGAGGGGAGGTGGCTCGTCGCCGGGTTAAAAACTCCCCCCCCTGCTCTAAGTGTGTGTTTGTGGGGGGGGGGCTCCACTTTGGCCTCCCCGATCCCAGTTCGGAAGTGGGACTTGTTCAGTGTGGATCGGTGATCTGGGGTTGTTGCCGGCGCAGATCCACGAACAGCTTGATCGGTATTTTTTTTTGGATCGTGCCCACCTCTAGTCTTTTGTATCTCTTGATGTTGCCTGATTTTTGACTGTTATGCATGATCTGTATTTTATGCTGTTAATTTTGTGACTTTGTATTTTATTGTTGTGCGCTGCCCTGAGCCTGTTTGTGGGGAGGGCAGGATATAAATATGATTAAATAAATAAATAATATTGGGTTATGGGACTGGGTAGGTGAAAAGAGGAGGCAGAGGGGAATGGGAACTACTGATGCCTCTGTTACCAATGATGTTATGTCCATTGTGGAGGTCAAAGTAAGTTTTGCTGCAATATTTTGCCTCCATCAGGTGGGCATCTTTCAGCATACATTTTCAACATTGGGGCTGGGGTACCCTATCAAGCTGTATGGCTGCAACTTTCACATGAACTAGTGGTGGAGTGGGCAGGTGAGGCACATGTATCACATGAAGCTGCCTTATACTGAATCAAAGTATTGGTATATCAAGGTCAGTATTGTACTGCATTTCTGGATTCTGGGTAGCCAAACTAGCTCTCCAGGTTTTCACTTGAGCCTTTCTACCTGGAGATCCTAGAGACTGAACCTAGACCTCTGGCATGTAAAACAGGTGCTTTACCACTGAGCCATTACCCTGAAACATTCTTAACAGAGAGTAAAGTTTTACTGTATAAAGTGTAAAACATACGTATTAGGGATAGTACTTCTGTTGCAGTGCAAAAATTTGTTTCAGTTTTCCACTGTTAAATGTACAACCCTATATGGTCGTCCTGATTAAGTTTTTATTCCATTTATCTTTGCCTTTCCCTAATAAATTACATGAGATCAAAAGGCATTAATGATTTTCAGGTAGTATCCCATATAAGAAGTACCCCCATGTTTTCCATTCTCTTCCTGCACTATATTTTTCTGCCTTGGAACCACCATTATCTTTCCAGAATTTCTCATAATCAGAGCTACTGCATTTCTGGATTAGCATTTTGCGGGGCCCTAGATATACCCTCAAGTGGTTGAAGCTGGATTTGGTGCCTCCAGGTGCTGATCTCAAACAAAATAATGCCAGTTTATAACCATTTCTAAATTTTACCAACTGTTCCTGGATTATCTCTTGCTAGTAAATTCTTCAACCAGTGAGGGCCTTTCCCTATGTGGTATTTTAACATATGGAAATAATCTTACACCTCAGCTTGACAAGACACTGGAGAGCCATAAACGAATTACTTCTCCCTTCAAATTTGTATTTATAGCAGCTGGAAGGAAGAGGCTGTATTTGAATTGGACGTGGGGGAAGAAGCATGGTTAATCCTTCCTGATGCACTGACTGGCAACTCCAGAAAGCTAGAGAACAATGCAGTGGAAAAAGTTCCCTTGCACGCAGTCATATAGTCACTATCCAAATTGGGTCATGTTGAAAATATAAAGGGACAGAAGGTCAAATTATGGAAATCTAACTGCACATCTAAGTTGAGCCCTAGTGATGGGCAAAGTGTGCCTGCCATCATGTATGCTTTGCAGCCATATGAACCATTTCACACTGGATATAGCCATGTGCAGAAGAAACGCTTGTATGTAGTTGTGTGTGAAAATTTCAGAAGTGTGTACCCTGACGTATATGCACTCTATGAAAGTTTCACCGAGCAACATTTTTACATATATGGCAAAATAAGCACTTGTGATTTTCTCATGTGATTGTCCATATGGCTGGCTGTATATGCTTTGTCCCATACTCCAATGTCAACCCATGCAAGAGAAGCAGCTCTCTGATCCTGTATTATTGCTGTGAACTGCATTAGTACCCTCAGATGAATATAGACACTAAACTGATCCACTGGAAATTAGATGATAAGGACAAATGAAGGTCACATTGATGCATCATACAGAAATAAAATTTGCACTTTAGAAACACTCTTTGATTTTACTTGCAAATTCTAAAGGAGGCCAAAGAGGGTCATGTTGAGCTCAGGAACAGATTGGTGTTTTGATTCACAAATGAATAAGTTGAGGCCTGAATTTATTTCAGTTCAGTAGAGAATGAAACATCAAAATGTTGCTGTGCATATGCACAATTACACACACAACCTTTTTTTCACTATATGCTGTAGAAATAGCAACTGATATAATCACTCCCAAGATAACCAGATCATACTAACTTAAATCCAACCATGAACAAAAGCATATTTTGTGAACAAATAAAGATTAAATCTGCGGGTTTAAGCATGAAGGAAATGCAAACCTGGCCCATTCCAGTGTTCTTCAAAATGATAGAGCTAACTGCTATTTAGTTGTTCAGATATTCAATATATTCTGCCTTGTGTTTCCAGATAGCTTTATTATCAAATATATGCTGATATTATAGGGTGACTCTTTGAAGGTACATCTAGCAAAAACGCAGAAAAATATGTTTTTCTCTCTTGGTTCAAGATCTTCCTAGATCCACAAAGAAAGCAGACAAAGAAATACACGTGGCAAGATGTCAAACAGCCTTTTGGTGCCTAAAGACAGATACTGCAACCAGGCTTTCTACAGGATGAAATAAGTTTGTCTGCTTCTGATTATTTCCTTCTGTGTTTGCCATTAGTGGTGGTAAAGTTCTATCAAGTTAATGATCAAAATTAGTGTTGCTGTTTGTCTCCTATTGTGTAGGGCTGGGCCTTGTTCAACACTATCACAGATCCAGCATACATATTGGATATCCATTATATAGGCTCCTAAATATCCCTGGTACTGAAGTATATACTGGCTGGGAATTCCTCAGTGTCCCTGAAAGCAGCTGCACCATTGTCGATATCTAATGAACAGCCGATGTCTTCAGCCCTGTATATGGGCAGGCATATTTCTTAAGGACATCAACTGATGACGCTAACTGGCCAATCGAAGACAATGCATGGGGGAAAGAGACTGAGAAGCAGTCAAGTTTTTTTTCACTGGTTTTCCTCTGTTATCTGAAGCTTTGCATTCTACATAACTCTGAAAAAGAGATGGCAAACTAGAACAAGCTATTGGCAGTATAATGTTGAAACGTTTCACAGACATGTTCGGTGGAACGAATGGTGTTATTCAACTGTATTCTTACATGTTGCTTCAGCTTCCGTTGGTCCCAGATGCTGGGTTGGGAATACATCATCCTTTTACCTTATGTTTGAATAAAGCGGATTAAAAGGGTAGTTGGCCTTTGGACAACTTGATAAACAAAAAGTGTTCTGCAGTATGTCAGTGTTAGGAGCTACGAATTGTACTTCCTGTGGTGCAACTAGTGGGATAGCAATATTGAAAAGCTTTATGGAAAGGGGGAGCATTTCGGACTCTCACTCTCTTGGTGCTCTGCAACTTCCTTTCTCCTTAGACTATTTTATTTGCATTATACTTAAAAGACTGAAGAAACTTACAGTGTTAATAACACAGGTTACTGTTTCCCAGTAAACCATGTGGAAATCTATGAACTTGAAATAACCTTTGTATAACCATCTGTTTCAAATATTGTTCATTCTGTGCTATCATAATCCTTTATATTACAGTGCCTGGCTACCATCAGTTATGTTTATTTCATGTTCTCTCCTTGCACATTATTTATGTGCAAGTGGCCATTTCTGACGCAATATTTAAGTTCTGTAGAATGATAGTTAGATTCATAGCTCTGCTTTGTTGCGTGTGAGTCTGGTTTTTTACAGGGCCTTTGTGGAACATGGAGCTTTAGAATCATTATTGCTGATACACGAGAAAGCAGCTTCAGTTCAACATGGTATGTAATTGAGGGCAAAACCCATGTTTAACACTCAGTTCAAAGCTGCTTTATAGTTGGTATCCCAGCTAGATTTTTGCCGTTGAAAGGAGGAGGGTGATTTTTGTGAATCTCACCTCCTGCAGGAGATTTCTGATTCCCTCATAAACTATTCCTGGAGGGGGCACCTACCCCCCCCCCCAAGAGTAGCATTTCAGGACGTGTTTTGGGCTGCCACAGGAGGTGGGACCCAAGCCCACTGTCTCTGTTTATCATTCAGGAAAAGACTAATGAATATTTTAACAATGAATATAAGAGAAGCATAAAAGGCTTTCCTATTGATTTTTGTAATACTAGATTAAGGAACTAAATATGTGTACATCACAACCTAAAACAAAAAAGCTCTATGCATTATTATTTCTTGTGAACTCTTTCCAACAATGTTTTGCTGAAGAGACAAGTGCTGAGGGATGGGGCCCAGCTCCCCCAACCAGGGCTGGTAGTGGATGCGTGTGGACCATGCCTTCCAGGTCCTCTGCAATCCCCACCTCTTGCTGGAACATGGCAACAAGACATGGCCTCTCCACCCTCCTCCCCTGCAAGGCCTGCAACCTGGGCCCCCAGGTGAGTCTGGGGAGCTGGTGTTTCTCAGTCCAGAGAAATGGAAAAATTAGGGGCGATCAGACTCTTCCAGTGTAGATTATTTCCTGTCTGTCCTTAAGATCATGTTCTCATGGGGAAGGTAATGTCAGACCTGGGGTTACAGCTACCCAGTATAATGAGAACTAGGAAATTCAGTCTGACTAATTAGTTTCTATGGGAAGATTGTGTTGAAGCCCCAGAACCCTCTTTAGTTGCAGAAGGGAGTACGGATGTGCAACACTGATCATAATGACAGACAGCAGGAAGGTTCTGGAATTACTAAACTTGGTATACACATGAGGGATAGAGTTGCTAGGTCCCCTCACTCTCCTGGCAGAAGGGGGAGGGTCCCTGACACTCACCTTTTTAAAAATCTTGTGCATGTGCTCTCAGGGGTGGCACAATGCTGTTGCTTCCGGGAAGTGACGTTAAGATGTTCCCTCCTCCTCTTTACGTCTTTTTAGTCCTTAAAAAGCAGAAATGGCATCAGAGGCATATTTAAAATTCACAAATAACTATTATATTTATTTTAAAGGGGAAAGGCCAGGTGAAATGAGGGGCTGAAAATTTCTGAGGTAATTCAACCTAAATATATCTGAGGTAAAATCAGTGCATGCAGAGACTTCAGTTCTTATGCTCTTCACAGATACTTAAATTCTTATGATTAGAGGCTTTTGTTCCTGTGTTTCCCCCAAACACTCTAGTACACTTTCTTTTAGTATTATCCTACTCTTTGGGATTTAGGAATGCTGGTACCCACTTTCTAGTATCCCAAACGCCTTCTCTTCAAACACCTCTGTTTTCCTTCAGTTCTTGACTGAATCTTAAAGCCTCCAAAGGCAGTTTCCAACCACACCCGACAAGGGATCTCTTCACTCTCCAGAGCTACGCTCCTGTTTGACTGGGTAGGGGAAGTTTCCTATCCTTAAAAGATCTATCCCCTTTCTTTGACCCAAATGGGGATCTGCACCTACTTTCCCAACTTCCTTGCCAACTTTTCACCAGTTTTAGGGTTGTCAGCCTCCAGGTAGTAGCTGGAGATTTCCTGGAATTATAACTGATCTCCAGGCCACAGAGACCAGTTTCCCTGGAGAAAATGGCTGCTTTGGAGGATGGACTCTATGGCATTATACCCCTCCTTCCCTCCCCAGACCCCACCCTCTTCAGGCTCCATCCCCCAAATCTCCAGGTATTTCCCAACCTGGAGCTGGCTACCCTAGCAGTTCTCCTGCTTTCGGTTAGGACTCCTGTCTCTCGACACTGTTCACACTCTGTTCCTCTCAGCTAGGGCTGAAAACAGAACTTCCTCTTTCCAGCACATGCTACCCAATCAGATTCCTTGGAGTAGCCTGTCACTGAAAGCTCTTTGTGTCTGTGTCTGTGAAGAATTAACCATTAAGAGTCCTTCAACAGTCTGTTTGTGGCCCAAATCAGTCTGCTGCGAAGCGTGGGAGTGCTCCCAGGGCAGCACAATGACATCACTCATGAGAGTGACGTCAGGGAGTGATGTCATTGCACGGCCCCAGGACCATGCCCAGGAGGCATTTCTGCCTGAAATTTTGAAGAATTGCTATTAGAGTTATGCATAATCTCATTCCCTAACATTTTGTGGTTGGCTCCACCTCTTGCAGCAGTTATTTTGTACTAGTGCTCACTATCCTGCGTCAGAATTCCAAGGCTCAAAAGGTTAAGGATCTAGGCTCTGGACCAATTTTCACATCCACTATGGCTGAAATTGGTACAGACTAAAATGTCGCCCCAACAAATTAGCTTTGTCACACATTATGTTCTACATGTGAATGCATCTCCTGAAACTGCCAGAGTACCTTTTGTTGCAAAGGTTGTGTCAGTGAAGTGTATGGGTTTCATATGTGTCTGTCTAGTGTAAGTACAAATGATGAGCCAATATTTCTCACAGGTAAATAAAATAGTAGAAAGATGTGATCTAAAAGGTTAAATCAAGCCACTGACAGCTTTCCAAGATGGTCATGTTTGGATTCTAAATCTGAACAGTATGTTATTATTATGGTGATGTACTTGGACAGTGCTCAGACCAAAATTATGTGGTTGGAGTAGCAAAAGGCAAACCATTCTACAGAGGGGAAAATAAAATATTTCAGAGATAAATAAAGTTGGATTTCATAGTAAGTTTGCAATTATTAGTAATTTTTAAAATTCAGTCTTTGTTACATTGACAAAATAAACAAATATATACACAAATGTATATATACTCATGCATATACACAAGTGTAACCATCAGTACTTTTCCAATGATTATAATATTAACCTACAAATATAAAATAAACAAGCAACAACACAATATGCTGTACTGTGTACAACACAGAGAAAAATCAAATATAGTAACAGACAGCCAGAATGGTACCAAGGAGTAACCTGCTACAAGATAGGCCTATACGAAACAACAACAAAATGCCACAGTTAGTCACATACAGCTCTCAGCTCAAACCAGTTCAACATTTCATTAATGATTTGCAACCTATGCTGGACAATGATACTTTAATCTCACAAGCATTGGGAGGCAAACCTTTTTCTCGCCCACAGACAAGCCCCTAAACTTAAACAACTTCTCACTCACAATAATGTATTTCCTGACATGGACTCTGGGATCACAGCCTGCAATAAACCCACAGGGCCGGCGCCACCGGTGAGGCGGGGGCTGCAGGCGCTGTGGGGCTGGAGAGGGCACTGGAGGGGGTGCTGGGGGTGGAGGTGCGCGCCCCGCGTCACCGCTGGCCAGCCCCGTGTCGCCACCGGCCAGCCCCACGCCGCTGCTGCCGCCGCTGCCACCGCACACCTCCAAGCAGGCATAAAAGCAACGGGACACGGGCATGCAGCGCGCAGGCAGCCTCCTCGCACCGCCTCAGCCACCCTGCGGCGGCATGATGACGTCATCACGCATTCCGGGGTGCCTCCAGCGCCAGAAACCCTGGTGCCGGGGCTGCAAACCCAGATGTCATATTTACACAATCAATGGACCAATGTTACACCAGTGCAAGACAGAGATGTTCCACCAGGCATTTGGTTGAGGCCAGTATTCAGATCCACCGACTGGCCTCCCTGCCTGTCTCCTATTAGTGGGGGGCTATATGAGTAATCTGCCCCATGTAGGAATGGTGGCAAATCGCACACCAACTCACGCCTCCACCCCTCTCTTCCCCTTATGGTTGACAGGGAAGGGTGAAGTGAATCCCTCCAACATACAACATACAAATCACCACCACCACCACCAGGACCCAATGCTTACCTGTCCAGGCTTACCATGAACCTCCTTGCGTGCACATGAAATGCATGTGTGCCCAGTGCCTACACAATGATGTCACTTCTGGAAAGTTATGTCCTTGTGCAAGCACGGGGGTGCGCACTTCACCATGGGCTGATTCGGGCGTCAAATAGGCCAAAACAGGCCAATTTGGGGCCAAAGTCAGCCCACAGCAAAGCGCAGAAGTGCTCTTGGGGCAGTGCAATGTCACTCCTGGGAGTTACATTGTCACACCGCCCCTGGAGCATGCCTGGGAGGCCTGTTCCTGTGCCTCCCCCCTCCACTGGCCAAGTGATTGGTGGTGGGGGGGCGGAGGGTGAAAGCGGGGGATCCTCTGCCCCCACCAGGGGAATGGGATTCCTACCTGAAAATCTTGTTGGTCTCTTAGATGCTCTGGTCTCAAATACAGCAACAAACAAGAAAAGGGTGGGGGGGAAGCTTCCAATTGCTGTATGACTTCTCTCTCCACCAGTTCTTGGCTTTGTTGCTTAGGCTATGAACGAAAGGACAAGTGGCTAGCACCATTAGCCACACCCAGGGTTTAAATTTGTAACCCCTCAAACCCCTCTAAACCAATTTAAAATTGGTTTTAAATTTGTAACCCCTCAAACCCCTCAAAGCTACAATGAGAAGGACATGGAGATATGGTAGGGCTTGGTTTTCTTCCAACCTTCATCCCATCCTGAGAAATGCTAGATGTGGAGTTAGGAAATTTAACCCCCTTTCGACACTGATGTTGTACAACACCACGTCCATAAATAATAAAACCAGAACACTGTATGATTATTTTGCACCGAATGATATGGATCTGGTGTGCATGACTGAGACCTGGGTAAGGGAGGGCGAAACAGTCGCCTTGAAAGAACTGGTCTGCTCCAGGCTCTCAGTTCTCCATCAGTCCCTAATGGGAGGCCAGGGGGAAGGGGTGGTGATTCTTGTCCGAAAGTCGTTTTCCTTCAAGCCATTCTCTGCCCCAAAGATCTCTGGCATTGATTGTGTGGGCCTAGTGTGGGGTGCCGAGGAGGGTTTGGCTATCTGTGTGGTGTACTGACCGCCTAGCGCACCAGCAGATACCCTGTCGCACCTGCTGGAGGTGGTAGCGGGGTGGGCTTTGGAGTACCCAAGACTGGTGGTGTTGGGAGACTTCAATGTCAACGCTGCTGCTGCTGCCTCTATTCAGGCTGCAGACCTAGTGTCTTCCATGGCTGCACTGGGACTCTCCCAGTTTGTTACAACTCCTACACACCAAGCAGGACACACGTTAGATTTGATCTTTGGGATGGGGATAAATGTGGGTCTGGAAGTAGTTGAGCAGGTGCCATGGTCAGACCACTTGGTTTTGAAGGCCCGGCTGGATATCCCACACACACCCCCGCCCCTGCAGAGACTCATAGATCCTATTGGTTTCCAGAATGCTCTGCGGGATCCAATACTCCCTGGCGGTTTGTTAGATGAGCTGGTGGAAGACTGGCAAGTCTGTCTCTCTGAAGCCATCAACAAAATTGCCCCCTGTCGCCCTCTTTGCCCCCGCACCAGACTGGCTCCCTGGTACACTGAGGAGCTACGATGGATGAAGCGGGAACTAAGATGGCTTGAGCGAGTGTGGCATTGCTCTTGCGATGAAGAAGCAAGAACATCTTATAGGATGTTTATGAAAGCCTATGAAATGGTGGTGAAAGCTACGAAGAAGGATTTCTACACAGCTTCCATTGCGTCAGCTAGCTCATGCCCAGCAAAATTATTTAATGTGGTTTGGTCTTTTCTTTCCCTGTTGGGGGGAGACTCTCAAATTTTAAATTTGAATATTAGCTGTGAGGCTTTTGCCGACAAAATCTTGTCTCTCCGCTGTGACTTGCCAGCCACAATTGATACAGTATATGAACTAGAGCCCCCTTGGCTGTCTACTGGGCCAATATTAGATCAATTCAACCTACTCTCTGATGATGAAATTGACGGGACCCTGCGAGTGGTGAGACCTACCACATGCTCCTTGGACCCGTGCCTGTCATGGCTGGTGAAGGCCAGTGTGGATGGGCTACGGACTGCCTTGGAGGCCATTGTCAATATGTCCTTGAACTCTGGGGTCTTTCCTGGAGCACTGAAGGAAGCTGTGGTTAGGCCTCTACTGAAGAAACCATCTTTAGACCCCACTATCACCCAGTTTCAAATCTTCCGTTTCTGGGTAAGGTGATTGAGCAGGCAGTGGTGGAGCAGCTACAGGGTTTCCTGAATGATTCCTCATCCCTAGTTGCCTTCCAGTCCAGCTTCCGCCTGGGTCATGGGACAGAGACGTTGCTGGTGGCCCTCACTGACGATCTCCGCAGGCAACTGGATCATGGCGGATCGGCACTGCTGATATTGTTGGATTTGTCAGTAGTGTTCAACATGGTCGATCATGATCTATTGACCCACCGCCTCGCCGAGGTGGGGATACGAGGGACTGCCTTACAGTGGCTCGTCTCTTTTCCCCACAGTTGGGGACAGAGGGTGGCGCTAGGGGAAAAATTGTCATCCCGCCACCCATTGGTGTGCGGTGTCCCTCAGGGGGTGATACTCTCCCCATTATTGTTTAATGTTTATATGCGCCCCCTCACCCAGTTGGTGCGGAGTTTCGGACTTGGGTGTCATTTATATGCTGATGACACCCAATTATATCTGATGATGGATGGCCGGCCTGACTCTGCCCCGGATGTCTTGGAGTGTGCCTTCGAAGCTGTGACTGGGTGGTTGAAACAGAGTTGGTTGAAACTAAATCCCACAAAGATGGAGGTCTTGCATGTGGCTCTGGGGTCCATAGGTACGGGACTCCGGCTCCTTGCTCTTGATGGAGCGCCGCTTGCGCCACTTGTGAGAGTGAGGAGCCTGGGGGTGATCTTGGATGCCTCCTTGACTGTGGAGGCACAGATCGCAGCAGTTGTCCGGTCTTCATTTTTCCATCTGAGACAAGCCCGGCAGCTTGTCCTCTACCTGTCAACCCACAACCTAACAGCAGTGATCCAAGCAACGGTTGCCTCTAGATTAGACTACTGCAACTCGCTCTACACAGGGCTTCCCTTGGGCTTGATCCAGAGATTACAGCTGGTTCAAAATGCAGCTTCACGGGTGATTGCAAGAGTCCTGATAGGGGAACATATAACACCTATATTACGCCAGCTGCATTGGCTATCAGTTGAGTACCGGGTCCGGTTCAAGGTTTTGGTGCTGACCTATAAAACCCTATGCAGACTGGGTCCAGCATATCTGTGGGACCGCCTCTCCCTATATATACCCCAGAGGACACTTCATTCTACAAATAAACAACTTTTGGTGGTCCCTGGCCCAAGGGAAGCTCGCCTGGCCTCAACCAGAGCCAGGGCTTTTTGATCCTGGCACTGGCCTGGTAGAACTCTATGTCTGATGAAACCAGGGCCTGGCAGGATTTATTATCCTTCTGCTGGGCCTGTAAGACAGAGATGTTCCGCCAGGCATATGGTGGAGGCTAGGCTGAGCCCCCGCTGGCCATACTTGACTTGACTTGAAAAGATCTGTCCACCACCCTATATATATCTATAGATATGGATATATGGGCCATGTCTGAAATGAAGTACTCTTCCATCACCATCTGAGGAGAAGTTTTTATTGGGAGGGCGGACTAAAAATCTAATATAATAAATAAATAAATACCCATGGAAGCGGAGAGGATACTCAGTGAGGTATTATTCAGCTGCTGCTAAGTAGCAGGATTTCCCCCAGCTCCTCCCCAGCCATGGTGTAATTTCAAAAGAGAAATATATACCAATATTATATTACATCTTTATAGTCCCTTCAATATATTGCTGAGAGATCAAAGATAATATATCTTCTCAAAGAATAAATTTCTACTCATGTTTCCTTTCAAATATTCCACTTAAAACAGTGAGGAAAGAGCATAAGATTGTGTTTTAGCCTGAAAGTTATCATTCCAGTGCATTTCAAACAATGTCTGTTTCTCAATAAACTTACTACAGCATGACCGAGATCTTAATCTTCCATAATATGCTAATTTGGACATTACCACAAAGCCTCATATTCACTTGTACCAATCTGTTAAAAGGCTAGGTACGATGGCTGAAATAACATGACAGTACAATGCTAGTCTTAAAAGTGTGTGATGGGGAAGGGGCGTAGTTTATTTTCAATTTAGATGCTTTTCTTTGGACTGCTGCTGAGTGGGGAGGGAGCAACATAGTAAATGCTGTTATCAGCTTTGTTTTGCCTGTTCAGTGCCATAATTACATAAGGGCAGATGTTTAAGAGGATCTGGAAGCCCTTGAATGCTAAAACAAGATACACAATTCTGTATTTTCCTGCTCTTCCTAATACTTTGAAATGGTAAGGGTAAGACAACAAAGACTTGAAACAAGTAATGTGGGCAATGTCATGATATTCCATGGTCTTCAGCTTAATGAATAAAGCAATTGCAGACTTTATAAGTGAGGCTGAGTTTCCTTTCATTATGGTTTAGCTTTATTTATTATAGTTTGGGATATATGTAGTGAGGGGTCAGGTAGTATCCCACTACAGTTAATGTGGTGAGGAAAGCTCCTGAATTCAGGCAAGATTGTACCAAAAGGATGGAAGAATTACTCCAGATGAAAGCAGAATTTTGTGCTGGGTTTTGGTTTCCCATGCACCAGAACCAACCACGACAGAAACCCAAGAGTGCTGGTAACAGGTTGTAGCCATGCTAATTCTCTACTCTAGGTGGAAATTCTCTCACCTCTGGGCCTCCTCACCTGCTCTTGCTTCTGGGTTCAGCAAGAGAACAGGGGTGGTGGTAGAAGTGTTGTTCTTTGATGCGTCGATGTCACGTCTGAGCAAAAAAACGTTGTCAACTGACATGCTGATATCAAGTCTGGCCAGTTTTCACCAGAACTATTCAGAACAACCCAGCCACTTGTTGAAAGAGATCCTCTTGGTGATAGGTAGCTAGCCAGTCACTGCCCGAGTCTTCGGCATCGTGACTGCTACCACCACGGCATCTACAACCACCTCAAAATGCATTAGTGCAGATATGTAATAAAAGTTATAACTAATGAATTCATGCAAATGTGTATATTTCAATTTACCAGGGACAGTCCCTATATTCTGGTACCTGTCCCTGGTGTATAACAACAATAACAATAACAACATTTGATTTATATACTGCCCTTCAAGACAACTTAACACCTACTCAGAGCAGTTTACAGGTGTGTTATCATCGTCCTCACGACAATCACCTTGTGAGGTGGGTGGGGCTGAGAGAGCTCTGAGAGAGCTGTGACTGACTCAGGTTCATCCAGCTGCCTTCAAGCAGAGGAGTGGGGAATCAAACCCCATTCTCCAGATTAGAGTCCTGCCGCTCCTAACCACTGCACCAAACTTGCTCTCTTGATTTTGGTTTGCCTTTTGAGAAAGGAGAATTTTATTGTGCACCAGAGGATACTAGCTCTCATTTCACGTTCATCCATATATACCAAGCTGTCTCTTTAACTAATAGAATGTCAGTGTGCATAGTGGTTAAAACAATCATCCCCAATATGGTGCCCAGGGTGCTCCTCCGTGTGTTCCCTGGGGCCTACTTCCTTCTTCCCCAAAGCATCTCTTTTCCAAAGTTAAGAGCCAGTTCTAGATTTCCTCTGCCTTATTGGAATGAGAGATGCTGCAGTAGAGCCCAGGAGGCATCACCTTGGTGTCAGCAGGGAGCATCGCTTCAGAAACAGCTGCCTTCATTGCAGTAGGATGCCTGGCTTGGAAATTTTGTGGAATGTGCTAACAATCTGTGATTGTTCACAGCCCCTATAGCCAGTTTGGTGTAGTGGTTAAGAGCGCAGGACTCTAATCTGGAGAACCGGGTTTGATTCCTCAATCCTCCACTTGAAGCCAGCTGGGTAACCTTGGGTCAGTCACAGCTTCTAGCTCTCTCAGCCCCACCCACCTCACAGGGTGTTTTGTTGTGGGAATAATAATGGCATACTAATTAGTAGTATTGCACTAGTATGTTTTAGTTTTTTATTGGTCCTGATGGACTTCTTTTAATTTTGCAAGTTAGTGTTTGTTATGAAATTATCTAGATTTGTTACACTCTTGCTGTATTTTATATATGCTAAATTCTGGTCGCTTTTTATCTCATTCCTCTCTGGTCGCTGACTGTAATAAAGAAAGAACTAAACCGCTCTGAGTGGGTGTTAAGTCATCTTGAAGGGTGTTATATAAATCAAATGTTGTTGTTGTTGTCGTCGTCGTCATCATTATGGCATGCTTATGGCAGAAGCAGTTTTCCAGTGGATCCTACCACATATTTTCAACATTCCAGTAGTGCCCACAGGCTGAACAAGGTTGGGGATCCATTGATTAGAGTGTTGGACAAAGGCTGTAAAAATTTGTTTTCCAATCCCCACTCTGCCATTGAGCTCTCCGGGTATCCTTAGGCCAGTTCCTCTCTGTCATCCTTGCCTACATCAAAGGGCTGATGTGAGGATAAAATGGGAGGGGAGATCATGTAATCTTCCCTGAGCTCCTAGAAAAAAGCATTTAGATTCAGTTTTAGAAACTCTTAAATCCTGAGTAAAAGTAAACAAAAGTTAAACACAGATACATTATAAGAAAACTGATGGAAGAATTGTCGAAGGCTTTCACGGCCGGAGAACGATGGTTGTTGTGGGTTTTCCGGGCTGTATTGCCGTGGTCTTGGCAAGACCACGGCAATACAGCCCGGAAAACCCACAACAACCATCGTTCTCCGGCCGTGAAAGCCTTCGACAATACATCGAACACCTCTACGGGGAGGAAACATTCCAACAGACCCAGAGATTGGAAACACTTCGGAACAAGAAAGCACATCTACTCTGCCAAGACCACGGCAATACAGCCCGGAAAACCCACAACAACCACTGATGGAAGAACTTGCGTATTTCATGTGGTGCAGAATAAGTTGTGTCAGGGTAAATGAACATAGCATGGAGCAGGTAGATAATGCAAATCTGTAGCCTGAGAATGGGGGGAAGGGGAGAAATTACCAATATGTAGGGTTGCCAACATCCAGTTGATGGGTGGAGATCTCCTAGAATTACAATTGATCCCCAGGCTATGGAGATCAGTTCCCCTGGAGAAAATGTCTGTTTTGAAGGTATGGCATTATACCCCTCTGAGGTCCAGGAAATTCACAACCTGGAGCTGGCAACCCTGCCAATTTGTCAGTGTCCTTATTTTCCTCTGAGATAGGGGATGCAAATATAATGGCACTTAAAATTGCCATTAAATTTTCCAAGAAGAAAAGTATAACACTTATGCAGAATTTAAATTTGAACCTTCAAGTTCTGCTTTCGTTAAAATGAGTCTCTGAGAATATAAAAAGCCAGATTTTAAAACAAGGTTTTGTTTTGTGTGTGTTTTAAACAAACTGCAGTATACAGACAGAAGGCCAGTTCCAGTGGAATTACACAGATGTAAACTGTGGGTGGTGTGAGGCCTAGCAACACCAAGAGGAATGAAAAGCTCCAGTGTTTAGTCACTGGTATTTTTATCAGTTCAAACCCTAGAGAAGAATCTGTGTCAAATCTATCCGACTGGAAAAAAAACAAATATTAGGTAGGGAGAAGCCTGTGAGGTTGAATTCCAAACAGAACTGGAATGCAGTAAATACTTTTAGTGCTGTCAGAAAGCTATATATGGACTATCCATTTTAGATGGTTGGAATACATCTGGCCAGACAGAAAAGTTTAATATCTCTAGAGCCAGGGCTGTTGAAGTAGGAAGTGGGCCTCCTTATGGAAGTGAAAGCAGTTGCTGGAGGGCATAGAAGCTTCATCCTAAGTCCCTTATCCAAATATTTCTGTGCAAAACAGCTTGCTTTGGTTTTTGCAAGATTTATGCATTTTGAGTTTCTCATCCTGAATAGAGCTGCCAAGCTCCCCTCCCCCAAGAGGTCAGGATCCTCCACCCTGAGCTCCTGTTGCCAACCACCACACCAGCGGTGGTGGAAGAATTAAAAAACAAAACAAAACACAGCAGCATGACATGTGTGGCGATGTCACTTACAGGGAAAACCTGGAAATAACAGTGATAGAGTTTCCAGCAATTCCTAGAGCTACCCACTATACTTCCCTAGAAGTGACGACGTGATGCCCACGGTGCCCACCCATGTCCCTGCCTCCAAATCCTCCTACTGATTGCCAGGCTTGGCTTGGCAACCCTTTTTTGGAAGGTGCTCTTGACATGTGCTCCAATGCTTCTCTGTTACTGAGTTTGGTCTCTTATAAGAGAGCAAAGCTCTGCCTGCTGAGGACACCATCCTTGCTATTACTGGGGAGGGAGTTGCTGCTGTGTAGCTGCTACCCTGTGTAGCTCCTAATATTCAGAGTCTGAGGTTGCACGGCAGAGTCCCCACTGTGACGTCTTCCTAGGCCAGCAATAGTCTCATGTCAAGCAGAAGTGAGGCTGGCATGGAAGCTGTAGTGTGAACCTTCTGTTTCAGATCCTGACGTTTCTCCTGCAGCACTTGTGGGGGGGGGGGGTCTGCAGCTTAATAATTCAGGAACTGAATGTGACTCAGTATAGAATCAAAAATGGTTCTTTAAAAAAGAAAATGAAATCTTTCAGTTAAGGTATAATGGAGGGAGAGTAGGATGCAAGAATAATCAATTTGTGAAGGGAATAGCAGGCAAACACTTTTTTTGGGGGGGGGGGGCGAAAGAACTTCTTAGAGATGTTTTACAGAAAAGAAAATGATACAGGTGAACTAGTAATCCAAGTGCAAACCATGTGCAGACTTATGCAGCACACTTAAACAATTGTGGAGGAGTGCTGCTGCATATATTTATTACATATGATGAGCTCTCGTGTGTGTCACTTCCCAGTAAAGAACTCACAACAACCAGTGTTTTGGCTGCATAAATGTTATGAATTATCAACCATCATGTCAATTATGATTAATGTTAATTTGCACATTTTCAGTTTTGCCAGTGGACTTTCATAAAATAGGCTCTTTGTTAATCTCTTGCTCTGAATTTTGATGCCATTTGGCTCTTTAATTATAGACAGTTGGTGGCTTCTGTCACTAAATATCTTCAGACCCCCCCCCCCAGCCTTAGGGCTGTTTTATATATATTATTTTTTATAGGCACATGCAAAATATATATGTCTCCCTTAAAACACCAATGCATGAACGTGGCAAGTAAGTTTTTCCAACATAAGTTAGGGTTGCCAACTTCCAGGTGGAGCCTAGGAAATTCCTGGAATTGCAACTGATCTGCGGACTAGAGAGATCAGTACCCTTGAAGAAAATGGCAGCTTTGGAGGGTGGACTCTGGTAGTATGCCCCACTGAGGTGCCTCCCTTCCTCAAATGCTGCCATGCTCCAACCTCAAAATCCCCAGGAATTTCCAACCCAGAATTGGCAACCCTAATATACAGTATTGGCCTGGGCTTGTACCGCTTACAAGAGAGCAGCAGAGGCTAAGGAAGACCAAAAGACAAGGTTCTAGAACTGCAATTGCTATTTTTGCTTAAAAAATTGAAGGGGTGATGGTGTAGATTTAAGTATCCTCGTCAGAATACACAGATATCCAATATGACCCTGTTCTTTTTATAGGTTCAGAGTACATATGTAGCACATGCTATCTTACCAAGAGCAACTGTTATTGGTCAAGTTCAACCTTATTTGTTTCTCTGACTGGGGCGGGGGTGGTGGTGCAGAATGCTGTGGCAAAGTCTTGAATATCTCTGATACAAATTTGAAGATATATTTGTCCACTTAAAAACAGCATTATTGCCATATTCCTGTATTTATAAAGTTGGCCATTTCTTCAGTCATCTGTTATTTTCTAAAGAACTGCATATATGGTACTGAAGTACTAAATAACAATGAAATTGGGGGCACCCATCATATTGCTTATTTGTGCCCCATTTTTCTATTAATGGAGCCAAAAAGTGGCTTACAGTATCATTCTTTCCTCCATTTAATTAATCCTCACGGCAACAATTCAATGAAGTAAATTAGTGCCCCACGATGACACAGTGAACTTCCTTGGCAGAATGGATATTTGAACCTGGACCTCCCAGATTCTAATCTGATCCTCTAATTACCACACCTCACGGGCTGTCCATCGTATTGTATGTGGCTGTGAAAGCCTGGAAAAAGAAATATTTGGGTTGGCAACATTTGGCAAATGCTATTTGCTTAAAAATGGATTGCATATTTCTCTGATTTTGATAAATCTTTTGGAAACGTGGTCGCATATCTGTAAAACTTGGTTGCCTCCTGAATGTAAAGATGGAACAGTTGTCCAATTGTCCCAAATGTTGGGCAGTGGGACAATTACTGGGTGATTTTCCCCTCCATAGACTTGTAAGAGGAGCCTGGCATTGAACGAACCATCTGTTAGTGTGGTTTAAGTCTAAGGAGTGCCCGCCATGCAACAGATGGAGTCTGATCCTTAAAAATCTTTTTTCAGGTCTCATTTTCCAGCAGACCTGAGGAGTCTTCCTCCTCTCTCTTTGCTTCTGTGATGATCTCCATAATCAGCCACTCGGCAGCAAGCAAAGGGAATATATAATCTCCTTTAAGTTGATAGCTAGAAGCATCTCCTCCTACATCTCTTCAGTAATCCACAGACGTCATCATGGATATGACGCCTGTCCTAAGGGGGTTGTTTTGTCCTCGTGGTATAGCACTTTTGCTCAGTCTGCCAAGCCTAATAACCTCAGCTGGCTCCTAATACTTCCTTGAATGAAATAAAAAGGTTTAAATAATTCATATGTCTTAAATAATTTATGTTGGAAATACAGAACATGAATTTAGCAAACTGACCATGATAATGAGTAATTATCTTTAATTAACCCATAAAATGCACAGCTAGGAGAAAATGGCATATGTTTTCAATTCTTTCCTATTCTTCGGAAAGTGCTGTAGCTGAAACTGGGTTTGAGAATACAGATTGGACAACATGATACAAAAAGAATTTATGACTTCTAGTGTGTACAAAAGAGGACTTAAATTAGACTCCTCTACTTTTAGCCTCATTTTAAATTATAATTGGCCCAATTATTACAGAATATAATCACCATGCTAAAAATATAAAGTTATTTCTGAGACAGCTCTTGTCATTTGTTCTTTCTTCTATCTTTTTTGGGTGGTCTTTAGTTTGTTCTAGAATCATTTCATTTGAGGAGATCACCAAAATGAACCCATATCATTGGTTTGCTTTCTTCTCAGAGCCCATGTCAAGAAACAGTGTAACTGAGAGCAGCAGAGGAAACAAAGCTGCAAGCTGCTGCCCCCTTACGGCACTCTTCCTATCAGGAAATGGGATGTTTCCCTGGAGGTCCCAATAACATCTGAGGGCAACGTCCTGTTTCCCAGGGAAAGGAGGACTGCAGAGAGCAGAGCATGACTCCTTACGCTTCTGGATCTGTTGGGATCAGTGCAGGAAGAGCCACAATCCAACCCACTTATGGGGACAGAGGTTGGAGAGTGGGGGTGATAAAGGAGTTGCAAAATTGGAGCGCGGGGGGTGGGGGCAGAGACCTGTGATATTGAAGGCCAGGAAGGTGAAGGACAAAGTTGGAAGGAGAAGAGGAAAGGAGTCATGATGGAGGCATACAAATACCCACCACTTTATCTATTTCTTTTAACATCAGAAGCCTGAGGAAGATTTAAAAATTAAGGGCACAGTGCAGCCTGCTGTAAATACTGTTAAATCCCATGGAGTCAATGGGGAAAGATTTAAACACATACTTAACCCTTTCACTTAAATTATTGGTACTTTTAAAGAAATACTCTTCAAAGTGATTTATTTGGGATCATACCTAAATAATCTGACAGATTAGATAGTAAATTTGTGTAGAGGCTTGTGCCTTTTTGTGTAATTACTGTGAAGCACTTACCCATTAAGATGCTTTCTAAATGATGACGATATGTGAGCAGATGACAAAATATAACAATGTTCATCATGGTGGTATGGATCCAGTAGAAGTTACAGAGCTGAACCACATGATACGAATTACATGCGAATGACACGAAAACTTACACGTATTCCAATGTTGTTTTCAACTACACACGCCAGGACTGCAGGACCTCCATCGAACATCGTACCTCCAAGATATCCCATCATGCATCTCCACTTTGCACAGATAGGAAGCGGAAGATATAGGAAATAAGGACGCTCTGCATTGCCGACTTACTGATTGTGACTGCGTACATGCACCATCGCGGCTACACTGGAGCAGAAAATTTTGAACGCGTGCCTGGACCAGGACACATGCTCATCGATAGAGTGCTGGACACGGGCATTTGGGGTAGGACAGGACTCCTGACACTCGCTTGGTCTCGTGTAATTCGTATTGTGTGATTCAGCTCACAGTCTCCATCCCCATAACAGCACTTTTCTCCCAGTCCTCCAATTTCTGCGCAAGATTTAGAGCTAGAAGATTTGCCAAGAAATTGAAACCCATTAAATAGAAGGCTATTATATGAGCACAGTTGGTGGAAAATATTTCTGGAATTGCTTGCAGGTAGCAACACAGATTGAAGGGGTAAAATACCCATTAGGCGCTTTCATAGGGGTCTATGAAGGGGCCTGTATCTAGAGACAAAAACAGGAAGTGAAACCCCCAAACAGGAAGCGTTTCATTAAGGAGATATTTTCTGTTAGAGGGTTTGAGTACTGGCGCTTCTTAGGCATGGCAATAGGTATGGCAATTGTCTTTTGCCCTGTCATGCCAGTTCTGCTGACCCATGTTGATTGGTATTATGATAGTTTCCTCTTCATGTCTTGAACATGTGTGTTCCAGGTCAGGAGCGCCCCAAATCAATACATTGGTTAACTGCCATAACTGAAAAAAATCTGATTGTTGGAAGCATTCCTCATCTTGAATACAGCCACTCTAAATGTAAAATTGGAAAACACACTCTTCCAACAATTCCAAGTTGTAGCCTTGCACCAAAAAGATGTTCTTGGGGGCTGTATTGTGGATCAAATTAAGGCCAGGAAAAATGTTTCATTTGTTAATGAAGCTAGGATTCTGCCCAGTAGTGCTAATTGAGATTTTAGAATTGGCTAATGGCTTATGACCATTCTGCAGTAGTTTATCTGCCCTGTTCACATCTGCAGATGATTAATGATCTAAGCCTGGCTTCATGAAAGCGGAGTATTTTTGTTGAAGCAATATGAATTGGTATTTAGTATCAGTGGATGAGTTATGCTTTTATTAAGGCTTTCCCGTGGAAATACGCCAGTTCTAAAATATATAAAACAGATTTCTGTTCTTTCTTTCCATCACCCCCCACCTTTTGGAATAAAGTTTTAAATTATTTCAATTAATTCACATGATTGTTATTATTAATGTGGACCATGTTCTTTGGAAGAGTTCTGCTCCAAATAATGGGATAATTCCAAGGGATCCAAGACATATGGGATCCAATACATATAGTAGAGAAGCAGAACCAAACACTTACACACAGAAGGTAATGTATAACAGGGGCTGCAATATATGTGTTCATGAGTAAGTCAGATTTGTGCACAGAACAAAGGAGGGCAAAAATCACAAAAATCAGGTATATCAACATATGGATAGACATTTGTGGACCCGACTTAACAAGTTACCTTGTACATGTAGTGGTAGGTGTATCTGTTCTCTACTGTGTGCGCAAGATTTCTACTTGAAGAATATCCATCCTGACCTCAAACAATATATTGGGGAATATATTTAATGTAGAGAACTGAGTTGCTATTTTTTCAATTGTTTACCAACAAATGAAAACTAAGATGAGATCAGACAATAGGTAATCTCTCAGAAGATAATATTTTTATGGGATAAAGTAGGCTTCCCTGAATGTATTTCTGTCCTGAGCCGGTTCACAAGAAATATTTGAAAAAGACAATGAGTTCTGACAGTTGAAGAATTGTTTGGCTTCAGTATTTTCACCCTGTTTATTGCAAGATGATAGTTCAGTGCCTTCAGTTTAGGCCTCGTTGCACAGATAATGCAGTTTCACTTCTTTTTAAGTTAGGTTGGCTTGATTCCTTGTAGCATGAAATGTAACTTTCAAACTCTATATCTGAAATCCCAAATATGGAATATGTGTGGGCACTTGAGAACTCCCAAGGGTGAAGACAGTCAGTAAATTAAGCAGGCAGGGCAGTATGGAGCACCCATTCCCGATCAATTTGGGTTGCCACCACTGGATTTGGAAATTTCTGGAGATATAGGGGTGGATCCTGAGGATATTGGGGAGGTGAGGAACTTCAGCTGGATCCCATGTCACAGAGTCCACTGTCCAACGTAGCTTTCTCTAGGGAAACTGATCTCTGTAGTCTGGACTCAGTTCAGTTCACCTGGAGGCTGGCAACTCTCAGGTCACACAGTACCCAGTCAATAAATTACAGGAATCATATCAACAGTATGTGAGCCAGTGTTATATTGGTTAGGGTGGCAGACTAGAATGTGAGAGAGACAGGTTTGAATTCCCACTTTGCCATGGAAGCTTGCTGGGTGACCTAGGGCCTGTTATACTCACTCTCAGCCTAACCTACCTCATAGGGTGGTTGAGAGGATAAACTGGAGGAAGGAAGAATGATGTTGTAAACTACTTTGGTTCACAATAGGGACAAAAATGAGGTATATATGTCTAAAACAATACATGCCCCATCTTTGAAGCCTAGTTGAAATCCAATCCAGATCAATTTTCTGGATGTCTTTGAAGACACTTTGCAAATTAATCTAGTTTCTTCAGAGTGTCTGCACATCTGCAGTGAAGAAGGAAGGAGGAGGGAAGCTGGCCAGATATTGGAAATGGGAAGAGAAAGAGGCTCTTATCACTGATTTTTATTGATCAAATGTATTTTTAATTTGTTATCAAATCCTTTAATTTATGAACGCTTTCAAGTATTTCTTGTACCAGTAAAAATACAAGAGATTTTAAAAAAAATCTTACATAGCCACTTAGTGTATTCTTTGTATTTTATTTCTAATTAATCCCTGTCCCCTTCATCACATACTGATTTTGGACAAGTTCAATTCATCTTTGTTACTCTGGCTTGCTTCTCAATACAACTTTTTTCCCTCTCTTAAAATATTTTACCTTGTAAAATATGACTTCTAAAGAGCTTTGGGACCTTTTCAAAAAAATGCAGAAAGGCGGCAATTGTAATAGTCTATAAAGAAGATATAAACCACTCTTAGATATTTTAGTTGCCCACAGTTGAATACCGAGCAAGAAAAATAGAAATCAAAAGTAGATGAAAAACAAGACATACTCTAGTCCATCCAAGTTTCCACATTTTTGGACAGGTACTTACATTTAGCAAAGCAAATAATATGTGCATCTTTGTGGATCTAAATGAGAGAACCCTCATATTGTGAAGTCTATAAAATGACTAGGTCAGGACAGCTGTTACCAATGTGCTGGGGATTTTTTTCTGATAGGAGATGCAGTTTATGTTAAAAACTTTGGCTTGGGTCCATTGTGGATACCTGTACAGTACAAACAGTGACAGGTGCAGTGTCCTAGTCTGTCACCTTACAGGCAGGGAACTCCCGGCTGGCTGGCCCAGCCTCACCAGCAGTTTAAATGGCTATTTCCCCACCTCTCTGAGCGGCGAGGAAATGACCATTTAAGGAGTGGGTGAGGCTGGGCTGGCTGGCCAGGAGTTCCTGGCCAGCCAGCCAAGCCCCACCCACAGTTAAAATGCCCCATTTCCCTGCAGCTTGGAGCAGTGGGGAAACGGCCATTTAAACAGTGGGGCTGGGCAGCCAAGCCCTGCTGTTTAAATGATCAGCTTCTTGTCAGGGACTTCCTGGCTGGGAGTTCCTGGCTGGCCAGCGAAGCCCCACCCACAGTTTAAATGGCCATTTCCTCGCTGCTCCAAGCGGCGGGGAAATGGCCATTTAAACTGCAGGTGTATAATTCCACTCTAAAGGGAACTCAGATCAGCACTGAGACATGCTAAAATACTTGGGCAGACAAGATCTTAGAGACCAGAAGCCTCTGAGATCAGCTTCCCTTCTGTGGACTCTTACTATATTTGAGGGAGTATGAGTGTTTTGTCCATATTTTAAACTTATATAGGGATCCTTACTCTTGTAAAGGCTGTAGTCAAAGGACAGCCAGCTTGGTGTAGTGGTTAAGAACATGGGACTCTAATCTGGAGAACTGGGTTTGATTCCCCACTCCTCCATTTAAAGCCAGCTGGGTGACCTTGGGTCAGTCACAGCTCTTCCAGAGCTCTCTCAGCCCCATTCACCTCATAGGGTGTTTTGTTGTGGGGATAATAATAACATACTTTATAAACCACTCTGAGTGGGTGTTACGTCATCCTGAACGGTGGTATATAAATTGATATCATCATCATCATCTTGAGAATAGGGAATGGTCACTGCCATAAAATGACTGTCATGGAGGAATGGGGCCAAGAAGAAGATGGCTGCCATGGGGTATCGGAATCAGTCATAAAATGTTGGAAGTTTCAAGCCAAGTATCCTCCTGCTATGAAGTTAGTTTTTTGGTTCTCCTGATCTAGTGAGGTAGAGGAAAGCCAGGATTGGCTCTATGGTTTGGGGAAGAGATGCTTTGTGGAATAAGCAGATGGGCATTAGGAAACCCATTGGCAGGCACCTAAGTCCATTAAAACCAGATTACAGGCTATGATATGTTGATAGTAATAGCGTGTATCCTCTTGGAACAACTGCAGAAGGGCAGAGATGGCTGCTGTAGAGGGCAGATTAGAGAGGGAGGAGCATGCAAGCAGAGCACCGGCGTCTTTGCTTTCACCCAGAAAACTCTGGATGTTTCTGGAGACTGAGCAAAAGAAGTCAGTTGTGCCTCTGAAATCATTTACCTGTAAAGTCCTCAGTTGCTGTAAAAATGTGAAAAGACACTCAGTTCTTCTGTTTTCCTGCCTTTGGCCTGTTCTGTGGGCCTTTGAAAGAAGCTGCCATTCCAGATGTTGGTTCAATAAAATTCTGCATATTGGTCCAATATCACACTATACATGTGTGGAAGGCTGTATTCCTTAAGGGGCTCTTTTTCTAGCAGAAAAACCACTTAAGTGGGATAAAGTCTTCTTAGGCTCGAGGAAGACTTCAGATTTCATTGAATGGAGGGTTACAATATAGGCCACTCTGTATTACAGATGAAGAGGCACAGGTATTAGCAGGAGAATGAGGGATAAACCCAAGTTTATAGAATGGTGATAGAGATATTCTGAGCTCGCTACACATCACAAGAGTGACATGGCCCTTACTCATCATAAGCCTTGGAATCTGCTGTAAGCAGAGAAACAAAACTGATGGAGAGGCTTAAGGACTGGCCATATGAGTTATAAGGTAAGAGCTGTGTGCATGAATGTGGAGAGCTAGATGGCAACTGAAGAGCAGTTATGGGTGCGTTGGGGGACTGATATTAGTAGAATTATGGCTATAGTCTTCTGCATGCATGGAAATCATTAAAACGTATATTTCTGAATTGAATCCTATTTGTAATGCAGTGCACCTTTTTATAAAAATGCACGTTAATAAACTGTAACTCAAAGATAAAGATACACTTCTGGGCAGTAGTATATGTGAAAGGGATCTTGGGGTAAGAGTGGACTGTAAACTAAATATGAGCAGTCAGTGTGATGCGGTGGCAAAAAAGGCTAATTCAATCTTGGGTTGTATCAAAGGGGCCATAGCGTCGAAATCGCAGGAGGTCATAGCCCCTCTCTATACTGCGTTGGTCAGGCCGCACCTGGAGTATTGTGTGCAGTTCTGGAGGCCTCACTTCAAAAAGGATGTGGACAAAATTGAGAGGGTGCAGAGGAGAGCGACGAGGATGATCAGGGGTCTGGAGACTGTGCCCTACGAGGAAAGGCCGAGGGCCTTGGGAATGTTTAGTTTGGAGAAGAGGAGATTGAGGGGGGACATGATTGCTCTCTTTAAGTATTTGAAAGGCTGTCATTTGGAGGAGGGCAGGGAGCTGTTCCAGATGGCAGCAGCGGGTAGGATGCGAAGCAATGGGCTTAAATTACATGCACAAAGGTACCGGCTGGACATTAGGAAGAACTTTTTCACGGTCAGAGTAGTTCAAAAGTGGAATCAGCTGCAGTGGATGAATACTTGTCAGAGATGCTTTAGGCTGATCCTGCACTGGGCAGGGGGTTGGACTAGATTGTCTGTATGGCCCCTTCCAACTCTATGATTCTATCACACTTAAGTGTAATAGTGCCAGGTAACTTTCCTGATCCAGTGAGGTAGAGGAAAGCCAGGATTGGCTCTATGGTTTGGGGAAGAGATGCTTTGCGGAATAAGCGGATGGGCATTAGGAAACCCATTGGCAGGCAGCTATCTCCACTAAAACCAGATTACAGGCTATGATATGTTGATAGTAATAGCGTGTATCCTCTTGGAACGACTGCAGAAGGGCAGGTTCTAAATACATTTGATGTGGTTCTTTTTATTTGAATTACATATCTAGAGCAAATTCCTTTTTGCTTCATTTTCAAATGCTTGGATAGATAACTACAAACCTTAAAGGCAGCTTTCATGTTGTTTATTAACGTTTGTGATGGCTCAAAGAGGGCCACAGAAAACTAAACACTAGAGGGTGCAATTGTACCTTGAGATTTTGTATCTTTCCAAATCGTTAATGCTAAAGAGGAGGGGGGAAACAGCGGATGAATGCAATGCATGTTAAAGCAACATCCCATTTAAGGAAACAGATGAAAAGCTAAACAAAAAAGCCACCATAAAGCAAAGGAGGGGGTTTCAGTTTGCTTTGTGCTAGAAGAAGAGGGGGAGCTATCTGTTTATAGAAGCCCTCTCTCCACAACATATAAAGTATATTTGCAAAAAAAGTCAGTGACATTTAGGGGAAATGATGCAGAATTTATACTTTTGTGTCTGAATGGCAGAAACAAATGCTGATTCTATTTGCCATTAGCCAGCCTATCATTATGAATGGTGGCAAAGCATTACGAATATTGTGCTTTCATGGTATTATATCTGCAGTACCTCCACTAATAGGCCCTTTAGTAGCTAAAGTGAAACAGAGCTTTGTCTTTGGCGTTCTGCGTGTTTCATGAAATGCTATTAGATCCATTCAGAGTGAAGAAATGAGGAAGCATGATGAAAATAATATCAGCAATGTACAAAGGAGTGTAATTATGATTCTAAGTGTCTCTCTCTTTTTTTTTTTTACTAAGAAAGCAAGTAAAGCTAGTCAAAATAATTTGTTTTTCTCCTTTTCAGGAAGCTCATTTACTCAGAAGTTGCTGTTTTGTAGTTATTAGAATCCTTGAGGGTGCCTTTCATTTCAAGTCACAATTTGGTACTGGAATCCATGGGTAAAACTGTATGTAATTGACACTCTGTGTGTAGTAAAAAGAGTCATGCCATTTGAGGGGGGAGGCGGACAAAGAAATTTCAGTTTCTGTGGGAAAGTTTGAGGAGCGTTTCAGCACATCCTTGTAAAGGCTAGAAAGCTGGAGTGTTTTTTCAATTGAAAAAATGAGAATCTCAAATGAGATTCTTAGGAAGTGGAATTCTAAGCAGGGATGCTGCGAATTTCATATCATGTCTGACAACTTAACATACCTTGTTTGACCATGAGTATTCGACATGAGCCAGTTACTTGCCTGTTCAGTTCCACAGCAATCAATTCAAATGCCTGCCGAGAACCAGAGCTCCCCCGCCACCTTTTCAGGGCAGTGCATGTGCCAAAATGCAGCTGATCCAAACAGATTGACAGCCATGAACAGAGTATGGCAGGATTTTTGAAAATGGTGTTTATTTATTACTGATTTATATGATTTGTGATGGGAGCAGTTCTCCATGTAACTCCATGCAGAGGCTAACACAGTGGCAATAGAGTATCCACTTGGCAGTTTTCTGGCTACAGTCATGCTACTGGAAAGCTGGTATCAAGCTTTATTTTTGAATTGGCAGTTGTTACTGCAGTAATGGGCACTAACATCCTAACAATGTAATTGCCACGATCTACTATCTTTTCTGAATCCCCAGCTTTCATTGGAAAAAAGGCAAGTCTCTAGCCCTTTTTGTTGCAGAGATAGAAGGGGTACATGTTCCTCTCATCTCTCCACATCAAAAAGGGCTAAAAAATGAAAACTAGAAAGTCAGAGAAGCTAGTCACTTTGTCAGCTTCTGCCATGAGCGCTACTATGCTGGCAGGGCCGGATTTAGGGTTGCCGGCGCTCAGGGCAACCTAAGTCTGGCCTCCCCCCATGCATGTGCACAGCGCGTGAGCAGTCCCAGTGCTGCGTGATGACGTCACTTCCATGACATCATCACGCAGGTTCAGGTGTGTTGCCCGCATGACAAGCCAGCCGCCCCGGTGCATGGTGTGCCGCCAAGCTGGGAGGCCACCCGTGCCATTCGCCTGCCCCACTGAAGGGGCGGCCGGCTTGCCATGCACTCCCTGTCCTACGCATGTGGCAAGCCAGCCACCCCATCGGTGGGGCAGGCAAATGGCGCGGGCAGCCTCCTAGCCCTCCGCTCAGCCACCCACGCTGCTGCTGCCAGCTCCTACGCGCTCCCGGAGGCTGGCAGCTGCGCTTGGCGCCCCCTCTTTGGCGGCGCCGGGGGCAGACTACCCCACCCCCCACCACCCTGTCGATCCAGCCCTGTATGCTGGGCACCGGCACGCCTGACCTTGATTCTGAGAAGCCATCAGGGACAGTGCAGGTTCTTGCTCTGTGGAAGGAGGGGTGGTATACACCACCCTCGCTCCCTCTCAGTCCACTCTCAGGCCTGCTCAACCTGACAGTCCTGGCTGCCTCCCCTTTCTCCTCCCCTTTCAAAGCCTCTGCCCTCCTCGCCTCCTTTGGGCTTATTCTTCCTCCTGTTCTTCATCTCTCTCACTCCTGCTTCTTCCAGCTACTCTCTCCAAACTCCACCATGCTCCTACACAACCCACCCTGCCCTGTGGGTGGACTTCCCTTTTATCCCTTCATCTCTTCCCTGCTCCACCTGTCAGCCACGCCCTCCCTCCTGCACTCTATCCATGGCCCTTGCCGACTCGGGCAGTTGCACCTGGGCTTGCTCTGCTGGCTGTTTGGGGCAGGTACACTTGTGCCTCCTTGGCTGGCTCCCAAGCTTTTCCTGCAGATTGCCTCAGGCGGCTTCACCTGGGATTGTTTTGCTCCTGGCTTCTCCTGGACCAGGCTACTGCCTTCTAGCCAGCCCGTGGCTCTGTGCTGCTTTGGCTGCCTCTTCTCCTTGTTTGGTAAGGCTGCTGGCTGACTGCCTTTGCTTCCTGCGCCTCCTCCCTTGGGTCTACTCCCCTCCTGGGGGTCCTCACTCTCCCTGCCCAGACCCCTGCCTTCCCACCAAAAGGTGAGGCTAGCTAGCTTCCACCTGCCTCGCCTGACTCTCTGAGGCTTGGGTGCTTCTTTGCCCTCCTGTGGTGGGGATGCCTCGTTCCTCCTTTGTTTTGTTGGTCTGCTCTGATCCTGGGTGCCCATTGGGGTGGCTGGGTGGCTGTCCCCCAACTGCCTCCTGTCCCCTTCTCCTGGTACGTCCGGGGGCTGAGCCTTAGGCCGTGGACACAATTGTAGCAATTAATTGATAGAATATTGGTGTGCATTGATGCAGTTGCCAACTTTTAAAAGCCTGCAAAAGGCCTCCAGGGGTGGTGAGAGAAGCTATCTACTTTGCCTGTCAAGTGGAGAAGCAGCACAGCAAGTGGAAGGGTTGTGGGGAACAGAACTCAGGTGTATGAGTGAAAAGCCAATTGAACTGTATTATACTGTTAGGAAGGAATACAATGAAAGAATTTGCTGTATAGCCACGAATGGGTTGTCAAACAGATGAAGACCCCATACGAAAACCAGCTCCCTGTTCATAACTGGTAAACAGGATGTGAGCCGAATAGTTGGATGTGTGATCATCCTTAATTGTGTGGCAATATCACGTTCTTGGGCTTTCTGTGTTTCCAGGCAATTTGCAAGATGATTGTTCTGTTTAACTTGCTGCCAACTATATGGTCATGTAGACAGTATTTTCATATAAGTTATAAATGTATAGGTACGTTAGGTCAGTAATCTTCAGTGTTTTCAGAACCTACCTTAAGCCACCTAGTACTGTCCCTGAATTTTGTACTGTGGGTATCTATATATCTCTTCTCTCTTTGGCTGCCATCAGACATGTGAAACTCCTCCAGACAAAGCATTCCCATGGATGAAGTAGCATCTATCCTGTACATAAACAAATACCAGTACTATATATTGTCGAAGGCTTTAGATGTAGGGTAAAATACCCGACATCTTACAATAGCCCTACAGATAAGATTAGCATATCAAGCACCAATCGATATGCAAAAGAACCTCCTCAGGATACAGTGAAGCTTCCCCCCATTAGCATGCCAAAACCTGGGGAACTCTTATAGGATGACTCAGCCCAAACCCACCTTCCTGAGTAGATATAAATCACCTGCTGACATTTTCTTCACACATGGACACTGAGAGATTTCTGTCTTTCGGTGCTACACCTCTGAAGATGCCAGTCACAGCTACTGACGAAACGCCAGGAACTACAATGCCAAGACCGTGGCTATACAGCCCAGAAAATCTACAACAACTAAATACCAGTACTATTCACAGGTGGCACTTTGCACAATCCAGGTAGCTGGGGGGGGGGGAACGGTCCACCACATTAATGCAAATTGGCATTTGTATTCATAGAAGAATTGAGTCAGATGAGACTTCCTTCACATAGCTGAGTTGACACAAAGAAGCTCCAACACATCCAAAGCTTCTCTTTTCTTGAAATAGTAAGAACCATAGCTTTCATTCCAAACCATTACAAGGCTTTCTTGTGGTCATCTGCCAGATAGCATGTTGTCTTATCATGTTGCCTTAAAAATAGAATATTGTCTTTAAATTTAAAGCCACCAAAATATAGACTTTAAAAATATTTGTAGGTAAGTCTGATTTTAGGCTCACTGTTAGTGAAAGCAGTGAAGGAATGCAGAGTTTCAAATCGTTAGTTGGATCTGGTATGTCAGGACAGAGAAACATTGCTCATTGTATATGCATATACACAGAGATGTTATGTTAAATGTTGCCAAATTTGGAATTTTGTGTAGGCAGGAGACAGAAAGCAATGTTGTTCTGTTTAATTCCAGAACACTAACGCTTACAAAGGATGGAAGAAACGAGTCTGCTACATCCTGGTGGTAAACAGTAATAAAGTCAACTCTGCTTTTTAATCTTTGGATTTTTTTTTATTACTTTAGAATTATCTGCAAATTGAGAATGCATTTTCATTAACTATTAATTGAGTTAATAATCCAACCACTCCATTCAATTTATAGCATCTTTTTTTTATGATCAGAGGAATTTAAATGAGATAAGGGACGGGAGTGTATATACATGTCTTGCAAACTATGGGTAAGCAAGACATAGAAGATAAAAATACATATTGATCGTAAATGGACTCCATAGTAGCTGCCTTGCTGTTAATGATACTTCTCATGCATACAATCCCCCCAACTGCCACCTCCTGGCCTCACTGGCTAGTGAGGTGGGGAGGTAGGGGGGAGTTCATGTGTGTGCTCCCATGCACCCCCTTCATGCTGGAAGATGACATCATTTTCAAACATGACAGAGGAGCTGCAGGGTGCTCTGAAGCCCAGCGGCTTCAGTGCCAAATGGGCCATTTTTACTGAACTTGGCTTCAGTGAATCCCACAGCTCCTCCGTTGCATTGGAAAATGACATCATTTCCTGGTGCGATAGGGGAGTGCAGGAAGTAGGTCCCTTGCTGCCTCCCTGCCCTCTGCATCCATGCTTTCACCTCTGGGGTCCCTAGCAACTCTAATACTGTCTTATTTCTTCTGCATTGTAGTTCTCACAGTCATCTCCTAGATTGCTCATACAAGAGAGGAAGTTGCCAAGCAGCCACAATAATTCTGTTATTTTCAGTTGAATAACATGGCAAAGCCAGGGATCAATCATTGGCTTAGCTCTTGTGATGTCACCGAGAGGCAGGGCCATGAAGCTAACTACTTAGGAGTTTGTTGGAGATTTTAGAATTTGAATTTCTTGTTAAATTATTCTTTATTTAATTTTAAAGTTACATAAAGGATCCCCCCAAAAAAGTTCCAGTAACAAATTCTTGTACAAGACATCATATCATCAATGCATGAATATAGAAAGCCACTACATAGACATTTAATACCTCTTGTTCCTTCAGTCTTCCCTTTTAAACTCTCCAATCAGTTATTTTATTTCAGTGCTTTTTTATCCACTTATTCTATTTCTTATTTCATTTCTCATAATTCGTTCTTTTACATATATTAAGTATAAATCACATTTCCAATCCCTTAGATTTTCACCAGAATAGTTAATCCCTTAATCAGTCCAGGAGTAGAGGATAAGATAGAAAAACAAAATTAAAAACAGGAGACAAAATATATAAATGGAAAGATTAATGCACCTTACTATATATCAGTATAACAATACATTTTATACCAATTTACCCTCATTCTTTCATCAGTTTATACAAGCCATCTAACCTTATATATTGGAGTGAGGCTAGAAAAAGAAAACCAAATAAATATATAAAAAACTTTGGCTTAAACAGTAATTTATATTCTAGAGAAGATAGCTAAAATCTAGGAATAGTTGAAGCACTTCAGAGATCCAGTTATCACATTATCTCAAGTATTTTAAAAGTAAATATACAGTATCTAACATGTTATAAAACATATAGGCTTAAAATAAGTATGCATTACATATCATTAAGCATTGGGAGGAGATTTAAATCATAATCTATGTTCCTCCTCCTTTCTCTCTTTCAAAAGACAATAATAAAACCAGAAGGCTCTAAGAATCTATCCATTCCTGTTATCCCTTCAGAGCACACTAACAGTATAACATGTTAGAAAAGAAGATAGACATAAAGGATTAAGCCTATACAGTTGGACCATAATTTCAGTTTCATTCCAATTTCTTCTTCTTTCTCCCAGTAGAACGGTGGATCATTTTCTCTTTCACACTAGATAGTCAACAAGAGCTTTTCTTATTTTCTAGCCAGTTCTGGAGGGGGTCAATAAAAATGTTGCTGTTTCTCTGTTCACTTCTCTTCCCGAAGATACATTGCACAGTTTTTCCATCGTCCAGAAGCAGCACGCTAAGTTTTTTCATCATAGCTCTGGTTGGTTGGCCTTCCCCTCTCTTCTCTATGACTTGCATTTTCAGAAAGGGGTATTGGAATGTTCCTCCATCTTGCAAAGTAACTTTTTTCATTCCGCTCTAATTTCCTTTCAACTAGCTCTGTCATTTCAGAAATTTTTTCTGTATCATTATTTTTCACAATGCCTTTATTCACCTCCTCTCCAAGGATTTGATCTGCTTTACTTAACAATTTAGCCATCCAATTGACAATTACTTGTAAGCTGGAAAATATTTCCTCCAAAGAAGCCATTTCAGAGTTGCTTGTAGGTATTTTTGGTAAAACTCTCTTCAAAGTGGTGAAAAGCTTCGCTTAAAGTATTTATGGTTTCAAAAATGTATTGCTTTCCAGCCTCTGCTGGGAGAGTTTTCTTTACAATCACTCCTTCATCTGTTTCCCTCCTCCCAGAACTCGTTGGGGTGGCCGCTTTGCTGGAGGTCAATAAATCACCTCCTAATGAAGCTGGTTAGCTCTCATAAAGTCATAAAATAATCTCCTTACTTGGTGGGAAGATTCAGGTTGCTTTGTTCGGTCTTTCAAACGTCTTTGATATGTCTTGCCAAGAATCTGCTTTGTTTATTCGCTAATCGGACTTCGGCTTCCGCAGCTTCTTAGCCATATTGGCTTCTTCCCCGGACCTTGCCTTTCAAGTCAGTGTGGGGTCTTCTAGGGGGTTGCCGGTCCCCTTGAGCTCCCTTGCCTTGCTCCAGCCTGCCTCCCCTCTCTGTGGGGGGGGGGGTTGGGGGCCCGAATTCTCAGGTCCCAAGGTACCAGGAAGATCACGACAGAGAGCTCATAACTCAACTGTCATGCCTCACTGCTTCATTTCCCGGAAGTCAAGAATTTGAATTTGAATTTCAAGGTGCATGAACAGTTTTGGTAAATCACATTCATCTATAGCATCCTGGGGCTTTCAGATACCACCCTGTTGGTGTAAATAAATTGAATGGCTTCTTTTGAAGATAGACAGGTGTCCATTGTGGGTGTCAATTGCAGTATGTGACAATTTAGTACAAAGCTGTCCTAAAATGAATGAGGAAATTACATGAATGAATTTGATTGTATGCAGAAGTTTCTATTTAATTTTTGAGAAAGCTGTCCCATAAGACGTAGGATCAAAATTTTGATCTTGCCAACCCTTATGTGAGTTTTTCACATCCATTCTATGAATTAGCTCTTCTGAAGACCAGCTATAACATATGGAGCTAGTTGATTCTAAATTACAGCAAACTGGTACTTTACTGGCATGAGAAGATAAAATGTGCTGTGGGTTTAGAAGGCTATCAGATGAGTATTCCGGAACTTGAGGCACAAAAGTTGCAAGTAGAGTTAAGACTGTTGGTACTAGGAAGCAATGGGAGCAGAAGCAATAAAACAGGAAATGAGTTATAAGAAAAATGGTTATATATCCATTAATGTCTTTCAGTTTCCTGGTATGCCTTATTGTGTGTTTTTTTAAAATATGTATTATTCTAAAGTGTTCTACTGTATTGTCTCAGAGCAACAATAATAAAAAAAGAGAGAAAGATCTGCATTTTTAAGAATTGCTGCAGGCTTCTGAAAATGGAAGATGATGTTTCTGGTGCTGTGTGAGATGAGTTACACTGAGTGCAGATCTTGATCTTTGCTGCCATTAGCAAATAAGGCCTTGAAAATAAACAAGGCATAGTGGTAACTTCAAAGCTTGTGTGCAAATAAATCTGATACATTTTACTCAGCTGTCTTATAGCTCATATTTATGCCGGGGTTCAGCTAACATGCTCTTGAAGTATCATATTTAAATGATGCTGTTTTGGAATTGTACATGTGTAGGGCTTGCTGCAGCTCTTGAACTATATACATGGATCCCCAAAGGAGTATTAGGAGGCACAATCCTGCTCCCCTCTGTGTATGTATACACATTTTTTTACTGTGTAAAGATGATATAGACAGACAAAATTAAAATAAAACACAGCAAGGTTTAAAATATGTCAGAAGAGCGAAGAACCTAGACCACTTTTGACCTGCCTCCTCAACATTTGAGGCAGACAATGGAAAATCTTTCCAGGCCTACATAACTTGTGACCAGGCTAATTGCAACTTTCCAGCCATGTTTGGTGACTCGCTAGAAGCTTAATTGTCATTCTTGTTTTTGCTATCTGTATGAAAGTGCCAAATAACAGGATTTGTCAAGCACCTGGCAAATCATAGTATGTGGCTTGTGGACTTGTTCATCTTGATGGGTCAAATTTTCTAAAGGTGAGACTGAACAAACATAGAAAGAAAAAGTATGAAAGGGAAATGTGGACAGAGAGCCAATATACAGCTCAAACACTTTTTAAAGTTAAAGTAGAGAGAATCAGTTAAAGTAGAGAGAATCAAGGAATACCCTGAAATAGTCAAAATGTAGTGCAGTATGAGGTAAGGCTGCATTCTTTTTTCATTTTAAAAAAGTGTCTTTGTTTTCAATGTTTTTAAATTAAGTCTATTTGTTTTTATTTTAATCTCCCTCCTCCTCCTGTTGGGCCAAATGCTGTGCCTGTGGACTGGGTGCTGGTATCACGCAGCTGCTATGTTGCCTGCACTGCTGGCCCAGCTGGGGAGGGGGGCTGATGGGCTAATCATAGGTATGCAGGAAGGTAATCTTTGTCCCCAAGTGACCCAGCACCTTGGGCAATGTTTTGGATACCTCCAAGGATGAAACTTTAGATCCCTGTGGGAAATACAATCCCAGGTACTCCCGGAAAGTGTCAGAAAAAACATCAATAAGGTGAAATAAGGAGAGATGCTCCCTGTTTCCATCCATAGATTTTCACCCCCTCTCATATTCCCAGTAATTTTTACTTGTATATTTTCCCTGAGCGATATTTCTCCTTGAGGTGGTAAGAACTCCAGGAACGTTTAACTGGTTTTTCCAGCATCTTTCTTCTTAGAACCATGCTTCTAGCTAATAGCATTTGGGTTCTTTTGTCAGAGATGAGACGTGAAAAAACACACCACCTTCTATTCTATAATCCTAATCACTTACCATTGGCAGTTCCTCTCAAGCAAACTACTCATCAAAGGAGCACCCAATCTCCAGGGAAAAGGTGGTACCTTAGACAGCTCATCCTGTGTACATTTCCTGAGGAGCTTGGAAAGGGAGTGTCCTGTCCACTCAGGATAGCTGTGAGAAGCTCTATTTAAATGGACTTTCAAGACTTTTGAACGAATGTAAGCCAAGGCTAGAAAAAGTGTATTTAGGATTTGTTTTGGACCTGTTTGAAATGTTCAGCTGTGTGGATATGTTCGCTTTCTCTCTCCCTCTCCTCCTCATTCCTGGATTCCCTTGGGGTGGTGATGGAGGGAGATATCTGTGAATTTCCTGAAATGTGCAGAGATTTGGACTAGATGACCTTTGGGGTAACTTCTAGCTCTATATTTCTATGTTAATCACGTCCCAATTGCATTCTCACTCTTCCTTGTCTCAAATAAAGTTATTTCCTTGAAATCATAAAACCAGTTAATGAGTTTGGGGAAATTGTGGCCAGTAACTAGGCTGGAAATGTGTGCTTATATGTGTAGAGACATGGAGAATAGAGAAGCAAAGTAGCATCCACCTAAGCTCTGCTAGCAAGATTGCCTACCAGGCAAGTTGATGTGGGGGGGAACGCTACTCTGTGAGTGGCCCCTGCTGTGACTGTTAATAGCAGGGGAAGGTTGGGAAGGGAAGGTGGTGCGATGAAACTCTCTGTCATCCCTCTCTCTGTACCTAACCTGACTCAATCATGATGCCCCCTTATGTAGCTGGATCATTCCAGCAGCAGCGGGCCTGGCTTCCAGTCCATACAGTAAACGGTGGGGGGAGAGGAGAAGGAGGAGGAGGAAGTCTCCCTCCTTCTCATGTAACTCTGTGGACTAGGCAGCTAAGCACCAGAATGATGACTGTTAATGAAAGTTGGAACTTTTCATATTCTTTTTCATTATTTTATGTATGTATTTATGAAAAATATTTATATCCTGCCTTATCTCTACAAACTCAAGGCTGCTAACAAAACAGCAGAAGCTGCAGGGCACAGACATCACAACTTCCCCACCATCACAACTACCCGACAAGTTAAAACCAATACCAAATTAATTCACAGAGTCTGGTATTGTGCAAATTGGGTTTAGCCGTGTAAAATATCTAAAATTGCATTTTTTAGGGAATAACCTAAATAAAGCATTTCAGACACATGCTATGATCAGTAAGTTGCATGGTTATTGTTTGACTTAATTATCTCCGATGCAAATGTCATTACCTGTCTCTAAGATTTCTTTTATCTCCACAAAAGATCCTTTTGATCTGTATGGAGTTTTCAGTTAATATTTATGGCTCCTTGCTGTATGTTGGTTTTTATATTTTTCCATAATGATTTGAAGATGAACACTGTAATACTATTAAACCTTTACATTTATGTTTAAGCATTGTTACATATATGCATGTATGGTACATAATGCTATATTCTGTTACTTGATTACTTGCACATGTATCAGCTGATGTTCAATCCTAACATGTTAAATAAGCCAGATGTGATGATTGGAGATCTTATTTACTTCATTTATGCCCCACTTTTCTCCTCAAGAGGGACACAAACTGGCTTACAACAATTTTCCTTTCTCCATTTTCTTTTCACAGTAACTCTGTAAAGTAGGCTAGGCTGAGTATGTATAATTTGCCCAAAGTTATCCAGCAAGCTTCTATGACAGAGTGGGGATTCAAACATGGTTATCCCAGACCTTAGTCCAACACTCTAATCACTACACGTGCTACAAACTGGGAGCTAGTTTGGTGTAGTGGTTAAGAGCGGCAGGACTCTAATCTGGAGAACCAGGTTTGATTCTCCACACCTCCCCTTGAAGCCAGCTGGGTGACCTTGGGTCAGTCACAGCTTCTTGGAGCTCTCTCAGCCCCACCCACCTCACAGGGCGATTGTTATGAGGATAATAACACAGTTTGTAAACCACTCTGAGTGGGTGTTAAGTTGTCCTGAAAGGTGGTATATAAATCAAATGTTGTTGTTTTGTTGTTATTATTATTATCTGCCTCTGAATGTTACCCTACTGTCTTTTACACTTTAAATTGTTGCTATGTAGGACTTCCATTTGGAATTAGGCCTGTGATGCAGGGGAAAGGGGGATTTAACCCTTTCTTCCAAGACATTTTTGATTACCTGAATCAAGCCCACACACCATGCCGCCTTTTTCCTTGAAGGGAAGCAAGTACAAGCGCCACATGGATGTATGCATTTTTCTGCCATAGTGGCAAATGGCACTTTAAGGGAAGGATTCAGATTGTGAAACGGTTGAGGGGAAACCCACCCCTATGGCTGGGATCCAAATCAGAGCCCAGCAGGTTTTTAAAAACATAGTTTGATTCCCAGTCTCTATTAACTGGAACCCACTGCAGTCAAATACCAAGTAATTATGTTTGTAGGCATCACTGCAAAGGAATATTTTTAAAATAGGTCGAAAGAGCAATTAGATATAAACAGAGCTGATCCCTAGCATGAAAGGCTGAAGATATGAACAGACACTTTAATGGCATCACTTTGGATCGCCATGTCAAGAGAAAGACTTTGGCAGCAGGACATGTGACTGTAAATGAGTCTCTGGCATATTTGAAGCATCCTGCATAGCTACCAAGAAAGGATTATGAAGGATTGAGGGGCTTCCTAGGCAAATGCAAAATGCTTTGGCTGCACAGTGGCTTATTAGGAGTATGGCCAAACCTAGAAAGAAAAATGAATTTCTGTTGTGTCTAAGAGTTATATCCAAGTTAATAAGGCTTTGTTAGCCACCTTAAACACTAACAGATTTATTGTAGCATGAGCTTTCGTAGACTTGCACCTACCTGATAAAATGGGCCCTAGTTCACAAGAATTTATGTTATAAGAAGTTAGTTTTTAAGGTACCATAGGAATCGGTTTTAGTTTTTGCTCCAACAGAGCAACACAGTTGCCCCACTGGAATTTATTAGGCTTCTTGAATCTGAATAAAGGTTAAAATGTAGCATAACGATACTAAAGAATTTTAGTAAAACAGTACTATTGTAATAGAATTCGCAATTACTTAACTCTGGCTGGATAATATCTTATAATTTATGCATCTTGCCCTGTAAAAGTTGGTTTTGTCCTGTGATATTTGCTTGTGATACATTCACGGTTTAGTCTGCTCCAGCCTTGCAGGCATTACCAAATCAAACCAAACCAAATAAGAAATAGCCTTGACCATCCCATAAAAATGTTACCAACCTGTCCATACAATTTTTCACCCGGAAGTTTAAGCAATATCTCTAGTGATTCCTGAAGGAATTTTTACTCACCCTGACTAATGGGAGCATGGTTTCCCCCCTACCCAGCACACCAACTAGGATTCCTGAGTATAAGTGGGATCTGCTCCATCCACCAAGAACGTGGCAATCAGTCTTTCTGAATATGTTTGCCCTTTGAGATTACTAATTTAGGAAGTGCAAGGAACATATAAAAATAAATTGGTTTTTTTCCATGGACAAAAAGCAGACCTGACAGTATGATTTTATTTGCTAATTCAATAATGTCTTGGTTTCAGATTGTATGACACTGCCATCCTTTTTCTTTTTTTGCTGGTATGTTATGGCTCTAATGAGATATAAAAAGCTAAGCATATTGCCAATTATAATCATTATTTTTAGTCATCGCAGCAGGTGTCTTTATCTATTGTTAGCCTAGCCTTGGTCTCCTGCCTTCATTTTTCTCCTGTTCATCAACCATCTGCTTTTAGATATGTAAACTCTTCTTTAGACCAGAATAACTTTCTTTCTTAACATGGAACAATGCCTTGTTCATACAAGTAATCTCTCTAAATGTGCTTTCCTGATTTTTTAAAAATGAGAATGTACATACTGAATTGTCTTTCAGTTTGCTGAAGCTTCAGTAGGATATATGGTCCATAAAAATGCATGATATGCTTTGTGTTACTTAGGAATTGGTAAAAGGAAGGACTTTATTAGCATGATGTGGAGATAAGTGACTGTGAATTAATCTTTGGGCATATGTGAAGTATGAAATCAATTACAAGGAAGAGTGGAAGACTTTATGGAATGAATAAGGCAGCACTTAATATTTTAAAAAAAGATTTCTGCATTAGCTCTCATTCTCTTTCTTTCTTTCTTTCTTTCTTTCTTTCTTTCTTTCTTTCTTTCTTTCTTTCTTTCTTTCTTTCTTTCTTTCTTTCTTTCTTTCTTTCTCCTCTTCATAACTGTCAAAGTGGAGATGAGAACAAGCAGATTTTTCTTGTATGCTTACAATGGGCACTTATGTATAGATGGTATTGAACAGGTAACAGGTGAAAATGCTATGGTATCACAGAGCATTCCTTTCAGAGGGGCAAAAATTCACTCATACAATTGCAAATGTGGGAGCAATGTTGATCATTCAAGTGTCCTGTCTAAGGACATTTCTATGAAGCAGTAATCATAAAAGGCCTGCTGTTGACTTCCAGCTCTGAGTTCAGCCTTCATTCAGCATCTGGTTTGTTCCAAATGGCACAATAAATACCTCAGAACTATGAGAAGGTGTGTGTGTGTGTATTCAACCTGAGTGCAGGTTGCTAATGGCATTCTGTTAATGGAGAACATTGCGGAATAATCTCAGAAGTTGCCATTTCCACACAGGAAGACTTGGACAATATTATATTGTGAGTTGTTGTGACACATGTAGTCACCCCTATTTTAGTGTATGCCATGTCTTACTGAAATAATGGAGTGAAGCGGCTGTAAGATGGAAATGTCTTGTTCAGATTTCACCTAAGTTACTAATCCATTAAAGAGAGAGCACATTATTAATAGTCTCGTCCAGATGTCTGTATTCTGTTCACACATTACAGTGAATGCATGTACATCCTACATGTACATATGCACAACTTTTTGAAGGAAAGAGCCAACACATATTTACTTTGCAATTGAAACCAGGAACTACTACCTGGATAAATGTGGGATTTGTATTACACTTTCAGCTCTATGTGGATTGAATATAACATGAAAATTATCTAACACATGTTCGAATCAATTGTACTCTGTACAGGGACTGTATGTGCCATCTCTTTAACTTGTGAACAGGGCTTATAATATGGAGATAATACAACAGTGGCCACCTTGAGTGGGATTTTTGTAAGCATTATGAAGACCAGGTATGAGAAGTGCTTTGAATGGCAGAAGTGAGCTATCTGTGTTATGAATTTATTTATATCTCCTCATCACATTGCCGAACAAGTGTAAGCTGGACATTGAGAATGTCCAGTTTGCAGAACAGAGGGCAGTGTGTTCCTTTTTTCTATATTGTGTAACTGGCCAAACTTGCCTTTTAGTTAGTGTGAAAACCAATTTGAAAGTTGAAGATCTTGGTTTCAGATGAAAGTTCTCTGGTCATGTGTTCTTTCTTGACAAATGTGCAGAAAAAGACTAAGCCAGGGCCAAGCTACAAGTGACGAATGACACTTGAACGGCAAGTGTATTTCTCCCTGTTCACTTGCCCTCCGCTCAATCCACTTGCCGTTCAAGTGTCATTTGTCACTTGTAGCTTGGCCCTCAGACAACAAAGGGATAGAAAACATTATGAATGGGAAAGGTATGACCAATACAGGCAAATACCTGGTGTTTCAGTGAAACTGAAGGTTCTGGAGTTGAATTAGTATTTCAGTAGAGAGCTGATGTGGCATAGTGGTTAGGTGACTGGGGTGCAAATCAGCACTCTGCTGGTTTGACCCACTGCTGCCATGAGCCTTGGGTAAGCCACTCCTTTCAGCCCAGCTCCCCAACTGTATTGTGGGGATAATAACAACACTGACCTTGTTCACTGCTCTGAATGGGGCACTAATCTGTCTACAAGGGCAGTATATAAACACAATTGTGATGCTGCTTCTGCTGAATAAACCAGTGAATTGGTATCTAATCTGGTGTTAGTGTCTTGGAGTCTGCATAAAAGATATATTCAGATTAAAATATGAAGTTGTGTACAGGATTTTGAAAAGTTGTGTATGGATCCTAGGACAGTGTTGATGTGAGTATATGGAAGCTAACCATGCCACTCTAAGCAGAGTTCTAGAGAAGACATTGAGATCAATAGACTTGGAAGGGTATGGTTCTGCTTTGGCTCAGTTGTAGGGCAGTCCTAAGTAGAGTTACACTCTAATAAGCCAGTTGATTTCAATAGACTTAAAAGGGTGTAACTCTGCCTAGGGTGGTTCTATTGGCATTCAAGATACTATGTCTCTAAGGGATGTTAACTGCTGATCACAAAATAAGAGGTTTTAGTTTCTGATTGCAGCTAAGTTTAGTGACACTTTTCCTCAACAAAATTGTAGCCTTCCTGCCACTTCCCTAAATGACCTGAATGAACAGAATTCATCTAATGCATGTTGAGATTTCTGCCTGAGGGCCTCCATATCAGAATTTTAGAGGAGGCTGGCTTGCCTGTCTGCCGCTCATGTTCTTTAAAATGTTGGTGTGGCATGTGAAAGCAGAGAACAATGCTGCACAACTTTCAGCCCAAGTAGACCACAGCCTGCCAAGCACGTGTGCGTGTATGTTATGTGCCATCAAGTTGCTTCCCACTTACGGCAACCCTCTGAACAAAAGACCTCCAAAATGTCCTATCATTAACAGCCTTGACCAGATATTACAAACTGGGTTAAACGTATATGGGGCTAGGAAATCCTCTTGTTCCTGCTGCTTCTTTGGGATTGCAAAAATGGGGTGGGGAGAGGTGGCACTACAGCTTGAGGAATCACAGATTGTGCAGGATGTTAGCTGAAGTCACAAAAGGGTGAGGCTCATACCAAGCCAAAAGTAGCCTACCAGACATGTGTTATGAACTGCCAGGACTAGTTCACCTACACATTTCTAGATTGAAAAAATGTAAACCTTCCACTCATCTAATAAAAGATCAGTTTGTTGTCATGACTGTTTGCATTTGAAAAAAATGATGCTGGAGTAATGGCTTGTATCCAATGAGAATCATAAGTGGAATTCCACTCTTTATGGCCCTCCCAAAATGCTAGCTCCAGGTTCAGGGAAAGAAGTGAGCACAATATGGGAGGTCTGCAGTAGAAGGCTAGATTGCCCTTCCAGTGTCCTTCTGATAGCATAAAACTGCCATTGGATACAAATCAGTATATTTGCAAAACTGAAGTAAAGCTATGGAGGAAAATTCTTACAAGGCAGGTGTTGTAGTGACAGGAAGAGGCTGTGTAGGATGGAGCTTTGAGGAATCTATATACCAGGTTCAAGGTTTTATTATGTTTGGGATTATGTTGTATTGAAACACTTCAGGTCCTCTGTAGTTACCTGGAACCTTTCTAAAATGGCCCCTTCCTCACACTAACCTCTCTTTATCTTTGACTACCCACACTTATGAGGTGACACGACTTTATGATGAAGTGTTGGTGGCATATAAACTGCATACTGCCTCCCACAATATTGGATGCACTTATGAGGTAAATTTATTCCCCCCGCCCCTTTTACTAAATATTTAGCTGGACAGACAAAGTACAGGCAAAGGAAAAATAACACGTTATTTAACAGAAAAAAAGGTATTCAGTCGTACAGAATGCTTCAGCTTATATGGACAAAATGACTCTCAATTGGACCTCAGCAGTAACAACCTTCCCCCTGCCCACCCAAAGGGACTGAATACTTTGTAACTGGGCAAAACTATGAGCCAAGCTACAAGTGATGCCTGACACAGGTTGGACACTTGTCAGCTTCCCTCAAGTTTTGATGGGAAATGTGCGCATCCTGGTCTTGCAGCTTGGCTCTCCAACTGCTGTCCAATGGACTTTTCAACTGTCACTTGTCCAACATTCTGTCAAGCTGCCTACATTTCCCATCAAAACTTGAGGGAAACTGACAAGTGTCCAACCTGTGTCAGGCATCACTTGTAGTTTGGCTCTCAGGTACATAAACATTGAGGTGAGATTATTACTTCTTTTCCCCATAACCTTTACCTCAGGTCAGGAGATTTACTGGTTACCCTAACAAGAGTCCCTCAAAGGGATAGATTTATACTTTTACCTCACAGCCTATGGTTCTCAAAAACTAGGTAGATTTGCTGTTTCCTCTTCCACCATGTATATTTAAAGGTAACACTTCTTATTTATACTCTGGTAGCTTGGTTTATACTAGGTGTAGGACTGAAACCCTCAAATCAAGCAATAATAATAATAAAAAATATATAAATATCTGTTAAAGAATTAAAAATTTAAAAGGGTGATATGAATATTCAGCTAAACATTTGATATGCGGGTAGCTATTCTTACTGTTTTCCTTAGCCTTACTGTAACTAAGGGCCAAGCTACACATGACGAATGACACTTGAATGGCAAGTGTATTTCTCCCTGTTCACTTGCCCTCCACTCAATCCACTTGCCGTTCAAGTGTCATTCGTCATGTGTAGCTTGGCCCTAAGAGAAGTGGCAATCACTGTGATAGTTCTTCCCCTAACAGAATTCAAATAGCCTGTCTCTCTTTCTTCATCACAAGCTAGCATTTACAGAGCCTTGCTTGTGTTGCTCTTAAGTCCTCCTCCTGTTCAGGCTTCCTTGGCTTATTCTCTGTCTTGAAAACAGTGGCACATACATGTAGCTAGCATTTTCTCCCTAACCAGAATAGCTCACTGAAAAAGTTGTAATAAGGACATTAGAAGGACTACACCAGGAAGACTCCATTCCATTTCTTTCCTCTTTGGCTCTTCTTCATTCAGACTCCCACCTCCTCTCAGTTCCTTCTGTCTAGGATTACCAACTCTGGGTTGGGAAATTCCTGGAGATTTGGAGGTGGAGCTTGGGGAATGCAGGATTTGCGGAAGAGGGGACATCAGTGGGGTATAATGCCATAGAGTCCACCCTCCAAAGCAGCCATTTTCTCTCTGTAGTCTGAGATCAGTTGTAATTTCAGGAAATCTCATCTGGAGATTGACACCTGTATCTCATCAGATCACATGCCTTTTATTGTCTCCCACCAGACCCTAAAACCAACTCATTCAGTGTGTCTCAGGCCCTTGTCTCATTAGTTCTAAGCTAAATGACAATAAAAGTGTTTAACTCATCAGCTAATCATAAACTTGACCTGTCAGAAGTGATGCCTTTTAAATCCTGCTGTTGCCTATAAATATGAGAGAGACTTGCTGAAAACCTCAGAAAGAAAGCTACTCCCGTGGTAACAATAACTAGGCATCAGCTCTACTGTTTGGCAGGCTGCCCAGAGGCTTACTTTCTCTAGCATTATCACACTCACAGAAGTAAAATCATCTCAGATATATCTGATAACTCTAATAATTTTTTGATATTAAACATTACCATTTTTACCCAAGTACTTGATGCTCAAGGGGAGGAAACGGGAAATCTCAAGGAATAAACACTTTTTAAATGCTGAGCGTGCTCCCTTCTTCTTTGTTTCCCTCATAATCAGACTGAAGTAGACTTTCCACTCTCACCCCAAATAATCTGAGTCATTGCTATCTTGAGGAATACAATGAAGAAATGAAAAAAAATAAACCAGAAATGTTTTAAATAGTCTTTTCATATTCACTCTATTATACAAATCCCCTACCTCCAAACCTTATCTGACAAGAAACCTGAAGTGGGGAAACCTAGTCATGCCATTAGAACACAGGCCAGTTAACAACCTTGTACATTAATTCCAAGGTTCTCTTTACAAATGGCTTTTAATGTTATACAGTGCAGCCTCTGGACTGTGATTTAGGATAGTAGGAGAAGGGCTCCTTTATCATTTCCCTTCAGGCTTTTTCCTATCAAAACCTACATCCCCCAAGCTTGTTTGACACCTGTTGAGAAAATCCTGTGGTTACTGCAAATTTCTCATCATTTTCAGTGGGTGAAAAAGAGGCTATTCTGTTGCACCCATCTTCCTTTTTAGACTGCAGCCCCTGTAGCTGCAGTGTAAAAATCTGTAAAAAATCCCCCACAGTTCAAAATTCTGCACATCCTTAGCCAATATGCTATACCAGCTGTAGGGCCAGCAATTCCTAAGAAAGTCTATGCTGGATTTAATTGTAAGAATACTTTCATGTGAGTAAGCCCCATTGAATACTTCTGAGTAGACCTGATTAATATTACTCTTATAGTGTCATTTGCGGTTAAGATGCTCAACAGTTTCACTTACATTAGTGTTTGGAAATATATGAGCCAGTACCCTTATGCCAAAAGAATATTTGCTAGGAGAATTATAGATTGGATGAGCTGTGTGTGTAAGTTTCTATACCCAGAGCTGTCAATTAGCTGTTACAGAGCATCGTTAAGTGTATATGATGCTTCATAAATCATATCAGTCCTGACCTTCTATGCCACTTATGAAATTATTGATTGAATGTAACGTTTTTGACTTTTCTTTCAATTAATATTCAAGATATGACTTTCTGGAAAATGCAGTTTCTGTGATATCTGAATGTATGATTATTTTGAAAAAAGTGACGATAGGATAACATGCATTTGTAGCAATTGTCTCATATTTGGTTACTTTCCCTCAAAAAAAAATTATGACAGTCACTATTCAGTGTGTGAACATTAGCATTGGAAGAAGAAAGGTGACAAGTTCCTTCACTACTAGAAGGGAATTATGATTGCCTGTATGACATCTTATTCTTTAACAAGAGCTTTTCCTTTTGGGTGTATCTGCTGACAGCGGCAATCCGACAACTAATTATGAAGGCATTATGCGCCAATAATGCTGAGTTGCTTCACATAGAGAACTTTGTGTAGGATTGCAACCAGTAATATTTTGTCTCACCTGTTTTGTCAGTTTGAACATGTTTCACTCATGGTGGAAGTTTTTACAAAGAAAGAAAATGGTCTGAAGTTAAATATTTCTTCAATCCTACACCAGGGCATTAACTGCAAACCCTTTGATCTTTTCAAGGCATTAAAGAATGTGGCTGATGAGTGAATTGTCTTCCAAAAATGCCCACAAATTGCCAAAGACTCAAGAGTATGCACTTCCAGAAACCTGAGAGTTTTAAAAAAGAGATTTTAGTTGTAGTGTGCAGTATAGGGAAAGTAGTAAGAAGGAGGGAAATGTTTCACTTCAGAAAATTATGTCAGAAAAATGAAACTTGACTTGCTAGCTTGAAAGTGAGATGTTTACTCTTTCTTTTGCAGTTTCTTTAATAATTCTTTAAAATGTGAAAGAAAGGCTTGACCTTTTTAGGTGCCTCTGTCATACTTGTTCTGCCTTAAAAAAGAAATGTCTTTCAAGTATGCTGTGTTTCTAAGCTGTTCTGACCTGGGTGATACTACTGTTTAAATCCAGTGGTGAAACTTATGGGCCATGGTACGCTGCTAGAGCTGCACTGTCACCTCCAAAGACTAGTGCAAAATAAGGCAATCAGTTTGCATCTGTTTTGGTCCCATACACCTGCAGTTGTGTGGCTCCAGTCCTTCAGCAGTAATCAAACAGGGAGACTAAGAGCGGAACCACAAGTGACGCCTGACACAGGTTGGACACTTGTCAGCTTCCCTCAAGTTTTGATGGGAAATGTAGGCATCCTGGTCTTGCAGCTTGGCTCTCTGACTGCTGTCCAATGGACTTTTCAACTGTCACTTGTCCAACATTCCGCCAAGCTGCCTACATTTCCCATCAAAACTTGAGGGAAGCTGACAAGTGTCCAACCTGTGTCAGGCGTCACTTGTGGTTCCGCTCTGAGCTGCAAGGACATGATTGAGGAATGACCTCTCCATACAGGTGCAATTTAAATCACATCAAATTGGACACCTCAAGCTGTTTAATGGATTTATTGTTTTATTGCTTACTTTTTTCAGACATAGCACTATAATATTTTTGTTGGAGAATCAGTCTCATCTCTAATCCCGAGTTTCTATTTAATGTGCTGTGGCCATGCACAGCTAATATTTTCTGTGAGTTTTCTGTTATAATCTCCATGACTTGTTTCATGGGTCATTATAGTCTATTCAAGACCAATTCGGTGTATATTTAAAGTTAGGATTTGTATCCTGAAATGTATCACTTTGCACTTGAATTCATTTTCCGCTACACATTCATCTTGTCTGGAGGAATTCTTCTGGGGTTTTTCATAATCTGTCTAGAATTTTATCATCTTCATTTAACTTGAAGACATCTTAGAACACTGTCCATTTAGTCCTACCTTTGCTTGCTTTTTACTAATTTCCAGACAACGAGAACTTTCAGTAGTCTTATCCTATGACTACTGAATTTACCTAGAAGACTTTGTCAACATGTTTTGGAGGTCCAGTTTCTACCATATCATTGCTATCTATATGCCTGTTGATACCTTCAGAGAATTCTAAATGATGATAAAACAAGATTAATTTTCAAACATTCACTGCTGAATATGAGAAAATGTTTTTTCTCATATTCATTCATTCCACATGAATGCCCATGAAAAATATCACCTATCACTATGCCACATGTGCTGAGAAACTGTGCAGATGAGACCACAGGACACTACCAGAGTTTGAAGGCAAGTTGCAAGTTAAGGGAACCTCACATCATAGATGACTGCAGAAAATATTTTCAAACATTTGAGGGTTTTCCTGTCGATGAAAAGCTCTGCATTGGCTGGCACTGTGATGTCATTGTGAAGCTTCAAAAGCTCTGCATTGGCTGGCACTGTGATGTCATTGTGAAGCTTCAAAGTGACTAACTGGCAACTCAGACATGGTTTCAGAACATTCTCAGTATTCCAAATATTTCTCCAGCAGGTACGAGACAGCCTTGTTCATTATGCTATAGCTAACTGTACAGCATTCCTGTTAATGGACTAATGGTGATTGAGTTATGCCATCTTTCTACTGTAGTATTCAAGCAGGCAAATGAACTATTAATACAACCATTATAACTTCCCAAAATTAATCCTAAAAGCAAAGTAGAAAACCTTAGAAAAGTCTAGAGGCCACCACTAAAAAGGACCTGTGTCTGTTTATTACCCATCTCACTTCTGTCAGTTGGAGGCTGGAGCACCTGAAACAAAGTTTGAATTGTTCCAGGACAAACAATGTCTTCATATCTAACAGAATCCTGGGACCACTGTCAACAGTTCTGGAATGAGTACTATATATTTATTTTTTTTAAAAAAGGGGTGGTGGTGGATTTCCAATCTTTTTGAGCCTGTGGGTATCTTTGGAATTCTGACACGGGGTGGTGGGCACAACCACAAAATGGCTGCTGCAGGAAGTGGCACCAACTACAAAATATCAGGGGGCGAGGTTATGCGAAACTCTCAAAGAGTAACTCTTCAGCATTTCAGGCAGAAGCTCTGATTCACAAGATGCCTTTTAAAATGAACATATTGTTTTAAAATATTTTCTTGCATTCACACAGCTTACCTTCAATCATGCAGTGATAATCCTTGTGCTGTGGTGGCAGCTGCTGCCAAAGCAATGTTTTTTAAAATATCTGCCCAGCCATTCAGAAACCCTGCTGGGCAAAAGCCCCGACTGGCCCCACCCACTTCCTAAAAACTAGAATTGGAGCCTCCCAGTGCTAATGTCTGAAATATTCCTGATAGATAGTTATGGAACCTCTCAAAATAGGGCTCATGTTCATGGGTAGGGGGAGAAGTAGGGCTTTATTGTCCCATTTCTGTGGTGCTGAAGTGATTAATATCCTGTACAGTTGAAAGGAATGAAGGTTTCTGCACATCACCCTTCCAGCAATCTCACCCCTCTTCTCTCCACATCTCTCTTTCAGAGTGGTTGGGGGGAAGAGATGAAAACAGCAGTGGAGTCTCTCTGAATGATGGTGTGAAGCTGACTTAACCCATGACATGCAGTTGTCAAAAACCTACAACAGCTTTGGCATACTGGAGTTTTGGGCAGAGGACCATTATGCCAGGGCCTCATCCTTTCCCTTCCAGCCATTTTCCTGCTGAACATTGCACCTCCGTTTACTTTACCCCATAGGGGAACAATAGTTACCCATACTCTTTTCCCTATGAGGGATAATAGCAGTTAGGGAATAATTTTAAACAGAAAAATGGCTAATGGGGGGGGGAGGGGAGAAATCACGTACAGCTCCATGTAGTTTCACCCTGACAGTCAAGTCCTTTCCGTGAATTTTCACAAGTATCCAACGGCTTCCTCAGAATTCAAAATAAATATGGATTTCTGGGAAAAAGACCCATGAAAAGGAGACAGTAGTTCTCTCCACTCTTGCTGCAGAGATTGTTTTTATACAACTCAGAATTGTTTGTTACCATAAGATCAACATTTCCCCCCCCCCGCACCGCTCCATGAGTATTCTTCCACAGAGAAAACATTGTGCCCCAATGGACTTCTGTTCTTTAAAAACCTAGGAGCAACCAACTCACCTACAATGACCTGTACATGTCTTCATGAAGAGCTTTTCTTTTTCCTGTTCATCACCCTTACTCCAAATTCGTCATCAAAAGGTGCATCACATCTGTCAGCCGTGACACAGCCGCCTGCATTCGGAGGTCTTAGTGACATAGGCAGCAATCATGACTCTACTATATCAGTCAATCCGGACACATGCAATAACCAGCTTAAGAGAGATCGGCAGGGAAAGTGCACACCTCTAAGAACACAACAATTGCAATGCAAAGGATAATTTAGGACAGCACTGTCCTCAGCAGCAACTATCTTGATGCCGCTAGGAAGCTCACACGAATCATGAAGCCAATCATGGCTATTATTGTTAACAAACTCCCTCTGCCTCTTTATGAAAGGGACAACTTCCTGTTACTTGTTCACAGTATGTGATAATTTAGGCCTACTATTTCTGTACATGCATTTATTATTTAATTAATTTATTATTATTTAATTTATTATTTATATTTAATCCTCCTGGTTCCTATCACAGGATTTGAATTGGGTGATACTGGAAGAATATAAAATCAATGGAAGAATTAGAATACAGACAGCTGGCCAAAGCTACTCTTGGATCTGAGCAACAGAATCTATTCTGATGTCTATTGCTGGACATCTCCCTGCCAGTTTCTTCTGCCAACTCCTTAGGGAAAAGCCCTGGCTCAAAACTTGCTCCCTACATGATGTTCCTCACTTGAGGAACAAGCATCTGTATATGTGAACTAGGATTTCTTTTTTCAAAAGTCACTTTTTTTAGATATAGCCATTGATTCCTCTTATTCTCTTTTTTCTATTTTAAGGGCAGGATTTCTCTTTCATTTCTCATTGAAGAGAAATCAAACGCCCTTTTATAACTTCAGCCCTTGGATTTATATTATATGCTCCAGGGTAGTGCTCTAGCAGAAGGATAGAAAGGCTTGAGAAGATATTGTCTGCCTCTGAGCATCTACAGAGTGAAATACATAAATCTGGCAGAACTTGCCTTCTGCCCCTGCTCTCTTCTCTTTGATCAAAAAGGAATTGATTGGAAATTGACTCCAAATTCCTAAAAAGAGGAAATAGGCAATCAAGAGAATTTCTCTTAACAACCCTAGTGTGAACCAATTCTATTGGGAAAGATCGGACATATTTGCGTTTGGTGATATATTCTTTGATGACCCATTCAAACATGCAAGGTTGATGCTGAAATTATTCAGTGATGAATATGCTTATGTGACTCAGCCATGCCCCGCCCCGCCCCAGAACCACTACTCTAGTAAGATCAGCACAAACTCTATTTTCTCCGACCCAGGTTTGTTTTGTGTTTGAACATTCCATTGTGTTTAAGAGCAACTCCACCTTTCAAGCTATAAGGTATCATTTGGCTAATTCTTGCCCAGATTTGGCAGGATTCAGCTGTCCTGTTGTGGATTTGAATTTGCACATGAATGCACAAGGCAGAAATGTTGTGCAGGATTTGAAAGATGCACTCGTATTCTGTGCCATGTATGCTTTAGAGCACCTGTTAATAAGATGCAGTGTACCTCTTCTTCATTTTGATTTTCCTACAGTGAGTTATCCTATAACTATTTTTGCATCCTGATATCAAATTGGAAATTGTGCATGGGAACAAAATATTGGCTGGACTGAGTAGGATCCAGGTGCTGAATCTAGAGTCATACATCAGTTGCTGAGGAGGGGTGGATTGGGCCTAAATTAGTTTGGATTTTGGTGTGGAGGGGTGGCTGCACCTGTTCGCAGATCATACAGTTTGAGGGACTGGGGCCAAAACCCGGCAGTATCCAGGTAGATAGTGCTTCCAGGTCTGTGTCTCCAGTGCCCAAAGGAAGAAGAAATATACCCAAGACTTGCAGTGGGTTGATCAGGGTTTCTTTTAGGGTTTCTTTCAAAAAATCATTTAAAATGCAAAGGCTTCCTCCCCTCAAGCCAACCAATTGCTTTCCCTTCGCAAATAACTGTCTTATTTTAATGACACGGGGTGGTGGTGGTTAAATTTACTACTCTCTCTGTAATAGAGAGGGACAAACCTTGTGACTATCCAGAGAAAAGTGGATGGTTAAAAACTAATTATCCTCCATATCCCCAGGCATTTAAAAATGAAACTTCAGGTAGCTGGAAGCAGAGACAGAAACCCTTGGAGGTTGCTTTAGGCGTGTTGAAATGGCCTGGTAATGGCATTACAATGAATATTTTAAATTGTGTGAGTGTCTCTCTACAACCATTAATGTGCATGTTCGGTACTGATGAAGTTTCCCCTCATTCGAGAGGTTGCTTTGGGCAGGCTGCAAACCTGTCATAGCTAGGGGCGTTTAATTTTTAGTGAGGACCGTTCTAAAACTGGATTTAAAATAATTTGAGAGGTTTCTTTTTGATGCACAGAGTAGCACTTGGCATGTGTTTGCCCCAGCACTGACTGAGCGCTGCCAGCCCCCCTGCAGATATCCAGAATTGGGCTTCCAGGAGTCCTTTCTGCCTGGCAACGGCTGAGTCCTCCTGTTCCCCTCATTCTGAAACGAGGCACTCCTCGTGTGTCTATCCAGCCTGGAAACGGAACTTCAGCTCGCCCGGGAGGTTGCTTGGGGGCAGGCTGAGAAGGTCTCGCAAGAGCCTTCCTCCGGTGGACGCTGCGTGCGTAAGGATGCATCTCTCGCCGTCCTGCACATGAAACGTGCCCAAAGGCTGTACATTCTTTACAACCGTGGCGTGGCATTCCGGCCAGAGTGCCCGGAATGTGAGCGAGCCCACCCGGCCACCCACCCTCCTCTGGCTGGCTTGGTGCGTGTGGGGGGGAGGGGGGAGCTGCTGGCTGTGCAGCTGAGCGGAGTAGTAGCCCTCCGAAGAGCGACAGAGGGAAAGTGCATGTGCTACGGCATGCTGCAGACGCCCCTTGCTCGCTCGCTCGCTGGCTCTCTTGCCTTCCTTCCTTCCCTCCCTCCGTCTCTCTCTCGGTGTCGCTCTCTCCAGTCTAGCTTGACGCAGGCAGCTAGAAATCATTGTTAACAGCCCAGCCGTCGGTGGCGTGAGTGCCGATGGGGCACCGTTTAAGATGATGAGGTTCCCGGGAAGCCTCCTCGCCTAGCTTCCTCGCTCCCCGGTCGCTGCGCCGAGCGACGGCAGCCGGCTCCGAGCGAGCCAGGCTGGAGGCGCGCGTTAAAGGGCTAACGGGCTCTGGCGGCGGCAGGAGGTCGATCGGCGGAGCAATTGGCAAAGTTGGCTTGAAGTGGGACAGGCGGCGGCAGGAGGCGGCGGCGGCGGCAGCGGCTACCTCGCGGGGCGGGGGGGAAAGTTACAAGAAGCGGAGAGGGGGCGCCGGCAGGAGCCCCGGGGAGGAGGTGGAGGAGGAGGAGGTTGAGGATGGGGACGCTGCGGGATTTACAATATGCCTTGCAAGAGAAGATCGAGGAGCTGAGGCAACGGGATGCGCTCATCGACGAGCTGGAGCTGGAGCTGGACCAGAAGGACGAACTGATCCAGAAGCTGCAGAACGAACTGGACAAGTACCGCTCGGTGATCCGACCCGCCACCCAGCAGGCGCAGCAGCAGGGCTCCGGCACTTTGCAAGGGGAGCAGAGGACCAAGCGGCAGGCCATTTCAGCCGAGCCCACCGCTTTTGACATCCAGGACCTCAGCCATGTCACCCTGCCTTTCTACCCCAAGAGCCCACAGTAAGCCCGGGGTTAAGCGTTGTGTCCGTGTGGCGTCCCTGTGGCGTGCTCGCTCGCTCTGTCTCCCCTTCTCCTTCCCTCGCTCGCTCGTCCCTCGCCCCTTTCGTATTTGTCTCTCGCCCGCGCTGCCCATCCACTCGCCGTGCGGATCCCCGTGCGCCGCCCGCCTTCTGCCCTCCATCGCTTTCCGACTCATCTGCAGAAATCGCCCCCTCCCCGCGGCTGCCTGCTGCCCTCTTCTCCTGGCCCCGAACCCTCTTCTCTTAGGGCTGCCCACACTTCCCAAGCCACGTTCAGCTGCACGCAGCCAGCATTCCTCTGCGTCCTTAACAGATACCAAGGCGCCCTCCCCCAGCAGAGTTTCTAGACTGTTAACATTGGGAGGGGGAAACGTATCCTGCCTCATTTGACCCCCTTCCCCCCTCCAAATTACCACACAGCATCTGTAGACTGTCTCTTCTATGTGGTATGTGTTTCTGTCTGGTTTATTGTTTTCGTTGTGGCTTCTGACCTGAATTTAACGGGGGACTGACGCTTGAACTATATGAATTTGCTGACAAGAGGATAAAAAAGTGTACTCATTCCATTCACCAGGTCTTTATTTACTCAAAGAGAGGGGGGCTGTGGGGTGTTTTTTTTTTTTTTTTTTGCTGGTGTGTTTTCCTCAGGATCTGATTTCCTTTGGCATCCAGGCAGGCAAAATTATTTTGAGTAGTTTCTTTCATCATTTTGCATGACTGATGAAAAGGTGATCTGGGGCTCTTTAACTGTGGTATAGATCTACCAGTTAGCGGCTTTCTGCAAACTGCTTTGCACCTTTTCCTGCAAGGATGTCTTTAAGATGACTGCTGGGGCTAGCATAAGGCAGATGCAAGAATGTGAGTTACAGCTTCTCTAATCCTCAGCCACTTTCCTACCAAGGAGAACAGAAGAACCAAAAAGATTTATATGTCTACTTCACTGCCTTACCCCCCAAAAAACCATCTGAAAAGTGGCTTTGCTTTTCTCCACGCACACAAGTTTGGGGGAGAGTGGAGAGCTTTTTCTTGATCTCTCACCTTCACATGTTTTTCTTTCCCCTCCTGTCCTGGTCAGCAGAAGGCTTTGGGAGCCTTGACTCTTTTATCCCATGGTTTGTCAGTTATTCCTCATTAGTCTCTTGTTTGTGAAGCTATAACATGGCAGCAGAAGAGCACAGCCACTGCAGACTAGAGCTCAGTATCTAAAGAGAGGTGCCCAGGTTCAAGCCCCTTCTGATCTCCAGAAGCACGGATTATTCCATAGTGAAGAAAAGGCTTTCTGCCCATGTCCTGCACTTCTTTCTTATTGCATTGCACATTTTAGAACTAAATGCTAGCGTGAAAAATAGGTGCCATGAAGTCCATTCTATGCAGCAATCTGCTGAGTCCCATGAAGAGTGAGGATTGCTCTAAGATCTGTCTCTTTCTGTCCTTCGCTCTGGTTCTACCACAGACAATGGCATTAGGAGAGGCACCTTTGACTTATGTTGGCAGTAGTTTTTTGTCCATAGGAGCATACAGGTTTGCCCTGCGCACAGTTTCTGTTCCCCTGTGGTACAGCATCTCCAGTGCAGGAGTTCCTTCTACTCCCTTCCTCTTGTCAGCATTTCATCTTTCTCACACCTCTCTTGGAGAAGTCTGGTTTGTTTCACAGCTCATGGGGTGGGGGGTGGGGAGCGTGGCTGTTTGGTTGTCAGGAAGACCAAAGCTAGAATTAACGGGTGTCTCTAGCTGCTGTTGCAGTATCTGCACACCACAAGAGCTTAGCAAATGGTGAAGCAGTGCTTCTAAAGGTGTAGGCAATGGGTCATAATGGTAGCTGGATGTCGTGGATGTGATATTCTAAAAAGAAATCCAAGCAGCAAGATCCTGTGTAATATGGTCAACAGAATGCAAGTTCCCCTGTTCTCAATAGGCTTATTCCCAAGTAAGTACATTTTAGGATTATAGCAGTAATCATATATTTTTAGGAAATTGCTACTGATATCCATACTAATCCCCAATAGGGCTCACTCCTAAGTAAGTGCATTGTGGGACTGCAGCAGAAATAATATATTTCGAGGAAACTGCTGTTAATACCCTTGATAGAGAAATATGAAGTGCTTTCAAGATTTCTCATGCAGTTTCAGATTCTTACTCTGGAGTACGAAAGCATTCATTTCCCTGGTTTATAGGAAACTTTTGGTGCAACATAAACTGCAGTTGTGAGGCCACATATTTTACCATTAATCTTCTAATACAGTAAATGGAATGTATTTAAGAATAGCTGTACAAGATCATATGTTTCTCCTCCAGATAAGAATTAACCACATAGCCCCATCTCCTCATTCCATATCCTGAACGTAAGAACTGCTACTCCAGACAAAGGTCTGAATTGAACGAACCCACACAGAATGTGATGCCAAACAATGTGTTCTCAAAAATCTTGCCAATTCTACGTTGGGTTACTGTTGTCTTCCTGTAAGGCTGCAGGAAGCATCCTAGCTGGATGCAGTTGGAAAAAGAATGATAGCCTAGATGGCTCTTTGGTCCAACTCTTCTTCTGTTGTACTTTCACATTTTTTGACGTCCTTCCTTCACTTTAGCAGCTCATAACCTTACACATACGAGCTTAGGATTGATGGGCAAGAGCCAAACAAAAAAAAAAGCTCCCTGAGTGTGGCAACTTTAAGGGAATCCACCATGTTCCAGAGTCAACCAGTTGTCCAATCACTCTGTCACGTGTAGATTGCGGTCCAGCAAACAAAGTGAGGAGTCTGTTTTTGTACTGAGAACTCCCAGAACCCACAATGGAAACATCAAATAACTAATTTTCCATGTGGTCACTGAGGTGGCTGCCAGCTTTGTTTGGGGTTACTTGAGTCATCCTATGCTGAGATTCTAAAACAGCCTGAGTGAGACAAGGATCACATTTAATTTACCAACATGCAAAATTACTGATCTGTAAAGCCTCACAGTTAGCAAAAGCAAAGAACTTCTCACTTCAGTGTTATGTTGTACTGAGAGTACAGAAAAGGCAACATTTCTGTTGGAACAAATGTCCCGATTTACATTCCATTACACTGATACATTAAGTACACTGGACTCCCAGCAACTATGCCTTCCACAGGAAAACCCAAATGTGAATTACAATTCCAGGTCCATGTGATAACTGCTGGGAGCTCTGGTGTTCATGCCTGTTCATCATTTGTGGCCTTTCGCATTTAGGTGTGAATAAAGGGGAAAGCTGTATGCTGTATGTCCCTGTGTAGCTGACCGTTGTGTGGCATCCTGTTGGATTTATGGGTTTGCTTCAGAGCGATAAATTATCAGGCAATAAAATTTAAGAAACAACAAACATGAGAGACAGGTTGAGACAGTATGTTCCAAAGGAAAAGAAGTAAAATACCTCTTGTAAAACAAAATCTTGTTGGATACATTGTGAGCAGCCAAATGTGGACTGACAGACAGTAAGGAGCTGGTGAGTGGATAGACTCTCATTGCAGGGAGTTTTTGACATTCTGTGGAATGAGAAGAGAGAATCAGGGAATATCCATTGTGACAAAAGTACTGAGCCAGAACAGAGCACAAGTCCCACGGGGCACTGACTCTGAGGCTTGCCCTGGCTTTCCAGATCTTTTTCCTCTCTGTGGTTTTGAACGTCTTCAAAGGGAAGGAAAAACCCTGCGTTCAGTGTCTTTTCACATGGAGATGACTTGCCTGCCCAGAAAGGACATATTGAAAGGACAGTTGTAATAAATCTTACTTTGAAGCTTTTAAATAAATTTGGGGGAAATCATCTGTTCTTGTTCCACACTTGCTGTCACAAGTTTTTAATGGAGAAAGCTCACCCCCTGAAGAAGAAATATGACATTCTTCACCTGGTACTTAATTTCCTTTCATGACTGCTTTATAAATCGTTGTGTATTTGGTGTGGTAATCATGAAAAAGCATGCCAGATTTTTAAAAAAATCATGGCTCATGTCAAAATGCACCACATGGTTTTATTTATTTATAGCACCCAACTGCTGTTAACACAGATATCTTTGCAGATATAGTTCACTTTATTGTATTTAAATGCAACATTTAAAATGGACATATAGTGAGCAGAAACATGTCTAGAGGGGAGTGAGCTTTCAGAGGGTACAATATATAACCTGAATATTGACTTCTCTGGGTGTTTTTTGGCTTTCCTTATTAGAGTCAGCTCACTGCCATATCAGTGTGCTGTTTAGCCATTTGACTTGATCAAGTGCACTTGAAAGGTGTGTAGGCATCAAAACTTGTCTTCCTGAGAGTTAACTTTCAGAATCTTTGCTTTTAGGGATGACTCTTTCTCCTGCAAAATGGTCAGTATGCTGTAAGGAGACAGGGACCCTTTTACACCAAACTATCTGATGTTTATGAGTAACAGCATTCACCTTTGCAAAATAGGTAATGAACTGGTGAATGACACCAAAGTGTCTCCTCACTAACCTGAGTTATAAAGAGTTAGTGATTTGGATTGTGAAGGAGTAGCTCCTGCTTTCACATAGGACAGAGCACTCCTGTTTGAGCATGACATTTTCCCATTCTTGTTGATCTGAATGTTTTTTTCCTGTTGAAAAGCAATGGAAGGATGTATTCATTTGCAGAAGACTTGACCAGCCGCGTTGTAGTCACTAAAGTTGCAAACTCTTCCAATACTGAGTTGGATGTTTGGAAATGGCATCTGACTTCAGTCACCTGCTTCTCTTAGCTGTAAGCGATAACATGGAAATCTGTTTAAAAAGGTTTTGGAGTATAGGGTATTCTATTTTTTCTCATAAAATGATAGCATTTGTGATTCAATTGTAAGTACCAGGGCTTTTTTTCAGCTGGAACGCGGTGGAACGGAGTTCCGGAACCTCTTGAAAATGGTCACATGGCTGGTGGCCCCGTCCCCTGATCTCCAGACAGAGGGGGGTTTAGATTGCCCTCTGCGCCGCTCCAGCGGTGTGGGGGGAAATCTAAACCCCCCTCTGTCTGGAGATCAGGGGGCAGGGCCAGCAGCCATGTGACCATTTTCTCCCAGGGCAACCCACTGAGTTCCACCACCTCTTTTCCCAGAAAAAAAGCCCTGGTAAGTACTATGTTTACACAGGAACAGTCCAATTAGTTGCAATAGTCCATATAAATATCCAGTCTAAATCACAGCATACTCATCCCATTAAATCCTATCACAGAAATATCCAGCTTTTAACAGCTATCCCTTGCCTTTGTCTCACTAATTTACAATTGTTGCTCCTTGTGGATGATTTGCTGATTTCCTCTTACACAAGGAGGACATAATTATTGTCAGGAGAGATGATAAATTGGTCAGATGGCTAGGATTTGGATTGGTCTAAGAACTTTTGCCATGGTAAGTGGAGTAGGAGCCAGACAAGGGTATACTTGCACAAAATAAGATGGTATTCCAGAACCTGCTGCAACAATGTTTGGGATGTGAAGGGAGGAATGGGTAGTTAAAATGTTTTCACTTCCTGCTGATCAGAGTCTTATGCACCTTCTCACCAAAATGCTGTAATAAAGTGGTATGAAAAGCAAGCTGAAACAAGAGCAATGTGGAAATGCAGGCAGGCTCTCTGTTTCCAGCATGGTGGGCAGCGCTTGAACTGGGCCATTTCAAATGTCTGTCTAGGGCCTGAACAGTTGAGTTAGCCATAGATAGGATCTCAAGATAATTAGTGTCCAATAGTTGGAGTTCACTCTGTACATGGCAGTTTCTTTTAGAAAAGGGAAACATCATAGAAAGATGGAACTATAACAGAACGTACAGCATACATTCAACTCTAAAGATTAGTCTTCCATTCTGTACGGTATTACACACACAGTTCATACTCTACTATACAAGATTTAATGTGCGATTGTATTGGGTTGTACAAAGGATGATTGCAATTGGTTTAGTCACTGCAAAACATGTTGCTTTGCCAATACCTTTCCATTTAAGGAATTCATTCACAAGGGATGCGCTTTAAAAAATCAGGCACTTTTTGAACAATGTAAGAACAGGATATGTAAGACTGAGATCAGCTGAGGAATGTTCTATAATGAGAGAGAAACTGCTTTTTGGTATAGCTAGCAATCAGACCTTGCAAAGTTTTAGAATACAGTTTCCAGAAAGTAGCCATTTCAGGCTGTTGCAGCCAAAATAAGACTCTTGTGGCACTTAAAGACACAAAATGCATTGTTGCATAAGATTTAATGAGCCAGAGCCCATTTGTCAGATGCATCCTGACACATCTTATGATGTGGGGCTGTGGCTCATGAAGGCTTATGTAACACTTAATGTGCAATCCACTGCAGAGTTATTCCAGTCTAAGCTCATTAAAATCAATAGATTTAGACTGGAGCAACTCTGCAGTGGATTGCCCTGTAAATTTGTTAGTGCTTAAGAGCAAGACTCTTTGCTTTAAAAATATAGCGACAACTTAGACGTATGGTTTCTAAGACTATGATTCCGCACTCCCCCCTCCCCCCCCGCAAACATTCGCACAAGGGAGTGTTACAATCAGCATAAGATAATAGATGTTGTTCAATACGATATCTGCTGTTATCTTTGCCTGTTAATATGAATGACTACCAGAACCATGTTGATTAAATGAAAATACAAAACTTGTCATGATGCAAACAGCCTGTGTGCTCTTTTTCACTCACAAAATCAGACTGATGTTTCTCGGGCTTTTTACTAAGTTCCCTTTGCAGTGATGCAATCTTATACAGAATGTCGCTTTGCTGTAATTTTGTAGATTTGTATTCACATCTACTTATAAAAGAAAAAAAAAACCGAACAGCCCCCTTCCCTTTTCCCTTGTTCATTTCCAATGAAACATTTAGGACATCAATAAGATAACCTCCATATGCTCAGGAGCTGGTTAAAAGGGATAGTTGAGATCTGTGTCCTAGAAAATTGGCTTTCAGATTGCAAACTGACAGACCCTTAACTAAAGGGCCAGTCTCTGCTGCCTCTAGAATATGAATCATCTCCCTGCCCCCCCCCCGCAAGTCTACTGAGTATCCATTTTCAGGTTTATAGTGCATGTTATTTCACTGGAGACTGGCATCTTTCCCCGGCAGAGATGGGCAGAAGGAAGTGGCATCTTTCTATTGTTACTGTTGTTTGCACATAAGGCCTGGGCATGGGTTGTTTTTTTTTAAATTTCTCCCTTGTCTGCTTAGCAGTGGAGGGTCTTCACAGTATCCTAGCAACCACAGGCTAAAATGCTTGGCTGCTGGTCTTTTTGCCATCTCTCTTTTTTTCCTTCAGCTGTCTTGCCTGTGCCAATGAGGGAGTAGGACTGGAGCTCTGGGGCAAGATGCTTCAATTCTGGTACCTGAAAAGGGGGAGGGGGAAATCTTCAGCTTACGGTGACAGGTTTTCCCCTCCTGAACTCAAGCAACATCAAAGATTCCCAAGGAGAGACAGTTGCAGAATCTGTCGCCGCTGCTTCGTCTCTTCCTGCTCTTTTCTTAGCATCCACTTTGAGGGAAGACTCTGATGCATGCGGATATTTAAACTATTCAATGTCTAACGGGCAGCACAAGGAGGTGACTTGCCTCCCTAGATTTGTCTTCTTTCTCTGACTTTTCTCTCTTGGATCCAAACTGTACACAGTAGTAGTGGCAGAGTTGGTCTTTAAACACGTCTGCCCATACACCTGTAAGCAGGGGTATGAGTGAGATTTAAAGATCCAAAGTGGTGCATAGTGTGTGTGTGTGTGTGGGGGGGGGCTCTCTTTGTTCACTGCCACCCTGCCATCATTTTTCTGTCCACTTTTCTGCTAGCCGGCCACTCGTAGTGTCAGAGATCTGCTGTGACGAGAGCCCCTGGGATTCTACTGAGGGAAAAGACAGAGATGGGAGGTCTGAGCTCTCCCCCTTCCCCCAATCTCCCTTCTCTCTTACAGTTTCATACCTCTTACACACATTGTATGAAGTCAAACTGAATTAAATAAAAAATGTGCTTTCTTGCTATGACATCTTAATGAAAGTGTTTTTGTAATATTTGGGCAGGCCGGATCGCTAAAGGCAGGTCTTCATGGCAGCTTTCCATGCTACCAGTTATTAATGCTAATCTGCTCAATTGGAAGCACAAGGAGCACATGGGAAGACTCCTACACAGGACAGGGTGCTCCCCCCCCACCCCAGATTTGCATATCCAGAGCTAGTTCTGCACATTGCGAGGCTGGTGTTAACAGTCTTGTTCATGCTTTGAGATGTAAGTTGCCAGGAACAGAAAAGAGTATGCGCAGTGCCAACATTTTCATGCAGGATTTGGAAATGCATCAAAAATGTTTCCAACTTCTCTCTCTCTCTCTTTCTCTCTGGCCTAGTTCTCATTGAAGTGGTAAATCTCTTTCACTATACCACTTCAGGCTACAACTGAGGCACAGGGGATTAAATGCCCCTCCAAACAAAAAAATGTTCCTTTGACATGGAAAAATGGATGTCGGGAAGATGGTAATTTTAGGCTAGCATTCTCTCTGACATCTGATTTCCTATATGGAGGAGGTATTTTTTTAATGGCGGAAGATTTACAGTACAGCCCTAAGCAGAGTTACTCCCCTCTAAATACATAGATTTTAGTGGGTTTTAGAAGGGTGTAATTTAGGATTGTACTGCTAATCAGGTAAATCCCCACCTGTAGTCTGAAGTGATAAAAGATGGGCAGATTTTTCACCTCAGTTTGAATTTAGGGCCTAACCGAATATCACAGTTTCCCTGGGAGCGTTCCTAGGATGTGTGGAGAGGTGTGTCCTGAAGTTGGGGCTTGCTTCAAATCAGAAGAGAGAGTGGGTTTAGGCCCCCTCCACACTGTTTTTCTAAACTGAAATGGTCAGGAGGTACTATTTACTCTGTTAGGGGGCTACATGTGTATATGTTACATTTCCCCAATGGGGTAAATAGTGCCCCTGGGGAAAATAAGGGGGAAAGGTATAAGTTCTCTCTTCCTTCATGTCATGATCCCATTCTGAACCAAGTCCATATGTGAATATTCAGAACATGCCTCTTTACCTGACCCCAGGGAGAATGTAACAGGTATTTGTGTCCTTTGCTTAAGTGGATGTGTACAGTAATATCTACCAGGGTCAGTATACAGTACAATATTATTAAGAAAGTAACCAGTTGATGCAGCAAGTTCTAGGGAGGCACACTTGCCTTTAGAATTTTCTTTGAATGGCTCCTTATCATTATGTAATAGATATTTGACTTTGGTTTGTATATCTGGTTGGGCAAAAACAGTGTTTGTTAGGAAGCTGGAGACTCTCTCGGGCAGCCTCATCTTAACCCCCCTGTACCACTGTCAGTACTTGGTAGTCAGTGCTCACTCAACAGAGAGAATGTATGTGAAAGAAAACCCCTCGCTGAGATACAGAGAATATAGCAGTGGCTCCAGAGACCATAGCAACTCTGGTGACAGCCACCAATCGAAGCATGGTGTGCCAGTAATGCCTCCATGAAAGGCATACAGGAAAGCAGCTACTCAGCACATCAAGCGGCCACATCCCTTTTCTCAACCTGCTCTGCTCATATGTAAGCGTGGAAACAAAGCATGGAAACAAAGGGAACACAACACCTTTCCATTGTAAGAAGGATTGTGGTGTGACCAGTTGGTGCCCTGGAACAACCACATGCCAAGGAATTCTGCAGATCCATGCTCAAGCTCCCTCCTGCAATTCTGTCCCTTTTGTCAAAGTGCACACAGAGGGAATGATACTCTGCCACTCTACCCATGTGCCTTATATCTCATTTGGTAGAGGAAACCCTAAAAGAAAGCCCAAGATCTCCCCGGCATGAGGGTTCAGGTCTTGTGTTGGATGGAAGTTAAGGAGCGCCACCTTTTTGCCAAGCAAGTGGAATGCAGACACTAAGGCAGCAACACGTAACCGCACATTTGCAGGAGGACTTCCTGTCATCCCCTCAATAGCTCACTGAGGAAAGGCAAAAGGAGGGCATGGGTTCAAACCCCATCTAGGGGACTAAGCCAGAGTACACGCTTGACCAAAAACATGACAACCAGCAGTAAAATGCAAGGAAAAGGCCGGCCTAGAACCTGTAATTGGGAGCAATTCTTTAACAACACACCCAGCTGGGATCACAGGAAGGAGACACAGCATAAGGCATTATGAATCCCCCAGTAGCCCTGGTATTGGCTTCAGCTATATATATCACGCAGGGGAAGGCATAGTGTGTTGAGAAAGCACAAGCACGGCATGCGCAATTTTCCTGAGCTGAGCATCTTGGAATTGCTACCAGATAGCTCTAGAGGGAGTCGCAGGCACAGCGGAGGTGTTTCGCCACTGAATGTGATCACTTGAGATGGGCCACTCATGCTGACTGAAAGTCTCATGTACCAGTAATTTTCGCTGGCAAGCCCTCATGCACCATCCCACAGTTATAGACTTGGGAGTCATTGGCACTCCCTTCATCCCAGCAGCACTTGTGCTCCCTTCCCATCCCTCTACTCTCCATCACACAGGCTGAATGGCTTAAATATTGTCAGCAATGACAAGAAGGGTAAGAAGCCCCAGTAGCCTGCCCCTCCCCCTTACACAGACATACCTGTGCAAACCCTGTAAGCGTCCCCTCCAACACGTGTGCCACTCTGAGGTTGGTAATTGGAATCAATTTCTATCTATGCAGACCAATGAAACAGATATAACTGACATGGACCACACAGTGATAAGCTAGCATCAGGCGCAGAGATCTGAACGTGAGGTAGATTAAAAGGGTTGCCATCTCTCAAGGCTCCTGTGCCTTTGGAAGCTACACTGACAGACCTCAGAATCACAGCAGTCTCTGTCACTGCATGTCCATGAAGGGGACGACTGTGCTGATTGGATAACTGGCTGCTAAGCATCTTCAACTGTTGTGAAAGCCAGGCTAGAACAGGATAGTTTCCAGCCCCATGGGAAAGCAGATACCTGCCCACTGTTCACTGTGGTTGTTGGTCATGATCCAGGCTCAGCAGGTGGTTGGCACTGCACTGTGGATAGGGTTCATCCTGGCCTCTACCCCGTGGGAGTGCTGCTTGCAAAAAGTCAGAAGTACTGTCAATCTCCTAATGAAAAAAAGAAGTGTAATTGCTTAGCTTAGAAATTCAACACAGCATTTGACATGTGCTTACTATACCAAAGGCCAGAGCATGTTGTATGCAAGGCGCTTCTTACTGTGCACATATATCTGTAATGCTCTGCTTGCCTTAGGGCTCATTTGTTCATGCATACACATTTGCGGACTTGCTAATGGATGCAACATGGACAAACCTTATGTCAGGTGACACCAGAGGATATGAAAGTTTTACGTAGGTTGTTAAATTGATAATGCCTATTCACACATTCAAGCCATCCTTTAATACCTGCAAGTGATGTACATACATGTGTGAGCCTGTCCTAATTTAAGCAGGTTCAGATACATACTTTTGCATGCAATAGTGAACACACACACACAATTTAAAGGTTTGTATAAAGACACTGGTGTTCTTCCATCATTACTTTTCCTTGTGTCACTCTGTCGCTAATCCATATTGGACAAAACGTTTTTGCATTTCTGGGAAGCTGGCAGTGTAGTGCTGGGTCATTTGCAGAAGTAGCTGAGTTATTCCAGCCCTCGTAACACATCCTATTTTCTGTCTCTCTGCTTTCTTCCTGTCTTTTGGACTTGCTGAAGTTCATTTCTACAGATATTTTGCCCTTTTAAGGCAAATAGCTTGGGATCAGTGCTGGGGCTCAATTTTAAACAGACTGCACAGCAATGACAAAGTAACAGGACGTTTTTAAAATAAGCCCTCTCATTTCCTCCCTCCCTCCCCTGCAAGTGTCTGGTTTTCTGTGGAAGTCACTGAACTAGGAGGTGTTCCCCAAAGCCCTAATCAATCAAGGGAAGTAAGCAACGAGATTGGAATGGATTGGTAAAATGGAATTTGAACGGCTCCTCCTCCTTTAATGCTTCTGGCTTCAATTACCCCCCAAGCCCTCAAAATATAATCTACCTGCCAGACTATTCTTCTGTAACAAAACCAAAAGAAGGAACCTCAATCATATCTTGAGACTAGGATTCAAGAGATATGTAACCACGTGCATTTTTATTATGGAGCTCAGGCAGCATCGGATCCCATGCAGAGAACCTTGCAATTTTTCTAGCAATAATGACAGATCTACATAATAACATGGCGAGGCAACCCTTGCTCCTGACATGCGCCTCCCACGAAGAATTGTGCTTTGGTCCCCAGTCAATAGTCTATGGGGGTATGTGTGTAACTTTCTGTTGTTGTTGTTAGTAAATTTATATACTCTTGAAGAAGTAGGAGGTGGGGTGAAATATTGCACGTTTCTGCTAGGTCGAACCAGTTTACTTATCCAGAAACTGGATGGGGTGATGTTTAAATGCCTACATGCAAAATGAAAATGGGTCCTTCAGTTTCTGAAAAACATTACGGGTGAGATCCCGCCAACTTTTCAGCCTACTCTTGCCTAAATTTCTCTCTTTGTCACAGCCCATACCCCACATGGCTTGTGTCTATGCCAGTTCCATGGTTCCCAGCAAAACCTTATTGGTGGTCAAAGGGGACAATGATGATGACTTGCTCTTTCCCTTTTCAACAGTGGAAAAGCTGGATGGAGCCAACCCCTACAAGTTCAACACAGGTTTTAACAAAAGATTCTTATTTGCAACTGCATTTAAATTCACGTATTTATCCTTGAGGCTGAAACACTTCCCGTCAATCCTGACCTGACCCTAATCCTGAAAATTTGTATCTCTTGTACCTCCTCCTGAAACACCAGAGAGCCATTTTGCCTGCTGCTTCTGTGACAAAAGTATATTTAAAATAATAAACATACGGGTTTTTTCATAATAAGAACTGGGTATTTGGGGGACATAGATACTGTGCATCTGCTCCAGTTCCTTAATAACCATTCGTCTTGCCTCCCCACTGTCTGCCTCTTTCTCATTCTCTGTTGAATACCAACAAGTCCGCACAGCTTGTGACCCATCAAGCTGAACAAGTGTACCAATAAGACTTATATTTCCTATCCTAAGGAAGCCGCTTAAACAGAAGGATTATTGAGCCCCTGATGGGCTGCTGTATATAGCTGGTGGACTACATGTGTGCATGTTACCATTTTTCTTTGTGAGCCAAAGTTGTCTGTGCTGGGAGAACACTTATAGCTACTTACGAAGGATATAGTCTAAGTGAAATACTGTTGCTCTTTTGAAATTGGACCAAGCATTTAAAAAACAAAATGTTGCCACACAGTTTTCCTGCAGTGGATAGCCTCGTCGTGACAGAAGGTCTTCATGACAAGAAAGAACCTTTGAATGTACACATTTATACCTGATCTTTTGTATTGCTATTGCAAATAATGCCATCATATGCTATATATTTGTTCTGATCTAACAAGAGTGAAGTTTATCCAAGTCATTAATCTTGTTCTTAAAAGGAGCATTTCTACTATGACTGGCTGCCACTAAAAGCATTTTACATGTCTAATGATATCCTAAAGAACATTTCCAATGCAATCTTAGATCCAGAGGAGTTAGCCGTGTTCGTCTGTAGTAGCAAAATCAAAAAGTGTCCAGTAGCACCTTTAGGACTAACCAATTTTATTGTAGCATAAGATTCTTGAAAGCTTATGCTACAATAAAATTGGTTAGTCTTAAAAGTGAAATCTTATGCACAGTTACTCCAGTCTAAGCCTATTGGCATCAGTGGATTCAGACTGGAACAACTTAGCTTCAGAATGCACTGTTCTGTAACAAAATACAATTTCACTACTTCTGTGTCTCTTCCTTGCTGGGAGTTATAGAAATCCTAGTATTATAAACCAGGCCGAGATATTAGTTAATTTCCAGGCCTTGGGTGTATGAAATGTGGTTTCCCACCAGATTAACTACTACATTTTAAGGAAGCTTTTCCTTAACTCTGTCACCTTCAGTGCAGGCATGCCATCTGCGCTTAGATTCTTAAAGTTCTCAGTCTAGGAAGCAATAGTTTCTCTTTCTGTAGCAATAAACTCTTTGATAAGTGGATAAATGTTACTAATTGTTGCTGATATGGCCCATTTAAATATGTAATTTAATCATTATACCTTGGGCTAAGATTGGCAAAATGAAATGCTTTATATGCAAGATGAATGTTTAATCGAATTGCACATATCTTTTGATGAAAAATATGCTTCCTCTAATCAGTGTCGCTGACAAGGTATTATTTTAATTTGTGGTTTTAAAATATGAAAATGCATTCAGTAGACATATTGCATAGCACAGAAACATATTAGGCCTAATAAGAATGACTAGCACTCATTACAGAGAGAAATTAATAATAAAAAGTAAACACTTCCATTATGAATACATTATAATGCCATAAATCTGCGTATTGCACTTAAATACTGTAGCTGACACTTTGCTAGGAACTGCAGTTGAATAATCAATACTCACTTCTGTAGGGTTTATATTCTGTGCACCCTACTGAAGGAATCATAGCCTATAAATAATATCTGGCTTCTAATTTTTCTGTTTTATCCAAATACTACAAGGAGGGGGACCGACATATAGACCATGCATGGTCGAAATTTTTGTCCCGTTTGAGGAATTCATATTTTGAAACTGAGGAAACAAGGCATTGACAGAAGTTCATAAAAAGGGACAAGATTTTTAAATTCTCCTTAGGAATGTTCCCACAATGAATTGAAACTACTGAACGTCTGATATGGTAAATATTTATACTTAAAACTGGGCTTAATTGTCATTCACTTTCCCAAAGGAATACTGGAGTCTGTGATTCGGAAGGGTGGGGTAAGGGTCTCTTACTGAACATTCTCAGCACTCTCCCCAAACTACAGTTCCCAGGATTTGGTGTGTGCATGCGGAGGGGTTGACAGATAAAGTATAATGAACATATGTCCCAAGTTGCAAGTAGATGTAGGATGCACTCCTAAGAACACTTCCTGAGAGTAAGCCCCATCGAATAAAATGGGCCATATAGCTGAGAAGAGCTACTTGTGCTTGCCCTCCAACTTCTTTATTTTATTTTATTTCATTTATATCCCACCTTTCTCCCCAACAGGGACCCAAAGTGCCTTACATCATTCTCCTAACCTCTATTTTTCTTCACAATAACACTGTTGAGGTAGGTTCTGTGACTGGCTCAAGGTCACTCAAGCTCCCATGGCAGTGTGGGGAATTGAACCTGGGTCATCCAGATCCTGGTCTGTCACTCTAGTGGAAGAAGCCCAAGAGCCCCCTGAAGAAACACTAAAAGTTTAACTAAAACCTACGTAAATGATGAAGACAGTTCCCTACTGCTTTGCAATTGTGTGAGTCAGAGAAAATAAGCATATATTTAAAGGGAATCCTCTTTGCTTATACTTTCTCTCTCTCTCGCACACAGAGGCCCTTAGCTATGCCTATGCAGGTATCTGCACACTTTATTGTGTCATTCAGTTCATCTTCATTGTAACAGCCTCTTACTTATTCACTCCGCTATCCATCTCTTCCCTGGCACTATATTTTGTAATAAGGCACTAGTCACTATGCAGCTTGTCTTTTTGGAGTAATGAGTGTGAGGCTTTAAAAACTGAGTTTCAGGATTCACGTAAAACCTCTAATAAAGGTACAGGTTTTTGTTGGGGGTAGGGGGGTTAGGCAATTGGCGATCCTAGAGTAGAGCTGGCACACTGGTTCATACAGGGAGAGGCGGTCTATTCAAAAGACTTGTGTACATGCATTTGGAAATGCTTTTAATTTCCTATGCAACTCTTGCTGGCCTTTTGCTCAAGTAATCTTGACATTAGCCATGAGTTTTAGAATTATAAGCCAATACACCTCAAAGTTCCCCCAACTTTCTGCCTTCTGGGGCTTCTGCTTGTGGGGTATATGGAGTTGCCATCCTACTTACCACTATGAATGGAAGTTTATGGATATTAAAAACCACTAATGGTGGAAGTGTTCCCCTTACTTGTTTCCCCAGCTGCCTTGTCTGATAACAGGACTGTGTGGTTCTTCTGGACATTGACTGATCAAGGCTGGAACGAGGAAGTAAAATGTTGTTTTGTCCAACTATCGCTTGCAGAATTTCTCTGGCTTTCATATAGAGGGATTATACAAATGAGGAAAAATCCTGAGGCGAAATCTTTCTGTATACATTATAACTGTTACCATCGTGCATGCTTAGATAACTTTCAACTTTCCTTTATTCAGAGAATGGGAAGGAAGGTCCTTGTAACATGTCTATTATTCATTAGTCTTCTATGGCTTCACTCTAACCACATCTTCTAGCATTCAGTGTAATCAGGAATAAACTTTGATTTGGTCTTTAAAAGCTTTTGTTAAATATTACTGCAGATGTGAACTTTATTTTTTTAAAATGTGCATTAATAAAACTCATCATGACAGTGACAAAAAACAACAACCCGAAGTTCCGTAAACAATGGTTTAAAATATTCAAACCCTGAAACTGTTTTAAAATATGGAAAACAGTGTTCATGCCACAAATCTGTAAAATGAAATGGCCATAAAAAGCGACTGTGAATGGATTACTCTTTTAACCTGGCCTGGGCTGAACTGTGTGTCATTGCCATTTGTACTTCTGAAAATTATTTTTAAACTGTGCTCTTTGTCTGTTTCCCTTAACAAATGCAACACTTTATAAGGACTCTTTATTTTTTTACTATGGGAAAAGATCTATGGTTTTTTAAAAAGAATGTTTTCTTTTCTGACAGACAACAGCTGTATGCATTTAGGAAACTGTACAGTGTGTCCCTGTGGAAATCATAAACTATGCTGGGAATACATATTTTATGTTAAACAGAATAAAGAGCTAATGGGTGTGTGTTCCATATTGGATGCCTCTCTAGCTCTCCCTCAGAGGTCAATGTCATCATTAGTCACAGGGAATACAGGACCTGACCTACTTGTTCAAGCATGCATATCTATATTTGTGTATGTTGCTCTGTGCGTGTGTATGCGCACGCGCGCACGCACGCGCGTGCACACACACAGAGTTTACAGGAAAACCCAGTCTAATTTACAGACAGTAATTCAGGAAAAAAGGGAAATTGACCTATTTAATGTCCTGCTAAGCTTTTATCTTATTGGGAATCCAAAGATAGGAAAGCAGCCGTATCAGGATGTTTGGCTTGAGGGGAATTTGAGGCCTAAGTGGATGACCCATACCTGGATCGATACTCCACTAGGAGTTTGGAGCTAGGCAGGCACAGTCACAGTGCTTGTTGTCCATCAATGCCCCATCAATGCCTACCAACTCAGAGGTAGTCAGTGGGCACGGAACCTTCTGACCCATGATCTCAGATGGCCTGTTCAGAAATTCAGAAACAAAGGCAACCTCCACTCTCTTTGGCTCTTGACATCCAAAACTGAACTAGACATGATGGGGAATGGATACCAACACGCATCTGTACACATGCCCCCTGTTCATGTCTAAAGTGGGGGGATATGGGAGAATATAATTTTTAGCAAGAAAGGAGTATGCAGGTAAGATGTTGTATATTCTGCATACGATCTTACCTTAGCCTTCTACATGCATTGGCTTTGGGACAATGTTTACCGAGACAGGCTGGAAGAAGAGTGGCTGGAAGAAGAGAAGCAACAGTGTAGAACAGGGTAGGGCAGTAGAAAGGTCAAGATTTCGCTACCCTTATGCATGTACTACATTTTTGTTCAAATATATAGACTCTCTTCATTAGGGTGGATAAATACAGATGGACTCCACCACCACATCTAGTTTGGTCCAGTGTAACACTGTGCTCCACTCTGGATGGTTAACAGTGCCCAATTTCTTTAATCCTCATTATATTTTCCTCGTTCACAGGCATCAGTTGTAACAAATGAAAGCAGCCAGCTCTTTATGCCAGTTGTAAAGAACATGTCATGTCTTCTCAGGGATGACAAAGACAACCACCTAAAGTCACACCTAGCTTTGCTCCTGTTGTGTTGTGCAGTGTAGAAACAAGCATCTATGGAAAGCACTTTATTGCTTGGGATGGTATCTTCTGAGTATCTCCAAGCCTTGAATGCTATGTGCTTCCATTGGCCAGATGATCCAAATCTGAAGGAATATGTTTCTGTTATTTTCAGTGAACAGATCAAAAGGTCAGTTATGCTATCTTCTGTTCATTGTCTCTTCTGCACATCTTCTGGCTACATCTATTAAAAGAGAAGCTTACTTTGATGTATACACATGAAGAAAGGGCTTAAATAAGATTCAGCCTTTTCTAACGGGTCCTGTTCTATCTTCCTCCTATCTGTGCATGTTGCTTCAAGCAGTGATTCATTACTTTGCATGAGCTGTTCCCCCATTTTCCAGACATTCATGCAAAGAGACCCCAAATAATGAACTTCTGGACTCTGACCACAAATTGCTTAACTTATCTCTTGCTCCCAGATACTTACCCAAAGGGTTTTCTGGTAACTGACTCTGTCGGGTTTAACTGCAACTTAGCAAATATTCTTCTCAGCCTATATGCTTCTTTTATAGCTTGAAATGTTCTTTTTCTCAGCTGTAACTGCTGAGCTTTTAATTCTTTAGCAAAGTTTTCTGACTTGGTTCTGGGGTAGGGGTTCAAAATTCTAGAGTTCCCTGGGTAATACCAGCCAGAAAGTAATTTTGTAGAAAGGAAATTATTCTGCATGTCATTTATACCTACAAGAATTATATTTAACATATCTGGTTTATACAGATGTGTGAGATGAAAAAATCCAAATTTTTGTGCCTCCACTTAAAATAATAAATTAGAAAATTGCCAATTTGTCACCATTTCATGGTGTTCAACATCTTCTAGAGATGGAATTGTTTTTATAGCTAGCCAAAGGGAATATACAAGATTTAGAGTGATAACAGCAAACGCATTTTCTATATAGAAGAAAAACTCTAATACTCCTATGTGAAGGTTGCTCATGTTTCCTTTCACAGAAATGTGCTCAACACAATCTGAAGAATCACATTAGACTCTGCACTCTAACGTATTAGTTGGGGTTGCCAACCTCCAGATGGGGCCTGGAGTTCTTCTGGAATTACACTTGATCTCCAGACAACAGAGATCCCTTGAAGAAAATTCAAAATATTATAGTACAGGGCAGAATTCTGCTATCTTACCCTGCAAAATGGTTCTTATATGGTTCTTTGAATTCTGGCTTCTGCATCATAGGTAGCAAAATTGATTTAACTGATCAAAAATGCTTAATAGATCTGATGAATATTACATTATTTCTAGCTTGTGTCCATAAAACAGTCAACTATTTTCAAATGGTAGTCACAATCTTTATGTTAATCATTCACAGGCACAAAGATTATGAAATGTAAGCCACTGTTTTTCTGATTCTGAAATAATTGAAGCAACAGCCAAATAATTGCACTGTATTACCATAAGACTGAACTTCAAAAGGATCATAAGCAACATTCATAGTATAAAAATTCTTTTCATTGAACAGCAGCAGTTTAACCCAATTAAGAAAAAGTCATCAAGCACTATTTTGTCTACCTTGAGGTGGTAGCTGGAGATCTCCCAGAAGTACAACTGATCTCCAGACCACAGAGATCAATTTCCCTGGAGGAAAAAGCTGCTTTGGAGGATGGACTCTGTGGCATTATACCCTGCTGCCCCTCCCCTCCCCAGGCTTCACCCCTGAAATTTCAAGCAATTTCCCAACCCTGAGCGGGCAATAGGGTTGTCATGTCTCCTTACCCTCCCAGTGGGTACCCAACCAGGCACTTACCCTGGTTGATCTCCTCGTGCACGCTTCTGGCAGGTGGAATGACATCAGTTCTAGAAGTGTATCATTGCATCTGTCAGCGGGCATGCTCCCATGCTTCATAGGGGCCAATTTGGGCCCCTGTGAAGTGTGGGAACAACCCCCATCAACAGGTACAATGACATCACTTAAGGAAGTGATGTCTTCACAGCCGGTGGGAGTGCACCCTCTGTGCACTGCCTAGGAGGTTTTTGCCTCCTGGGTCTGTTCTCCAGGCCTTCCCCCCCTCAATGGCCAGGTGAGTGGCGGTGGGGAGAGGGGAGTAAAGGCTGGGAGTGGAAGATCCCCCGCCCCCACCAGGGGACCTGGCAGTGCTAGTTGGGATTCTATTACTTGCTGTTAGATCTGTTTGGTTTCAAGTTGTCTTGAGAGAAACAGATTCTGAGCTGGAAGATATCAATTGGGCCAATCTTAGTTTAGTACTCAGTGTGGAGATTAGCACACCTGGAGTCAGGTAGTGGTCAAGGATAGTGTTGGCTGTAATTCCGGGAGACCTCCAAGTCCCACCTGAAGGCTGGCAACTCTGCTCAGACACATGTTTGTTCTGCTCAGGGCGAAGCCACAAGTGACGAATGACACTTGAACAGCAAGTGTATTTCTCCCTGTTCACTTGCGCTCCACTCAATCCACTTGCCGTTCAAGTGTCATTCGTCACTTGTAGCTTGGCCCTCAGACTCTGCTCTGCTCAGACACATGTTTGTTCACTACTGCAGAAGCCAACACCGATCAATGAAGCATAAAGCAAGAACTGAAAGGATTTGTAGAGTAGATAATTCAAATGGATGACCCCAGCCACAGTCTATACATTAAGTCACACATATATAATATAATATATGCAACATAGTATTGAAGATTTAAGCTTTTAGAAGACTGTAAAAATGTGTAATCATTTTATAGCTGGGAACCGCTGAGGTGAGATTAGTTCCAAGGAAGTTACTTAATTTGTGGCAAATACATACCAAATAGATCACTCAGAAAAGACTTGTCAAGTAAGTTGCTTGTGAAGAATATTACACAGTCGTGGATAGCAGCATGTAGGAAATAAGCAATTTATTTCAGTTTCTCCTTATCACACAAAGTACTATAACCCAAACCCATTCTATAATGGGAGCGTAGTCCCAGATTCACACCATTCATTTTGCCCTCCCCCCCTCCCCGCCCATGCAAATATGGTCATGCCCTGGCTGCTCCTCCTGTCTTACAGATGCTAGGTTGGAAGAGGACCCAGCATTGCTACTTTTCACCTTCAGGCAGGCTTGAGTGAAAGAGGTGGCTGCTGGGAGTTGGCTTGGTAGCAGTGAGCTCTTGGGCAATGTGCTAGGCTAGGTGACTATACGACTGTGAAAGATGGCTACAAGCATCTGGAACAAGTTAGCACAGCTCCTTTCCAAGGAGGACTCCATGCCCTTCTGTTGAACCTTAGCATTCTAACAATGCCATCCTAAGCAGAGTTACTCAGAGGTGTTCAACCATGGGGAAGTTGCCCTGGGCCCTATGCTGAATTAGTCTGACTGCCCACCCAACAGGGTGTTGCTGCTACAGACCTCTTTACAGAGTTTGGAGGTGTGCCAATTAGTGGTGGAGGCTTCTGGGAAGCAGCTAGGGCTGCCAGCTCCAAGTTCGGAAATTCCTGGAGATCTGGGGGGTGAAACCTGGAGAAAATGGGGTTTGGGGAAAGAAAGGACCTCAGCATGGCATAATTCCATAGAGTCCACCCCCCAAAGTAGCCATTTTCTCCAGGTGAACTGATCTCTGTAGCCTGGAGATGAGTTGTAATTCCAGGAGATCTCCAGCCACTACCTGGAGGCTGGCAACCCTAGAAGCAGCCAGGGCAATCACATGTATGGCAGCACCTCTAGGACCTGAAGGCTCCTGTCCCCAACACTCATTGATCCTGAGAGGACTGGGAGGCAAAAATAGTTATGGAAAAGGTCTAGAGCCCATAGCTCTGGTGCCCTGACAGAGGGGGGAAAGAAGAGGAAGAGCAGATTCCTGCCACCTTCCTGGACTTTTGCTCAGAGTGTACCTTTAAACTAGTGGCAAGGGGCATGCAAATTGGCTCCTGTGTGTGTGTGGAGGCAAGATTTCTTCATTCCCTCCTTTTCAACCTGAATGCTTTAACTAGCAGAGGAGGACTGTGGGGGAGTTCCACTCATCTGCACAGAATCAGCCCATATCTGTCTGGGCAGACATATGAAACCGGCAGTAAAGCTGTTTCCACATGTCCTTAAAGAACGGCCCAGTCACCAATCACTACCAGCTTTCCCCCTTTACTCCACACATCTCCGATTTCAAAACAGTAGCAGGCTGTTTGGCTTCTGGTTTTTGGTGCCTTTTCTGAGAATGCACTTTCTCATGGTCCCCAAAAAGGCACCAACAAAACAGAAGCCAAACAGCCTGCTACCATTTTGAAATTGGAGAGGTGTGGAGTGAAGGGGAAAAGCCGGCAGCATTCGATGAGTGGTCTGCCCCTTTAAGGACATGTGGAAACAGCCTAAGACAAATAGCACTCTATCACAGTCCTTCATTGCTAGTTAAAGTATGTGGTGTGGAAAGGAGGGAATAAAGTCCTCTTACACACAGCAGCTGATTTGTACCCCCCACCCCACCCCCAGTTTAAAGGTAAGCTTCAGGTCATATATTAAAAGCAAGCTGAATTAGTGTTTCCTCCAATCAAACTTGTGTTTTTCTCATATGTAAAGAGTCTCTAGACCACCCCAGGAGTTACATCCATTTAAGCCCAATGAAGTCAGTGGGCTTATGCACTGCAACGTGACTCCAACCAAAGCACCAAGCTGAATGGTCAGCCAGACTCCTTGCTGTCTGACACAGTCTCTTCTACTGAGCACAGCAGCCACTTCATATCTTGAGTATAGCTGAAACTGCATATTCACACATGTGTGATGCTCCCAAGGCCAGGAAGCCCATCCCCCTTTGTATCCACAGTTTTAAACATTCCAGATGTGCTGCAGTTATCCTTTTCAGTTCTAATCAGTAGTTTCCCAGTTTATATAGCCAGACTGTTTTGTCCCTTAATTCCTCTACCTGCTTTCATTCAGGTTCATTGGCCCACTTCCTCTGCTGAAGTCCTTCCTTTGGCCTTGATAGCTCCTAGATCCTTGACAGCCAGTTTGGTGTAGTGGTTACGAGCATGAGACTCTAATCTGGAGAGCCCGGTTTGGTTCCCCACTCCTCCACTTGAAGCCAGGTGTGTGACCTTGGGCTAGTCACAGTTCTCTGGAGCTCTCTCAGCCCCACCCACCTCACAGGGTGTTTTGTTGTGGGGATAATAGTAGCATACTTTGTAAACCGCTCTGCATGGGCATTAAGTTGTCCTGAAGGGTGGTATATAAATTTATTATTATTATTATTATTATTATTATTATTATTATTATTATTATTATTGTTATTATTATAGATCTGGCAAGCTTCTGGCAGGGCTATCACTGACCATAGCTAGGCCCTCCAGGCCTGGCACAGTCGTAGTTCTGGCCTCTTGGCCAGGAACACCACCTTTCTGGTCCCAGGGAGCCCTGTGTTTCTACTTCTTATAGCCAGCTTAGGCCAAATTGGCTACTCGCCTTCCCCATTCCTAGCTAGTCCCAGCCAAATATTTCTCTCCTTCAGTTGGGCCCTTTTTGCCCCCCTTTTCCTGGACCTGCCCAGTTCCTGTTCCCCTGTTCCTACTCTGGAGTAGGTCTTTTCTCCCATTGCCCTTAAGTAGGTATTTTTCCCTATCTCCTCCTGTCCTGTCTATACAGTCCCCAGGGGTGCCTTCTTCTGCCTCTTTACAGGGCTGTGATTCTGACGTGCTTAGGCTAGTGCTTGCTCCTTCTCTCCTAGGGCTCAGGTTGGCCAGGGTTGTGATAACTTGGTCCCCCCTCCTGCTGCCCAATGAACTTAATGGCATGATGCTCAAGCACTTGAACACTATTTAAAAGAGGAGGCAAAAATGAACAGGATTAGGGAAAGTAGCTTTCCCATAGGAGTCCCTAAATCAGTTTTGTTTCCCAATCAGTTGGCAACCTCACTGGTTGCATCGCAAGTTACAGTGGGGATCACCTAATACTTCAGACAGCACAGAGAACTAAAATGTTGTTTTGTTATACAAAAGTAGTAAGCTAATATGCTAACACAATATGAAAGGAAAGGATCACCTCAAATACGTCTTTATCATTCCTTTAGCTGCCATTAGCACACACAGAATAACCCCACTGGGAAACTGATGTAATTTTACACGAATTGGCTGTCATCTTTGTTAACAAATACAATTTGTGTGCCCATAGGAGAGAAACTTGTTAATTCTTGATTAAACTGTAATATTCATTAACATCAGTAAACTTCGACTACCTTGGAAGCAAAGGCTCCGATATTTGTAGATGTGCATACTGTTCCCATTCTGCAGCCTATTATTTACATATTGTTGTACATAAATTTTCTGCCATGATGCTGTATGAATATTGTTTCTGTGTGTTTCAGAGGTAGGCTTTCTGCAATTGTGTTTAAGGATCAAGGTAAGATATTTCTGCTGTTTGTTTCTTGTTGCTGGTGAGACATAAAGGTTTCTCTGTACAGCAGCTGAACAACTTGTAACCCAAAAGGCCAAACACTTGTTAGGTATGGTACTTGTATTTGCAATGTTTCCTAAAATTTATTTATTTCATTTTCAGTTCAATTTTCTCACTTGAGACTCAATTTACGATTTCAATTTTTTAAAAAAACCAATAAAAGAGTAAAAATGCATACACTCACTCAGTCAATACCTATATTGGCATAAAACAAAATTAAACAAACCTGTATTTAAATATACAAAATAAAACCAGAACTTATATCCTACAGTTTCTAATTCTCATAGCAATCAAAAGAAATCTCGCTACTGAGAGAGTAATATGAGGACACTGATCCGATAAAAGAAAAGAAACAAGCCTTACTTCTGGGAGGCTATGTCTATTATGCAAAATAGGATTAATGAACACTTCCCGTATTTGGACATAAAATTCATATTGCAACAAAATAGGAGCAATCGATTCTGGTTCCCTATTATTGCATGGGCAGGTTCTTACCTGGCAGGGGAGACACCACGATTACAAAAATGCATACAATAAATGCAGTGACTGCATACAACATGCTTTAATAAATATAATATGACTTTCTAAAAATTTTCAACCGAAATTAAAATGACAACCCAATGCCCTTTATAAAAATGACCTCCTGTTATCATAGACATGCCCTGACCATCTCATTGATTGTATATTCTGTTAAGAGTGTGCATTCTATTTCTTTTTTAAGTGAGGAGGAGAATGTCTCCTTTTCTGATCTAGCTCGTAGAGCTTGTGCCTGGTGACATGTTTTTACATTCAGTTGTTTTCCCAGACTCTTTGAAAGAAGTCCATCCTATAAAAAGTGTCATCTCACCTTACTTGGTGCTTAGAAGTAAATCTAGCAGCCTAGTTTTAGTACATTGTTGATTTGTTGCAGCCTTTCAGAAAGAGCCCATTATGATTGCAAAAGCTGGAACTGGGGGCAGGGGTAGGGGTGGGGAATTGTGAACCATTTTTCATGACCATTCTTATAGAAATGTTAGTCTGGTGTGTACCTTACAAAGGTAATCTGGTCAAAAAAAGTGCTGTGATGCCGAATCTTCGGCCCACAAATCCTTCTCTCCAAGGTTTTACAGATGAAAATAATGACCTGTTATGAAACACCAAGGGTCACTGCCTGGGTGACACCCCCCTTCCACAATTACATGATGCTGAAGGCTTTACTCTGCCTTCCGAATGCTGTATTCATTTCCTCCAAAATTGCCTGCCTTTCGCCGATTGAGAACCTAGGTGGTGTTTATTTGGCGAGTTTAAAGATATACTAGAAAAACATAATTGTCCTACAATATGTTATCAAGTGTTCAAAATAGACTTCAGCAGCTGCAGGGTGTGAATTGGCAGACTGTGAACTCCATGGTGTTCATGACATGCATTGATGCTAGAGAAGATGCTTCTGCTCCCTGTTGAGATCCTGAAGCTGAAGAATGACAAGTCCATCAGCTTGTGCTAAAAACGCAAACGAGATGTTACCCCTGCAAAACGGTCCAAAATATGAATGGTGGTTGACTATGGAAAGGTACTAGAAAACAGAAACAAGTCGCTCTAGGCAGAGTTGAGTTAGTCAACATCAAAAGTCTCTCCAGTCTGCTTCCCATTCCCAGCACTTCCATAATGTTATACCAGCAAAAACTTCGTTGCAACTGAACTGACAGGGTCAGCTCTACCTGCAATTCTGTAGCTGGTACATGCAGCTTGCATGGACATGGGAACCTTGTTGGAACGAGAGAATCCCTTTCATTTGCTTGTCTATCAGAACTCTGTGCCTGACGTTATTGAATAAATATGTGGATTGTTTCCCCAGCTTATGCCTCTGTTCGACTGGGGTTTGGTAGATGGCGATCAGTTTTCCTATCCTCTGCTCATGATCTCAGCTTTCTGCAGCACAGGGCTCATCCTGGGAAAAAGCTGAGGCTGTCTTCCACTGTCTGCACAGTTGTGCCCTAGCAAGAGGAGGGAAAACTGTCGCTCCTAATTTGAGATGTGCCTATGTATAAGAAAGAGGTGCAGCAGGGCATCTGATGTCATTACGCAAACAACATATCCATGCATCCTCAAATTTATGTTCTGAATTTGTATAGGGTGGGAAATTTGTTTTTTCTAAATTCACGTCTAAGATATAGTCATTGATTCCTCTTATGCTCTTTTCTCTCTTTTAAGAGCAGGATTTCTCTTTCACTTCTTGTTGAAGAGTAATCAAGGTGCCCTTTTGGTACTTCAGCCCTTGCAGTTGTTTTATGCTCTGCATCCCAGTGGGTTGCTGTAGCAGGAAGACAGGAAGGCTTGGGCGGACATTGCCTGCCTCTGAACATCTACAGACTGAAATTCTGAAACTGTGCAGATACTCCCGTCCTGCCCCTCCTCTCTTGTAATTCCTTTTTGATTGAGAAGAAATTGATTAGCAACTGACTCCAAATTCCTAAAAAGAGGAAAAGCAAAGGATTTTTGGATTACAGGGATAAACGGGGTAAAGAGGAATTAAGAGAATTTCTCTTAACAGCCCTAGATTTGGGGTGAAGAAATAAACTACATGTTATGAGCTTCAGGTCATTTGTAGAGCATCAGAATACAAGAAGCACTATTATTTATTTATTTATTTTCAATTTTTATCCCACCCTCCCTTATTATGACTGTAAGATGTAGTAGATCAAGATGGGTAGCCATGTTAGTCTGTCTGTAGCAGCAGAAAAGAGCAAGAGTCCAGTAGCACCTATAAGACTATCAAAATTAGTGGTAGGATATGAGCTTTCGTGAGCCTGAAGAAGCGAGCTGTGGCTCATGAAAGCTCATACCCTACCACAAATTTTGTTAGTCTTATAGGTGCTACTGGACTCTTGCTCTTTCCTACTATTAGATGGAGTAGTAAAACAGGCTGAATAGCTTAGACTAGCCTGAACTTGACAGAGCTTGGAAGATAAGCAGGGACAGCCGCAGTTAGTATTTAAATGGGAGACTGCTAAGAAAGACCTGGGTTACTAGGCAGAGGAAGGCTATGGCAAACCACCTCTGCTCATCTCTTGCCTCGAAAACTCCATGAGGGGATGCCGTGAGTTGGTTGTGACTTGATGGCACACATTATTGCTAGTAGTAGTACTTCATAACAAAAGTAAACATGCTGTGCATACTAGGAAATCCTAAGACTCTCAGTTCACAGGAGGATTTTCAGTTTGACTAGGACTATATGCAGTGATTCATGTTTTGGAAGGCGTCATGGAAGAAGTTGTACTTCTCATAGATACCTTTCAGCTTCTCTGCCCCTTTAGAGCACTGCAGGCACAGATGTGTCCATCATGCAAAAAAGGCATGCCTTTGAAATTTTCCTTTAACTATAAAAGCACTAACAATAGAATATGTAGACATATAACTTCATTGTTATGGAATTTCCAAAATGAAGATAACAGAGTTCTTGCGGTGCAAAAGCAAGCACGAGATTTTTTTTTTTTTGTCATGCAACTGCTCGTTTCCTAGGAAACTAGTGCATGAGAATATATACCAAAAGTTTTAACACTGCTGCTGGTATTAAATAATACTAGCAAACAATAAGAGTCATGGTTTTGAAACAGAAGGAATGTTTATGTTAAGAACTGGAGGGGGGCAATAGGGAAAAAAACAAATTACAGATTCAAGCAATGGCCCTGATCAGAATCGTCCCCTCCCCGCAGTCACTTTTTAGCCTTTCAACAAAGCAACAACAAAGGACTGTAAGGGAAGAGCCAGTCATTTAGGTATGTTGAACAAATGCTCTAAAAGCAGCAGTTTTGACAATTAAGATGCCAGGGTAGCTCGAATGTTTAGTTGAATTAGAATGCAGTAAAAATCTGGCTGTAGAGGCCCCATTGCCTGCTTAGCTTGCTTATGGAAAAAATGATTATTTGGGTGGCAAGAATTAGTTGTAATTTTATGGGTGCATTTTAACATCCTACTGGTTAAAAATTAGCACACATGCTGATTTAGATCAACATACAAAATTACTACCAACTTATGCAAAATGTAAAAATGGTCTCTCCCCCCATGTATATATGTGTACAAGTGTGTGTGCGCGTACATGCGCACACGCGCACACACACACATGCCTTGAAAGAAATTAGTCTCTGGGTTCAAAAACTTTATTGGTTTCTGCAGCTTGGCAACCACAGAGTGTAACACTGATAATAGCTTAGAAAAATTAATGTTAAACCCAGAGCACTAGCTGTACATCTTTTTCTCATCCCTATCACCTCACGATAATGGTCCTTTGAATCTGCCAATGCTTATTACTGTTAAAACTATCATGTGGATTGAGTGCAAAATCCACCAGGGAGGAAAGAAATTGATTTGTGTTTCTCTGAGCCCGACATAAATGCGGAAAATTAGTTTCATGGAAATGGACACTGTTACTTATTGGACAGATGGTATTAAATAGATTCTGTGCTATTTCAAGTTCATATTCTAGTTGTTCTATTGTGGAATGCTATAAATCAAAATTTGGTAATATCATAGTTAAAAATGATTTCAATAGATGGGTGTAATGTATGTATTTATTAAAGTATTTATATTAAAATGAAATGCTCACGATGGGGCTAATAGTGGAATGCTAAGCATATATACCTTGGAATAAGCTCCACAGAATACAAAGGGGGTTACTTCTGAGTAAATCTGTATAGCAACCCACTGTTACACAGCTGCAGCTGGTGAGCTAGCTATAGACTGTCCTGGGCAGGAAAGCACTTGCCACTGTGGTACATGCCCTGGAAACATCTAGATTAGATTACTGTGATGGACTCTATGCAGGATTGCCCTTAGACTGTCTGGAAGCTACAGCTGGAACTGAATGTTGCAGCCAGAATGTTGACTGGAGTGAGTTGTAGAGACCATAGCTCTCCAATCTTATTCCATCTACACTGGCTCATAATTTGTTTCTGGGCTCAATTCAAGATGCTGGTTGGGGCCAGCATAACTTAAGGACTGCCTTTTCCCATTTGAATCTGCTTAGAGGTCCTGCTTTGGGTGCCTCTGCCACCTGAGGCTAGATGGTTGGCAATCTAAAAAAGGGCCTTCTTGGTCATGGTGCCAAAACTTTGGCATTCCTTCCCCTCTATTGTGGTCTTCTGTCAGTGGGTAAAGACTTTTTGTTTTGTTTAGCATACTCCTAAATGTTATGGGCCATCCTCCCTAGTTTTGGTGTTGTGTGGGTTTGTGCATTTATATTTTTGTTTTTAAAATATATACTTTATTTTAAATGCTGTTGATGTTTACCACCTTGGGGTAAGGTTGCTTGCTCCAAGTTGGGAAATTCTTGGAGATTTGGGGGGTGAAGCCTGGAGAACGCAGGGTATGGGGAAGGAAAGGACCTCAGCATAGTGCAATTCCATATAGTTCACCCTCCAAAGCAGCCATTTTCTCCAGGGAAACTGATTTCTGTGGCCTGGAGATCAGTCATAATTCAAGGAGACCTCCAGCCACAACCTGGAGGCTGGCAACCCTACCTTGGGGACTCAGTTTGGGTGGAAATGTTTTAAATAAACAAAATATATTAGCCAGGGCTTTTTTCAGCTGGAATGCAGTGGAACAGAGTTCTGGAACCTCTTGAAAATGGTCACATGGCTGGTGGCCCCGCCCCCCTGATCTCCAGACAGAGGGGAGTTTAGATTGCCCTCCATGCCGCTCGGTGGCACGGAGGGCAATCTAAACTCCCTTCTGTCTGGAGATCAGGGGGTGGGGCCACCAGCCATGTGACCATTTTCTCCAAGGGCAACCCACTGAGTTCCACCACCTCTTTTCCCAGAAAAAAAGCCCTGATATTAGCTATCAAATGTAAAATACAATGTGAAATTTTAAAAAAATATACAACCAAAACCAACAAAATGAAAACACAGCCACTTATAAAAGGCTTTTGAACAGGCTTTACTTTAAACAGACTTTACAGTGTCATCCGAAGAATACTTTCCTGGGAGTAAACCCAACAGAATAAAGTAGGATTCTGTATTATCTAAAATATTTCTATACGTGCATACTTGTGTTAAGTACTGAACGTATACATTGGAGACGGAAGGCACTAATCTGGCACTGAGATCTCAATTACATTTTACGTTTAATATGTAGTTAATATTCATTTATATTTTTATGGGTTTATTTTGCTGTATGGTGAATAGTCTAACTTTTCAAAGCTATGTGATTGAGATTATACATCTTCACAGGCTACACATGGTACAATTCCCAGTACTTTCTTTGTATTACTATTGCATGTGACACTTCTAAGTGCCACTCCAGTGCATCACTAGGTTCACCCCACAAAAGTAGTTGAATTTGGGGACCTGGCTGCCACATGTCTAAATGATGGAACTGGAATTAGAACTGGGTCAGAGCTCTATTGAAGCCAAAGCATGGCTACATGCTTTGAAACACAGGCTCAAGGTCTTCTTTTCCACAAAGAAGAATGGTCTGCTTTATGAGCTAAATCAAGACCAATACTACTCCTGTTGGATGCAAGAAATAGATAAGAAACTATTTAGCCTCAGGTTAGTAAAGGATGATATACTGAGACTTGGGAAGAATGAATCATTATCAACCATCAAGAAATGAATAAAAGATCTAGATTACTCTAGCTCAGTTATACGCGCTCAGAGAGTATGCTCAACCCAGTTCTTTGGCATTCTTCCATTCCCAACAATCCCAACCTACTTTAAACATTTAACAGTTCCTTGCTATTGCAGAGCACGTCTGAATGATGCTCCTGCAGCAGTTTTACATGGGAGATACCGCAATATCCCTTTTCCAATAGACTTTGCAAATGTGACATGGAAAAGGTCAATTCTTTGCCCCATATAATACTGGAATGCCCTCGTTATAATTTTTATCATGAACTGTGGATTACACCGAAATAAACCCTCTATTGTACCAAAAGTCGATATAGTCCTTTATTTGTTGGTGGATAGAGACCCAAGGATCATGCTGGCTTTGGCCAAGTGTCTCTCCTCCATATTTTCCTTAAAGAAATAGAGACTCCATATCCACTGCTTAAGATCATTGGATCAAAGGAGCTTGGAAGGAAAGGAAGGAAGGAATAATGATGGTACCAGTCAAATGCCCCTGTCAAGAGAAGTCCAAAACCAGGATGCCATCACAGAAGAGATTTTTTCCCCTATAACCATTTATCTCCATGGAGTTAGGCATGTGAATATTATTGTAATTCTCAGGCAGGTTTATGTGGGAGAAAGCAATATAGATATCTTCATCTCAGATCATTTGGGGCTTCGTAGGGTCAACTTTGAGTTGTGCCTAGAAAAAAACTGGCAGCCAGTGAAGATCTTTCAGTATTGGATCACTATTGTACTGGGCACAGTTAATAATCTGGACATTGTATTCTGAACCAGTTAACGTTTCTACATATACTTAAAAACAATGGCACACATAAAGCATTACTATAATCAAGCATGTATGTAACCAGGGCCGGTGCCAGAGTTACTGGCGCCTGAGGCTGGGAGCAGCTTCAGGGCTGTTGCTGCCCCTGGACTGCGTGATGACATCATTGCGTGTGATGTCATCACACAACATGCCGCTGCAAGCTGGCACCATTGGCGCGGCAGGCACTGAGACCAGGAGGAGGGCTCTTCAGTTGTTGGAGAGGGGTGCCTGGCACGCTTTCTTTTGTTTGCATGCATGCAGATTTTAAAATGGAAGGATGAGACTGATGCTGATGCTGATGAGACATGTTGGATAATGCACTTTCAATGCACTTTATCAATTGTTTGAGGTGGATTTTTTGTTCCGCACACGAAAATGATCTATAAAGAGGATTGGAAGTGCATTATCCAACGTGTGCGGAATCAGCCTGGAAGGGAAGGGAAGAAAGGAAACGGAGCTCGCCAATGAGCTCTGGCAGAAAAGTGGAAGGGGATGGGAGGAAACACCATTGCTGCACAAAACCACTTTGGATTTATTTGGGAGACCGGAGGTGGCGTGTGCCATGTGCGCATGCTCAGCTGAGCCCGCCAGCCAGTCTGCGCTGCTACATCTCCAGTTGCCAACTACCATGTGGCCCCGCCCTGTGTGCTGCAACACTGTGACCAATAGCAAAGCGCCCCCCCCATCCACATTTGCCCTGGTGAAATGCTTGCAGGCATTTGCTAAACAAATACGGCTGCAGTACGCTCCAATGCAGCATGTTTACTTGGTAGTAAGCCCCTCTCATTCCTAAAGGTGCTTACTTCAAGGTAAGCATGCATCTATACTTGTCGCCATAGGGACGGGTGGGGGGGCACTGAAACAAGAAGCAGTAGCACCCTCCGCCCAGCGTGTGCTGTCTATTGCATTGATTGCTGTAACAAGTGGGAATTGGCTGCTGCCAGCTGGGATGGTGCGCAGGTGGTCTCGCAGCGCCCCCTCCAGTGCTTCAGTTCTTGAGCCGGCTGCCAGACCCGCCTTCATGGATCCATAAATGTGCAGGCCCTGTATGTAACTCTTTCCCAGTATATAGCTTTACTTTATTGTCTTTGTGATGTTGATAGAGCCAGCGCATTTTACACACTAGCTAATTTCTCTCTTGATTAACTTTACTATACTCGTTTAAATGTAGGTAAATGTGCACTAATCTTCCAGTTGAAAAGAGGCTGTGCAGAAGACAGCTCTTGTTTCAAAGCTGTTACAATGCAACAGCTTTTTCTGTCCTAAAATTTTTGTAACTTCTCCGCTGAACTGTTCGGAGTGGAAAAAGTGAGAGGGTAGGAGAGGATATGTCTTTTGCATGCTCCGTACCAAACCTTTAGAAAGCTAGACGAGCATGAGCCTGATATAGCTCTGGCATGGAACACGAACAACCTAACGAAACAAAGAAATCTTATATTCTGGTGGAGATTAGAAGAAGCTGTGGGTGAACAAACTGCTTCTCTTGCCACTAGTACAACATGTGAAAGGATAATTTGGGCTTTGCTCCTACAATAAGGGGTTTGAGCTCTGTATGTTGGTACCTCTCATACATTCATGAGTTTCTTTAAAGTAATGTCAGCACAAATGAAAAAGAGATCCGTAAATCATTCACACATCCACTATCACCACTGCTTCTCTGTAATAAAGTCAGTCAAACTGATATACTACAACACCCATAACAGTTTGTTTTATCAGTGTCCTAGTTCTCACTGACATTGAGTTATATTGACAAAACATCATGATACAAACATTGCATTGACTGAAAGTTGTGCTGTAATTTTTTTGAGGTCATTCTGCACATAAGAAAATGACACTTCAGCTCTTCAAGGCTGAATGCAGCTCTTACAAATAATTCATCATTGAGATCTAACCATGTGATGAGTTCTTCCAGGGTTAATAGGAGCAGTTAAATCATCTGGCTTTATCTCGGTATACACTTCAATAATTCTGTTGTCAGTATCAGTGGAAGTAGGGGAACAGGAGTTGGACACCAACTCATCAAATTCTTGTTTGCTATTCTTTCCAAATGAGGAAGTTCTGGATAAGCCTGAGGGAGAGAAGGTACTCAAAAAACATACTATAATTAAAGTCAGTTGTGTCAAGTAGCTAGTGCCTGGATGTATTATGTGGTAAGCCGGTGCTCAGAAGGTTTTTGTTCTTCATACACTTGCAAGTGGCAATAAGACTTAGCCAGAAATCTCTCCCACTGCAAGCCCAAGGGAAGCCCAGCCCGGACTCCTGAGTGCTGGTTCTCATCACTCAGCATGTTTCGGCTAATGTTGAATAGTGAGAACAAGCAAGTGGAAGATGGCTGGCACAATGGGGCATTTTAGCTCACATTTGCCATGCAGCATAAAGTTGTCTTTTGGGGGACAAATAGAAAGACACTGTCTGTCAAGATGCAGATACGTGAATGTAAAAAGCATATGTTCTATAAATATTAGTTTGTCTTAAGCAATTGCATTTCAGACTAGCAGCATGCAAGGGGGACAGACAATTTGGATTTTTTTCCTGCCCACCTAAATTTCTCTTGGCAGAATTCTGGACATTCTCAGGGGCTTTATATCGAGTTCCTCATCTCCCTGCAGCATTTCTTTTCACTACTGTGAATTGGTCATCATACCCTTACATGGAGCACAGTCCCCCTCAGGTCGTTTTCAAATTATTTTCCTTTTGGCTAATTTACCAAATTCCCTGAATGACAGGGAAATCCTTTGAATAAGTGGAAGCTCCTGCCTTGTTTGTGAATGGCCAACTTTTGCTGTTCATGAAAGGCACAAGACAATATGATTATATATTCAGAGAAGCTTGGGGTATGTGAGAAATTATGGTGAGGGGAGATTAAAAAATTAGGAACCCTCCTCTTTCACATCTATCTTTCAAGGAATTAACAAGTTTTCATAGATCTGGGAAGGCTAATTTCCCCTTACACTTCCCCCCTTTAGCTGTTGCACAGTTGCTCCCAACATCCCATAACTCTTGGGCAAGCCATCATTTTGTGTATCCCCCAGCCCTTTCCTTTGAGTGTATGGAGATGTGTGCCTCACATGTGAGTAGCCTGGTTTTACCTCTTTTGTGATTGGAATGGGGACTGGCCACTTTACTATTAGATAATAACAAGTGGGGGACGTGTAAGGACTTGCAGGAGACATCTCATTTTCCCCTCCCCAACCATGTCCTCTTTCTCTTTCCTGTCCCCATAGCCTCTCCCCTTTTCCTACTTCCTTCTCTACTTCTCACCCACTTTTGTCAGTCCCCATCTTCATTTCCCCCCCACTGGCAGCCTCTCCCCTATGACCCAGTTGTGTGGTGCAAGCTGAGCCAGGCTCAGTTGCATGGGGGAGAATCTGCAAGGACTTGTGGGGGCATTTCACTTTTCTCTGCACCCCCTTCCCCACACTATTTCTTCTTTCCCTTCTCCTGGAAGCCTCCATATGCTCACCTTTCTCTACATCCTACTCTCCTTCAAACCCAATAAACAAGTTATCTTTTATCTGTCCTCCATCTTCATCTATATTTATTAATTTGCTGCCTTTACATATTGCCTTTCTCTACAATGGGGACCCAAAGCAGCTTACATCATTCTCCTTGCCTCCATATTATCCTCACAACAACCCTGAGAGGAGGTTAGGCTCAGAGTATATGACCAGATTAAAGTCACACAGTGAACCTCCACAGCAGAGTAGTGATTCCAAGCCTGGGTCTCCCACATCCTACTCTGAAACTCTAACCACTACACTACTCTAGCTTTGGGGGGGGGGGATGTTGAAAAGTAGCAAGCAGCCAGGCCTGGATGAGTCATGCAAGTCAGGGGTATCAAGTCAGGTGGTATCAAGTCCTGCTGGGCCCAGCCCAAAAGAGCCTGGTCCTTCAAAGGCCCAAACAGCCCTGGAAAGGACCCTGCCCCCCCCTGCCTTTTCCCGATAGAAACCAAGCTGGAATACTGACCTAACTGTTACTTGGTTGCCTAGCAACAGCCACTGAGGCATCCGATTAAAGTTACAGACATTTCTTTTATCATTTTGAGCTTTTTTTAAAAAAAAAAGTTTCTTTTTTTAATTTCAGATTTTTCTGCAAACTTGGGCATTTTTCAGGTGTGTAGAAAGATCTGCCTTGTCTGTTCATGGCTCCAGTCTCCAAATTTAAGTATCCTCCAATAAGGGACACTTGGCTATTAGTATATAAGATGCTTCTCTTTGATTTTTAAAACCAAATCTTTCTTTCTTTCTTTCTTTCTTTCTTTCTTTCTTTCTTTCTTTCTTTCTTTCTTTCTTTCTTTCTTTCTTTCTTTCTTTCTTTCTTTCTTTCTTTCTTTCTTTCTTTCTTTCTTTGTCTATCTTTCTCACTGAGACTCAAGGTGGATTACATAGTATAAGTCAATACAAACATTGGCTAGGATGTTGTATAAACTATACAATAGGGTAGGATAGCAGAAATATGAAAGCAAGCAGAAATATAATATAGAGCTGAACAACAACAACAATGCTGAAACAAGATATAAAACAGCACAGAACTATCCCATAGGAGCATATTTACAGCAAACGCCAGTACACAATAGTATAGTCTACAGTCAACAATGCATCTCTCCATCTCTCTGACTCATTTCCTTCCAACACAGTCCTATCCTCTTTGTAAGAAAGTCCTCATGAATAGTTTGGTTTTGCACAACGTGGAGGCCACCACATAGATGCGCATGTATAGGCAGCTGTTGATTTTGCCCATTTGCAGGTTGGCACTTGCAGAAGGTTCTTTTCAGATGGGTGAAACTGCCGTTCTGGAGCATAGGGAGAGAGGTTGTCCTGAAGATATGAGGGGCCAAGGCCATGCAGGGCTTTGTTTATGGTAGCCAATATCCTGAATTGAGCTTGGTAAATGATGCGTAGCAAATGGAGTGTCTGCAAAATCGGAGTAATATTCATTCTGCATCTAGCTCCTGATAATATTCAAGCTACAGTGTTCTACATCAACTGGAGTCTCCAGGTTGACTCTGAAGGGAGACCTGTGTAGAGTGCATAACAGTAGTCAAACCTCATTATCATGGCATGGATACAGGTGGGCAGATCGGCCATGTCCTAGTAGGAGGCCACCTTCTGGGCAAGACTGAGTTTGTAGAAGCCATCTTTTGCAGCTGCATTAGCTAGCTTCTCTAGCAGCAGTGCTTGATCCAGTGTAACCCCTAGGCTCTTAACCAAGTTTGCAAGGGTCAGCTGAACCCTATCGAAAGCAGGGAGCACAATGCCCTCCACCTTCCCAAGCAGCATCTCTTCCATCTTGTCTGGGTTCATTTTCAGTTTGTTTTCTTTCAGTCAGTTTGGTGTAGTGGTTAAGAGCGTGGGACTCTAATCTGGAGAGCCGGATTTGATTTCCCACTCCTCCACTTGAAGCCAGCTGGGTGACCTCAACCTAGTCACAGTTCTCTGGAGCTCTCTCAGCCCCACCCACCTCACAGGGTGTTTGTTGTGGGGATAATAATGGCATACTTTGTAAACCGCTTTGAATGGGCATTAAGTTGTCCTGAAGGGCGGTATATAAATCGAATGTTGTTGTTATTATTATTATTCATTTGACCACAGCTGTCACACAGCAACCCAGTATGTCTACTGCTTCACCCTGTGATGTGGATAGTGAGATATAGATCTGGGTGTCATCTGTGTATTGATAACATGATCCAATTCCATAACTACAAATGATGTCTTCTAAAGGCTTTACATAGAGGTTGAATACCATGGGGAATAAGGCTGCACTCTGTGCAAAGACAAATACTCTGTGGAAAGACCTCGCAAGACAAATACTGTCATTGTTTTTGGCCTTCCAGAATGTTCTGGAGTAACATCTGAAGGGGGAACTTTTGGTTCTTTCCTAGGGTAAGATACTTTGATCTCCAGATATAGATACTAGTCATACATATTATCATAGGCAGGATGCAGCACTGTCTTCTTTGGAAGTTACACCAGAAGCGCAAAAAAGATATGTGAGTCATTCATGCATCCAATGCCTCTGCATAATAGTAGTTCAGGGTATGTGTTTTTTTTTCCTTACCAGAGGCTACCATCAACATGCCTTTCATACTCAGGTATAATGTTAGCAAAACTGTAACATTTAGGAGAGAAAAAGAGAGAAACTGTAAGCGTCCAACACTTTCTTATATTGATTCTGTTCTGCTTGTGTAACCATGCAATCTTTTAGCCTGAAAATCTCCAGGAAACTAGAGATTTCTTACCACTATTCTCTGTTCACTTGATGGATTTATCAGTCTGTTTGCATGGCAAGAAGGGGTGGGTGGGAATTTAGCTGGAGAAACGTAGCAGGGCTGAATGCCACAATATTTCAACCAGCAGTCATAAAGCCTGGCTTTTTTGTGTGTGCCACCATTGCTTGTTAGATATCAGGCACAAGGGGACAGCTAGCATTGATTCTCATTCTGCCAGATCTCTGTTCCTGCTAAGGAAGAACAGCTGCCATACCTTCTGCTTTTACAAGTATCATTATCTTCCCCATCAGCCACCCTGGTAAATGCCTCTCAAAACATCTGTTATCCAGGACCAAGAACAATCTAGTTGTCCCTCATCAAAACTGACTGCCACCTTTATGATGGTCTTCTGAAGTTGAAATTAGTCATGAGAGAAAGAGAGAGAGAGATTGGTCCTTTAAATTATTAGACCTAGCAAAGAGTAATGTTCAGTCTGAGAAAACTATTGCAACGTTTGTTGAAAAGCAGTGCTAAATTTTGCATGCTCATTGGTGTATTAATTAGTTATATCATGTGTATGGATTGTACAAATATTTTATTCTTCTTTCAAGAACAAGCCTCTGTGAAATCTTTCTCATTTGTGTTGTGCACAAAGGAAATCAACTGACTATAATATCTTTGGGAAATAGTCCATGATGATAAAACCAAAAGTGTGCATAGTTAAATTTGGCCACACTTTTTGCTATGAACTATCCAAGTGGTATTATTAGGTCAACCAATTCTATGTAAGAGAAGTGAGTCAATTTATAATAGTTATTAAACTATGGCACTTGTAATTATTGGATACTGCTATCATATAAGTAATGGCTAATTTGACCATCCTATAATGTGCTATGCCAGCTTGAGATCTGCCACCAGCTATGCATTTTGGACTATACATAGTGTGTGTTAATCTCTGTCTTTTGTAGCCCCTGAGAGGCAGAAATACTGGGGATTATTAAACTCCTAGTGGGCTTGTGGAAGGTACAGTAAGCTTATCATGTCACAGTTTGTGCAGGCAGCACATGAACCTCAAGGATTAGTCAAACCAAAAAGTTAACATCTGGAGAAAACAGCAATACACAGACTTTAAATCCTGCGTTCTGTTTTAATCCATTCCAGTCCTAAAGAATGGCTAGCATATATGTTCCATAAATGAAAGTTAATATACTAATATATCTGTTTTTATTGATGCTTCTGGTTTGAAGAGTGAGTGGTATGTAGAAAGGACAAAAATATCCAAGTGTTGTTTTCATAAATGGTGTTCATAAATATATTCTAAAACAATAGGGAGCAGATACATGTCAGCCCGACCTGGTCTTGGTTATTTTCTCACCTTTGTCCATATTATTTCATAAATGGAGGAAGCACAGCTAAGCAAAAGAAGATTTCTGGGAGCTGGGAGCAGAGGAGAGAAGTTGGGTTTGGCATTGACCCATCCTGTGGGAATTTGGTGAATGAGCCAGTTTTTAAGGCTAGCCTCCTATATTTTATCTGATAAAAATGAGAACACTAATTTGTTATTACTGTGGGGAGCTACCTTGTCGCATTTCAGCTCAATATAAGCTCTGTGAACAAGCCACCACCAGTGGAAATATTGGGAAGCTCAAGAAATGTGTTGCCTTAAATGCTTTCCAAGTACACATTTGTTTTACATCAGGATTCCACAATGATACATATTTTCTATGTGAAATAAAAATCTAGTATTTACTGACTGTGATTGATTGCTTAAACATACTTACCTAAAATGGCCAAGAGATTAATTGTATGCGATACAGTGTTATTAAGCATGAGAGCATGACTCTAGAGCTTTGTAAGTAAGGTAACTCTGTCTTTTTCTCCCTGAGTAATCACAGCTAGCGAGGACAAAGAGTGTTATAAAGAAATCACTGTCACCCCACACTCATTCAAGAAGAAACAGCTGCTAGTCTTATCCAAAACACTATATAATTTAGCTAATCATTTTAAACTACGCAGCCAGGCTTCCTTAAGAAATCTTCTCTATAGGCTCTTGTTCCTCCTGTAACATTCTTACTTCCTCTTCAGGGCTGAAACTCCTTAAATACTCGCTACAGATTTGTTTCAGTGTTGTTTTGGTATATTATCTAAAACTTGCCATAAAGCACTAATTAAGGGATTTGTTCACAAAAAAATGTCTTACATTTTCGAATATCAAACAGCCAGTACAGATGACCAATTACTTTTTTTGTTTTTTACGTTATGGTTGCTTGATGATCTGTGTTATTAAAATTGTGGTCTCACTTCTTTCTGCCACTAATTCTGAATAGAGAGGGGCACAAACAGAAAAAAACCCCGAACATGATGTTCATTGTTCGTTGCCATCCATGAACAGGGACTCACGAACAACCATGAACATGGTCCTGTTCATGAACATGTTCGTGGTTGGCTGTTCGTGGGGGCCAGCAGGCTCTCCTCCAGCCATCATCCAAATCTAGATCCCTACTGCACCACTCCCAGAAACCTGACCTGAACAGGCGCCAGGAAAGGTACCAATAATAAATAATAGCTTGGCCCCAGAGCCTGGCAGCAGCCCTGGAACTTGAAGGGGTAGATCCCTACCACACCACACACAAAGAAAATTCAAGCTCTAATGCACTCTCTCTATCAAAATGCCAACATCAACTGTCTCTCCACTGTCTGCAAAGTCAGAGCTGGGAGCCCCCCTCCCCCCTGGTCTTTGTTCCCTTGTAACAAATTTGGAGCGCCACACTTGAAAGGAAGACCTGCCTATCAAGCTAAATTGGGCTTAGATTGGGGTTTCCAGGGCAACAGCAGGAGTTCAGACAGAGTTCAGACAATCCCTGCCTAGGTTGCCAAGGGAATTGATTGCAGGTGCCAGACTGTCTGGCTTGACAAACAGCAACGAACGAGGCTTGCAATGACCACCTGTTCATTTAGAATGGGGCCTCATGAACAGCTTGTTCATGAACAGCTGATTGGGCTGTTTGTGGCTTTTTTTTGTTCGTATTGCTGTTCGTGCCCATCTCTAATTCTGAAGAGTGCCATCTTAAGTAGACACGGATTTCACAGGGTGTGTGGAAAGCTGCTCCCGGTGTGGAAGCAGCAGCAAGAGGGATTGAGATATGCAGAGATAATAACATTTGATTTATATACCACCCTTCAGGACAACTTAACACTTACTCAGAGCAGTTTACAAAGTATGTTATTATCATCCCCACAACAATTACCTTGTGAGGCGGGTGGGACTGAGAGAGCTCTAGAGAACTGTGACTGACCCAAGGTCCCCCAGCTGGCTTCAAGTGGAGGAGTGAGGAATCAAACCCAGTTCTCCAGATTAGAGTCCCGCGTTCTTAACCACTACACCAAACTGGCTCTTGTGCTGCTCACTGCTGGCTCCTCCCCTGCCCACCCCCTTCCTGCTCAATCTTGCTGGCTGCCCCTTTGACCTGGAAGTCCCCCCTTCCATTTACAGCTGAGCCTTGGCTGAGTTTGTTTTAAGCTCTATTAAGGGATAAGGGGGAGGATACATTGGAGCTTAGTGTTGCCATTTTGAAGGTGGTGCTAAACTCTGTCCCCTCTGGATTGGCTGAAGACACATGAACACTCTGCACACTCTTCCCCCTTTAAGTTGAAGAAAAGGTTTTTGTTTGGTCCAGGTTAAAAGAGAAAGCTCTCAGAGGCCCATGAATGCTAGAAAAGTTCACAGTGTCATGTGGAAACCCCCAAATATAGGGTTGCCAACTCCAGGTCAGGAAATTACTGAAGTTTGGGGGCAGAGCCCGAGAAGGGCAGAGTTAAGGATGGGAAGAAGATACGCAGGGTTGTGATGCTATAAGTCCACCCTCCAAAGCAGCTATTTTTTTCCCCAGGAGAACTGATTTCTGTACTCTACAGATCAATTGAAATCCCTGAAGAACTCTAGGCCCCACCTGGAGATTGGCAAGCTTACAGATAAAGTAGGAGCAACACTTATTGATTGTGATGGACTTAAAAGAGTATAATTCTCCTCAGGATGGCACTGTAAGCATAGTAAAGACCAGGGTCTTTTCCAGATAGTAAGACATCTCCATCTTTCCCATGTTGTTGATAGTCTGAATTACTAATCTGTGGCTGGTGATGTTTTAAGGGGAAATATTTCCCTAAATATTTCTCCAGAATTCCAGATTTTCAAGGCTACAGTTTTCTTTTAAGGAACAGTTTGTTTCCCCTGCTTTTCCAGGATGATTCTTAGATTTCAAATGCCAATATACTTTGAAAAATTTACACAGCAATTTTCATGAAGTTTTGTTTTATTCTGTGTTGGCATTTTTGAGGATTTGTTTCCTCTTTGTCAAAAAGCCATGTCCTCCTGAGCTAACATGTGTTAGTGTGTTATGTGGTGGGCATTCTGGATCGGGAAAATGACATTGGGCAGGGAGGGGGGAGCTGCAATCTTCCTTCTCTAAGCAAGACTACAGTCCTGCTCTGAATGACTCTATGGCCATTTCCACAGACGTTGAATAATGCACTTTCAATGCACTTTCGCAATCCTTTTGAAGTGGATTTTTTGTTCCGCACATGGAAAATCAGTTTCAAATGTTCACTAAAGAGTATTGAAAGTGGATTATCCAAAGTGTGTGGAAGCAGCCCAGGTGCGTTGTGGCAGTCATGAGGACTTTTAAACATGTGAACTGGCCCCCATAAGGTTAACAGTAAAGACAAAATGTAGGGCTAGAAGTGTATGTCACAGAGGATGCTGGACTGCCGCTTTGCAGTGTCTGTCCAAAAGTGTTCCATGAATAAAAACCACAAGCTCAACATGGGAGCTGCTTCTGTATCTATACAAATTGTCCATGGACATATTTCCAATATGGAGGCACTGATTCATATAAATGGTACCTGCATATCAGTCCTATCTGGCCATTACTCATATAAGAACTCCATCAAGTATGAACTGGCCGTTAGTAAGTACATTAGCAAAGATGGAGATTATTTTAGAAGGCACAGTAGTAGAGAGGCATACCTGAAGGCAATCTGATGGCCAGAAGTGTTAGTATTGCAACAGTTGGAAATAAAGTACATAATTCAAAGCTGCAGAACCTTTCAGCATCACACAGCTGACTTCTTCTGTGAAACTTTCCTTTGGAAAGCCTAAATTGGGTATTTCTCACAATATTTCAGACTCTTCATCCACATAGTGGCTCCACAAAAGGGGAATTTACATTGTCATGTCAGTCATTCATGATGAGTTTTTATACACTCAGTTTTTTATGCACCTTTTTGGCACTCAGTTACATTTGTTACATTCCCTTTTGAATGAAAAGTGCCGAATTGCTCTTCTTAAATGGAGAATGGCATTTTAAACTTTTGCTAAAACCATAATAAGAACAATAGTCATCTTTAAAACTGGTTTGTTCCTTTATCTGCAAATGGCAGTGAAGACTTGCATGTGGGTGGAAAGAATATCCATTACAACTGACTGTTGACCTAAGTACTTTCTTCCATTCTTGTATGTATTTCATCCTTCCTTTATTCTGGCAGACTTCTGTTCCTGAATTTTAACTTCTAGGTTTGTTGAATGAGAAACGAAGCATGAATGTATGGGATCTCTAAGGGAGAGGATGCTGGCCTGAAAAGTTGGTTCCAGTCTTTTCAGTGTATCATGGAATCTAATTATGTTGCATTGTAACCCTGTGAATAGTTGTACAAAACATAACAGATAAACCTGATGAGAAAGAACATTCACCATGCTTCGCAAAATTTCTTCTATCCGTTTCCCTTCCTCTACTCAAGCAACTAGTACAGCACACACACTGGGACTTTTTCTAAAGGAAGGGGACAGTGTCATCGGACAAAAATCAATGTTCATCTTCATTTGCTACTTATTTTAACCCCTTTTTCTCATCTATTTATTTTTAAGAAACAGCCTAGGGTTGGATTCTATGACTCCCTTCTGCCAAGCTGGATTCTATGACACTGTTACACTAAGACTTGCATTTGTTTGTTAGACGCCCTAAATTTTAAGTGAATTGGACCAACATGTCCAATTCACAGGCCCCTGAACAAGCTGCCACCATTGTTTCCTATTGCGAGATAATCCAAGGCTTTCTCCAGAACACAGGAAACCTTAGCCAAACACACAACAACCAATGACCAAAATTGCCCCAGTACAAACAAAACCAACCAAGCCCAACAGAACCAACCTCAAAACAGAGAACCCCACCAGAATGGATATCAAAACCGGAAATCCTACTAGAACCAAATTAAAACAAGGGCACTGTTATGAGCCCAACAGAACCAACATCAAGCCAAAGAATCCCAGCATCCAACTAAGCAAGCCAGTAATACCAAGGTTTTATGAACTGATTTAGTGAAAGAACCTCATATAATTTGCCCTCACCCAAGTGGATGGATTATTTAGACATTCTCCCAGTTACATCGGAGATTCTCATAGATATTCATCTCCTCAATGGTTGAGGAATGGCCTAGTATGACTAAGAACACACATCAGAGGGAAACAATGAACTATTCAGATAAGGATTGGCTTTGTTCTCAGTGGCTCACAGTGAGTTATTTGCAATGCTTACGGAACTAGACTCAGTGGGGGATAGGAGAGGGAGATGTACAGTGGAAAAAGGGTAGAGTACAAGGTAGGTAAAAGACTGACAAATCTCCAACTTGCTGGGCCAAACTAAATGATATGATGGAAGTTTAGGGTAAGACTTCATATTTTTTCCTCCTCCAAATGTTAAAAGTAGCAGGGGGGAATTGGAGGCTATGGTTCTGGGTAAATTATTAAACCCCTTTCAGTCCTTTCCCCTTTGCCATTATCCTGATTTAAGTAACCAAACCTCCCCTGCTGTTTGCTCTGTATGGCCATGCAGGTGTAAAAATACTTTACGGTATCTGTCTGTTTTCAGTTGTGGGACAAATGACAACTATGGGAAAGCTTGAAGTAAATGGTTAATCTCGCTCCCCAGTATCATGTGTCCAATTCAATTTATTGCTAATATTTCAAGGGGGAGGGAGGTCAGAGATCTATTCACAGGTCTCTTTCTCATATATTTTGGCCTTCCTCAGCTTCCAAACTTGAAGAAATATGTACACTTATACACATACAGTATTCACATACAGAATTCAAGGTCTTATGATGAATGGCTCTAGGTCTGGGGCTATGATACAGCTCTTCCCTTTCTGCGTGTTCTTTTTACAGACGTGAGTCATTCACACAGTATGTGTGGGATATGAACCCTGGATATTTTTAGGCAACTGGTCCCTTAATGCAAAAATGGAATATGTGCAGATTCTCATATTCACACAAAAACTGTATTCATGCACACTATAAATTTGCCCCCCCACAGTCGGAAGAAAGAGGCAGACACAGTATTTGGAACTAAGGGCCGCTTTATTAAACATAACAATAACATTAAACTGCGGCAAGGCCAACTGCGGTACAGGTCAAGCCACGGGGTCCAACCAGTACCTCCGCCTTGACCTGCCTGGGCGAGCCCCGCTGCCCCGGGCTTGAGCCATTCGAAGAATGGCCTAGACCCGGCCGGCCAGGCAAAGGGTTCCCCCTCAAGATCCTAAAGCCTCAGCCATACAGCATGAGGAAAGGACTTGCACCCGGGGTTCCCAGTAGGCGGTCTAGCCAGGTGGTGGCAGCCATGAAGCATGCCATCCTTCCTGACAGACCCCTTTCCCCACCTATGGGGAATTGCCAAAGGGGGTGCTCACCGGCCCGCTCCCTACTCCCCGACTTTCTCCTGCCAGGACACCTACACAGCGACACCCAAAAATAGCCTCTCGTCCTGCTACAATACAAGGTAGGCGAAAAACCCAAACCCATATGGCCAATTCAGGAATGGGAAAAAATTCCTACCTGGCTCAACAGCAGCCGGCTAATCCTGCACTGCAACAGGGCGAGGCGGGTGGGCCGATCGCGTGGAAGGGACTGCTGCTGGAGGGCGGAGACGCCTACTAAGGCTCCTGTCTCCGCCCACCAGCCAAGGACCCGGATGCCCGGGAAAAGTCTGTCTCTCCTCCAGCCGTGGGAGCAAAACCAGCACCCAGCTAAGCTGCAAAGCAGCAGCTGGGTAAGTGCTGTATTGCCCCCCCACAGTCGGAAGAAAGAGGCAGACACAGTATTTGGAACTAAGGGCCGCTTTATTAAACATAACAATAACATTAAACTGCGGCAAGGCCAACTGCGGTACAGGTCAAGCCACGGGGTCCAACCAGTACCTCCGCCTTGACCTGCCTGGGCGAGCCCCGCTGCCCCGGGCTTGAGCCATTCGAAGAATGGCCTAGACCCGGCCGGCCAGGCAAAGGGTTCCCCCTCAAGATCCTAAAGCCTCAGCCATACAGCATGAGGAAAGGACTTGCACCCGGGGTTCCCAGTAGGCGGTCTAGCCAGGTGGTGGCAGCCATGAAGCATGCCATCCTTCCTGACAGACCCCTTTCCCCACCTATGGGGAATTGCCAAAGGGGGTGCTCACCGGCCCGCTCCCTACTCCCCGACTTTCTCCTGCCAACGCGGATGGCCAAGCCTCTGCTTAGGCCCCCGTGCCCCACAGGTGGCCTAGCGCCAACCTGAGGCCTAGCCGCAGATCATCTAAGAAGATATCATTACCTGCCGCCGACAGGTGAACCCCGTCAGACCTATAAAGGTTGGCAGAAGCGGCCCTAATCCTGGGGTGCGGAAGAAAAATCCCCAACCCCTCGGCTAAAGCCTTCTGAATGGCCCTATTGGCCCGGCGCAAGGCCCGCGCCATGCCCCTAGGCTCGAGGGTCTCTCTCCATGCCCTTCGAGGGAGCATTGCAGACCAAAATATGTATGTACGCGGCCAACGTGCCTTGATCACCTGGAAGTCGGCAATCACTTGCGCCGAAAGGGCCCGACCTTTCAAAAGGCCAAGGTCATTGCCGCCCAAATGAATTAAAACAACATGCGGGGGAGGACCCCTCCTTCCCCTGAACAAAAGCGGCAACAACCCTGACCATCGAAGCCCCCGTCGGCCGCACCATTCAATGACGGCACCGTCGCTCAGCCCGAGCTGAGATCCAATCGGGGATTTTCTGGCATGCGCTGCAGCCCAGAACACCATACTGTGTCCCACAATAAGGATCCGCTTCCGATCTGGACGCCCTGCCACACCTAAAGAAAATAATCAGTCAGTAGACAGTCCACACACCGGCAATGGACGCACATATGATCGATAGGCAGAAGAACGCCATCTGCCCAACCTTCGAATCGTGTCACTAGAGTACCCCATTACAGCTGCAGTAGAGGCGGCCCCAATCCGGAAGGAATGGGTGCCAAACTTAACTCCCTCTAGACCCAAACGCTTTAAGGCCCTACTGGTTACAGACCAGAATTGATAGCGTGTCAATGGGGAAAGATCCTCATGACGAAACAGCACCCCCGGGGCGCTGCCCCGCACGACTAAATAGCGCCGCAGAGCCTTCACAGGGCATAAACCTTTTTCACTACAGGGGCCCAAAACAATAACTGACCCCCTGCCCATCTGATCTGTCTTAGAACGCCTAACCCTAATAGAAACCTGGCCATCAGGAAAGGTAAGATCCTGTGCCTGAAGGGCCCGGCCAGGATCACCAAGCCGCGCCTGGACAACCAGCTCCCCCACCCTCAGAGCACCAAAAAAGGCAGTAAGTGAGGCCGCGTGAAAGAGCCGTACTTCAAACTGTGAAGCACAGACCAGTCCCCAAACAGCTCGAAGACCCCTAAGAATGGAAGGGGAAATAGGCTGACGCTTATCTCCGGAAACAGAAAGCTCCCTGGCCCAACCCTCGAGCATTTTCCTTAAACGGAAATCGCCACTGAAATCAGCGAATCCGCGGGCCTTACTAATGAAAGCAAATGCGGCAAGCTGCCCCCTAATGGACCTGACAGCCATACCGCGCTCACGCTGCGCAACGCAAAACTGCAACAGGTCGTCGACTGGAATGGGCCAGTGTTCCTGCAACCCAACCCGGGCCCGAAAGTCCTGCAACTGTCCTACCGCACGTCCATACGATTTTCGCGTGCTGGGGGCAATGGCCAACAGAATAGCTCTGTTCACTTCAGATTCCCAAGCCGCCACACCTCTGGGGGGACTCTGCAGGGAAACCTGTCGGCGTCGGGGGCTAGCTGGTGAAAACGGTCCATCTGTTGGCGAGACAAGGCATCTGCCAGACCGTTGTCCACGCCAGGGACATGCCTGGCCCTAAACAGAATGTTGAGCCGAAGGCACCTCAGCGTAAATGCCCTAACTAAACACATAACCCTGGCCGATTTGGAGGTAAGGGAATTAACTACTTGAACCACCGCCATGTTATCGCACCAGAAGTGCACAACATGGTTTGATAGTTCTCGACCCCATACAAAAACCGCAACCAGAATGGGAAAAAACTCAAGGAACGTGAGATCCCTGCCTAGACCCATGGCCAGCCACTCCCGCGGCCAGCGGTCAGCACACCAGTGGCCCCTAAAGTAAACACCAAAACCTATGGTGCCTGCGGCATCTGAAGAAACCTGCAAACCATCGCCCACCAGGAGGTCATCCCTCCAAAAAGTGACACCGTTAAAAGACCCCAAAAACTCGTACCAAATCTCGATATCCACCCGCATGCCCCTATTAATCCGGAGCCGGTGGTGAGGCGCACGGAGCAATGCCATTGCATCACACATCCTGCGCAAAAAGGGGCGCCCGGGAGCAACAGCCCTGCATGCGAAATTCAAATACCCCACGAGCTGCTGCAACTCTAGCAAAGAAACCTTCCTTTTGCCCCTAATGTCTTGCAAGCGCTCCCTAAGCTTGACCACCTTGTCCTCCGGCAGACGAAAAGTCTGGTGGACAGTGTCAATCTCAATGCCCAAAAAGGTTAATACCTGGGCAGGGCCTTCAGTTTTCTCCTCCGCTAGAGGAACGCCCAATTCCTTTGCGAGGGCTTGAAAACCAGCTAAGAGCCTGGCGCATTGGGCGGTACCTAACGGCCCAACGAATAAAAAATCATCAAGGTAATGCGCCGTGTCGCGGCAATGAAGCCGCCGACGCAACTCCCACTCTAAAAACGAACTAAAACGCTCAAAGGCAGAGCATGATATTGAGCAACCCATAGGAAGGGAACGATCCATGTAGTATCCTCCCTCAAAATAAAACCCCAGCAATTCAAAATCATCCGGGTGCACAGGGAGAAGGCGGAATGCTGACTTAATGTCGCATTTCGCCATCTCAGCTCCACACCCACACCGACGCACAACCTTGACCGCCTGGTCAAAAGAGGTGTAACGCACGGAACAAAGATCCCCGGGGATGAAATCATTCACCGAAGCTCCCTTAGGGAAGGACAGATGGTGAATTAAACGAAATTCACCCGCGGCCTTTTTGGGGACTACCCCCAACGGAGAAACCCTAAGGCACTGTACAGGGGGTGTGGGAAACGGGCCTAGGACTCGGCCCTCAGCACATTCCCTCCTGATTTTCTCACGAACAATGTCCTCCATGCCGACCACAGAACGTAAGTTGTCGGACATGAAGGGGGCTCTAGCCCCCTGAAACGGTATTCTGAAACCAAACTGAAAACCTTCAAACAAATATAAGGCATCCTGACGCCTAGGGTAACTTTCCAATAAGTTCTCAAGCACTCTCACCCTTACCGGGCTGGGGCCCTTTACTAGGAAACTGGTGGGGTCCCCCACCGCCTGGCTTCCGGCCGCCCCCCCCAGGCTTGGGTTTTGGACAGGAAGAGTAAGGGTGGGGACCCGAGCAAGAAGGGCATTCATGCCTATACTTGCACGACCTGCGGTTACACACTCCCTTGGACGTGAAGTCCCAGCAGAGCAACCGGGGTTGAACCGGCTGCCCCGCCTGAGAGCGGGTCAATGACGCCGCCTGAGGGCGATGTATCAAATGGCCACTGTCGGCCCTGTCACCCGCATTTGGCTTAGCAGGGGACATGACCTGCAGCCATAGTTGCTGGTGGATTTGGTCCCACGGCAACTGAGGGTGGAGTGCAGCGCGCATCCTAAACTCTTCGTCGTACTGCAACCATGCAGCACCAACGAAGTCCGTGTACCCGCGGTAAATAATATTCAGGTACTGGAATAGGGCCACGGCCCGTAAAGGCTGGGCCCTGCCAAGTACCCCCGCGTAAATAAGAAAACCCGGCAGCCAGTTGTGCCAGTTGCGGTCCACTTTCCTCCGCTTAATCTTTTCTTTATCCCGATCGTCCAAGTCTTCCTTGTCCTTCTTCTCCAGATCCCTGAAGAGAAGGCTGAAGACATCGACATATTCCCCTTTGACTATCTTGTCCCTTGTTGCCTGGGTGAGATGATCACCCAATGGAAGCGCCGTGTCGCCAAAGGGCAAAGCGCGGTAAGGAACCATTCCATAAGGAGACATACCATAAGGAGGGAACCCCCAAGAAGGATAAGTTGTAAACTGACCCGTAGCTGACTGGGCACCAGTATGCTGCCCCTCACTAACCCCCCACGGCAGTTGAGGATACCCCCCCACAGCCGCGGGGGCACCAACCGGGGGTAACCCAGGCCATCCCAGATAACCTGCTGTAGGCTGAATAGGTGCATTCTGTGTATGTGAAGGTGTAGCAAGACCTGGGGACCCGGAGGCAGCGGCCTGACCCCAGGGCCCCCATGGCCATGTGCATGCCTGAACAGGCAGGGGGGACTTACCCTCCACGCTGGCAGGCTGTACGGCCACAGCCACCTGCTCCCCTTCACCTAGATCACCCGATTCCACCACAGCCACAGCAGGATCCTCCGACGGTTCGGCTTCCATCTCCTGACTGGGTCCAGCTCCGGCCGCTCCAGCTGCAGACTCAAGGGCAGAAATCCGTTTTAAGACCTCCATCCGAAACGCTGACTTGGAAGCAGCTCTAACCGGCCTAGAGCGCTTCTGCGCTTCTACAGCACCAGGATCACCACCCTTAGCTTTCTCTAAAGCCTCAAGGCGTTTCAGGATTTCAAAATGGAAATTTTCTTCCCCCTCATCATCAGATGAAGAAACAGCCACAGGAACCCGTTTAGAAGGCTGTCTCTTAGCAGGCTGCTTGCCCTTGGAAGGGCCCTTGCCTTTCTTGGAGGCCATCAGTAAACTGTAAATGGGCAAAACTGCACCAAGGCTTAAGTACCAAGTGCACTAACGAGCAGTGACACAGCCCCAACAATGGTTGCAATACTCCAAATGGAACAATATTAGTGGGGCCTAAATGAAACCAGCCTGCCCCAACCCAGAGACCAGGGCTCAAATTGGCCACTAGCCAGAGTTGAAAGAAGAGGAATCTTATCCCTCCCAACGCCCCACAGCCAAGAAGCCCAAGGAAGCCGATCCACCAAGGGGGGGGGCAATGCGCCGCAGACGCGGACGCAGGTAAAATGGCGGCCGGGCCTGCCGAGAAGATGGCACCCCAGAGAGGGCCAAAAAGAAAGGCCCGGGCAACGCCGACAACGCGGCGAACCAAGCCACCCAAAGCCCGCCGGGGCAGCGCCGGCCGCAAGCAAGCCGAGCCGCCCAAGGACTAAATAAAGCCGCGAACGCGGCGCAAACCGTGCCGCCGCGACAAGCGGCGGCCGACGATGTGAAGGCCCCCGGACAAGGAGACGGGCGCAGGGACTCGCCGCCGCTAAGCCGCCGCTCTCCTCGCCAAAGGCCGATCCTCCGTCGTCGCCCCCTCCACGGATCGCTGGGAGCGTGCGAAACACGTCCTTCCCAGCCGATCGCGTGGAAGGGACTGCTGCTGGAGGGCGGAGACGCCTACTAAGGCTCCTGTCTCCGCCCACCAGCCAAGGACCCGGATGCCCGGGAAAAGTCTGTCTCTCCTCCAGCCGTGGGAGCAAAACCAGCACCCAGCTAAGCTGCAAAGCAGCAGCTGGGTAAGTGCTGTAATATACTTGTATAATGTAATTTATGAAAAGCCCTAATTTGCAGTTCAGGGATTGTGATTTGGTGAGAATTAAACTTTATTTTTTACCTTTTTAATAAAGCAGATGGACTAAAAAGTAATTTATATAAATGATGTTCCCTAGTGGTTATACGGTATGAATGAAGAGTGCAGAATTTTGACCTCTTCCTCCTAGTTTTGAAAGAGTACTATTTATGATTCAAACTTAGATGCCAGCCTGGATATAGCAAGTTTTATAGTTCCATTTCAGATACAATCAAAGAAAGAAAAAGGGGAAAGGAATTCTTGCACAGTATCTGCCAGGCAAGATGGTAGAAAATCTTTTGAGATAATTTAATCAGTTGATCCTCTAGGCTCCGCTAGCCTCTGGGGCATTCTCAGAAAGAGAAGCTAGCAAACCCGAGAAATAGTCTTTAAGCTGATTTCCCGCTGTCCTCTAAGCTCTACTTTTTGTGGTTCACACCGGAATAAGTGAAATTGACTATATCTTCTTTTAATTTGGAGAAGAAAAGAACATGGCAAATTGCTGGTGAATCTGGACCGGGGTGATCATGTGCAAACTGCCCTAATTACTTTGCCATTGAGGATTATTACTTATTGAAAAGATGCAGAGAGCTAAAAGAGAGCCTTAAAGGTTCATTAGCACTTTGAGGACCTAAAAGGTGGATCTTGTTTTGAGATAAAGCAACTCAGATTGCAATGACAACATTAGCATTTCATTTCCTAAGCATGTTCTGCAGAGGAATTTCCATAATGCACAGTGAAATACAAAACAAGAGGGTTGAAATGACTCTAAATTATGTATTATTAAATGGTAATGTTCCTTTTTAGTTTGGTCTTGATTTTTTTTTTAATGGAGCAGTGTCACAAATCTTCATGTTTGGCTGTTCTGCATTATGATATGGGACACTGGGTTATGGGAAGAAAGAAAGACTATGTTAACTTTACAACATTTTTCATAATTAATAGAATGCATTTAAGTTACTCATAGAAACCACTGGATAATTACTTTGTTCTGAGGAGAAAAATCTCTGCCCCTGCTCCAGTTAGCTTTCCCCTCTACCCTTTTGTCATAAGTGCAAGCTGATAATGTTACTAGAAGAAAAAATGAAAAGCTTGGAGGAACAGAGTGGTACCCTTCAAGAGGTCAAAGAAGGAGAGAATTTCATCAGCAAAAGTCTTCAGGCCCTGCAAAGGGATTTGGGGGTGGGGGGAGTGATGGAAGGGACAATAAAAAAGAATATTTTCCTAATGAACTTCCTCAGAGATCGACAGCACAAACCAGAAGGTACAGAGCAAGATGGCACTCAGTAACACTGGAGCTGAGAAATCCATTCCAGGCCCTTGCTGACATGACAGAATCACTGGCAGATGTACAACAACAAAGAACAAGTAGAGACGCCATGGAGATACAAACAAATAACCTTAGAAGTGATTGGTGACTCTCTTCTAAGGGGTATGGAACATCATATGTCCAGGCCTAACTTCATGGCCCGAGAGGTGTGTTGTCAGGAGTGAAGAGTAAGGATATCACATTCTGGATGGCCAAGCTAGTCAAACCAACAGACCATTACCCATTTGTGATGGCTGATGTAGGAACAAATGATACAGCCGCAAACACCATTGAGAACATTAGGCTGACAATAAAGTCCTCAGGAGCCAACTGAAAGGAATGGGGGCACAGGTGGTATTCTCTTTGGTCCTGCCTGTCAGAAGCAGAGGAATGCAACAGGAACAGAAGATTAGAACATGAGAACACAAGAGAAGCCATGTTGGATCAGGCCAATGGCCCATCCAGTCCAACACTCTGTGTCACACAGTGGCCAAAAAACCAGGTGTCATCAGGAGGTCTGCCAGTGGGGAAGGGACACTAGAAGCCCTCCCACTGATTGCCCCCCCTCTACCCTCTGAGAGCAGCTTAATAGGGTATCCAAGAAACATGACCTTGTTATGTGAGACTTCAACATCCCTGATGTGTGCTGGGAGACCAACTCTGTTATATGTCCAGGATCACTCAACTTCCTGACCAGCCTGGCCAACAACTTCTTTTCTCAAGGAATGGTGGAGGAAGCGACAAGGGGCTCAGCCATACTGGACTTGATATTAACCAACAAGAGTTTGTTGATGGGGTAAAAATGGTGGGAACCTTAGGGAGAAGTGATCACATCCTCCTAGAATTCTTTTTGCTGTGGAGTATCCGGGGAGTTTGTAACCAAACATTCATGTTAGATTTTAATAGGGCAAACTTTAATAAACTTAGAGATATGATGAGAGTTGTACCATGGACATGAATGCTGGAACGGAAAAAAGTGAGTGAAGGATGCGATCTCTAAAAGAAGAGCTCTTGCAGACTCAAGCTGTCATCATTTCAGTAAGAAGGAGACGTGGTATAGGATCTAAGAAGCCAGTGTGGATGAACAGAGAGCTCTGCAATGAGCTAAGGAAGAAGAAGTTGTTCAAGAAATGGAGGAAAGGAAATACATCTAAAGAAGAATATCTAGAGATAGCTAGGCACTGTAGGGCAGCTGCCAAAGAGGCCAAAGTTTAGCATGAGCTGAGACTGGCCAGAGGGGCTTGCCACAACAAAAAGATGTTCTTCAGATACATAAGGAGCAAACAGAAGGTATAGGGGGTGATACCCCCATTGCTGGGTGAAAATGGAGAAACTCTGACAGAGGATAGAGAAAAGGCAGAAAGGCTCAATGCCTATTTTGCTTCAGTTTTCTCCGTGAAGGAGAGAACACGCCCACCTAAAGATGGTATTAGGCAAGGCATGGCATCAAGGCTGCTGGTTGACATGGGCAGGGAAGTTGTTGAGAAGCAACTAGCTGAACTTGTTATGCGCCCCTTGGCTAGATGGGGTGCACCCGAGAGCACTTAAAGAACTTTTGAAAGAACTTGTAGACCCTTTGTCAATCATCTTCCAGGCCTCTTGGAGGACAGGTGATGTGCCAGAAGACTGGAGGAGGGCAAATGTCATCCCTATTTTCAAGAAAGAGAAAAAGAACGATCCAGGGAACTACAGGCCAGTCAGCCTGACCACTATTCCAGGGAAGATATTGGAGCAGATATTAAAGGTTTCAGTCTGCAAGCATCTGATAGACAACATGGTGATACAAGAAAGTTAGCACAAATTTGTCACCAACAGGTCCTGCAAGACCAACTTCATCTCCTTCTATGACTGAGTGACAGGCTTACTGAATTGCCGGAATACTGTTAATGCAGTTTATCTGGATTTCAGTAAAGCTTTGACAAGGTTCCTCACGATGTCCTGATAGGTAAACTGGAGGACTATGGATTGGTCTCTAGATGGTTAAGAAACTGGCTGGATAACCGCACCCAAAGAGTAGTTGTCAATGGCATTGCGTCTGATTGGAGACAGGTGTCCAGTGGAGTACCACAGGGCTCGGTTCTGGGCCCAGGACTTTTCAATACTTTTATAAATAATCTGGATGGGAGTGTGACGGGATTACTCATTAAATTTGCAGATGACACCAAACTGGGAAGAGTAGCAAACACCCTTGAAGATAGAGAAAGAATTCTATGAGATCTGGACATACTGGAAAAGTGGGAAGATTTGAGTAAGATGTAATTTAACATGGATAAGTGCTGGGTTTTGCACCTGGGTAACAAAAATGCAAAGCATGCATACTGGATGAGGGATACACTTCTGGATAGCAGTGTGTGTGAACAAGATCTTGGAATACAGGTGATGGGAAGCTGATCATGTGATGCAGCTGCAAAAAAGGATAATGCAATCTTGGGGTGTATAACAAAGGCATAACATCCAAATCACAGGGTGTCATTGTCCCACTATATACCACGTTGGTCAGGCTCCATCTGGACTATTGTGTGCAGTTCTGGACACCTCACTTTGAAAAGGATGTGAACAAATTGGAACTGGTGCAGAGAGCAGCCAGAATGATGAGGGACCTAGAAACCAAGCCCTATGAGAAAAGACTGAGGGACCTGGGAATGCTCAGTTTGGAGAAGAGGATGTTGAGGGGATACATGATTGCTCTCTAAGTATTTAAAAGGTTGTCACTTAGGGAATGGAGGATAGGCCTTGAAATTATGGTTTTAAAGTAGAGGGAGGAAGGTACCGGTTGGACATTAGGAAAAACTTCTTCATTAAGAATAATTCAACAAGGGAATCAGCTGCCTAAGAATATGGTGGGTTCCCCTTCATTGGCAGTCTTCAAGGACAGGCTGCACGAATAGCTTTAAATTGTTCCTGAATGGGGCAGAGAGTGGGACTAGATGGTCTGTAACACCCCTTCCCACTCTATGGTTCTATGATTCTTACATGGTTGGGCCCAACTCTGGGGAAGTATCCTCAAGCTAAGGTTGGATATGCTTCCTTCATGCAGGCTTTTTCTGAATGGCTGCTCTGGGAAACCTGTGCCCATTGCAATCCTGAAGGAGTTTATCAAGAGTTTGAAGCTGGGGAGATGATAAGCTCCACGGTATGCATATTTGGGGTCCAATTTGTTCAAAATTTGCCTCTCTTAAATCTGCTGCCTGAGCTGAGCTTCATTTTCTGAATGAAGTTAAATAGTTGGGAACAAACTGATTTAACTAATGTTTTCAAAAAGATAACTAACGATGAACTGATAATTTTACAGTGGTGATATAACTAGTGTACAATCCAAGTGGGAATTAGGGTGGTTAAAATATCTCTGTACAACCAAGCAGTAGAAAGTAATGTTATGTTCCTGACTTCTTTTGGCTATAGGAAAACTGTCATAAGGACATTTTCCTCCTACTGTCAGACCCATTAGCCTTCCAGAGACAAGCAACCTCCTTCCTGTATCTCAAGAAAATGTTAGTTTTGGTCTTCCTCCTCCCAGTTAAATCTTGTCAAATACTTTAATGATCACATAGTTTTCCCATCTCATTCTATAAAAAGAAATCTACTCTGATGTGCTGGTTCATGAGGCCACTGCAAAGTAGTGCTTTTCCAATCCCAGCCCGGAACAATATTCTATATCCAGTCATGTAATTTAATTATATACTTTGCTTCCAAATAATCCATGAAGCTTTCAGATTGTCTAAACTATTATAAAAGTTAATTGCTAAATTTTCCTTGTTAATTTATTGTCTTATATCTAATGTACATTTGCACAGCTACTTTGGAAAACCGCATTCTTTTGGTGATTTTTTCCCCACTGTAAAACTTATTAATTTTTTTAAAAAAATTCTTCAAGGGTCAAACAATGAATTTAGCTCAATCCAGGATAATTTTTTTAAATAATAGCAGTATGTATGCATATGCTACTTTGTTTCCAAATACACATGCCAAACATTGTGAAATCAAGGAATTCTGTCTTTTGAGAACTCAGCTGCCTGTCCAGTTGCAAACAGGATAGAAAAAAGAACAAGAGCCTGAGCCTGTCCCAGCAGTTTCATATGTAGAAATCAGCAAGTTAAGCTTTTCCTGGTGTGGAACTAAAAATGTTCATTGGTTTAGTGCTGCAGATAATGAGGTTATTAATGGGAAAAGCACAGGTGCTTACACTACAGCTTTATAAAAAGATAGTGTGTATATATTGCCAGTTGACTTCTTTATTGTTATGTTTGTGTCCCTATTTTAAATGCAGCACCAATAAGGTGGGGAGTTGAAGGTGGTAGGAAAAGAGGAAGATCCAAAATGAGATGGCTTAACTCAATAAAGGAAGCCACATCCTCCTATTTGTAAGATCTGAGCAAGTCTGTTAATGATAGGATGTTTGGGAGATTTTTCATTCATAGGGTTGCCATAAGATGAAAGTGAATTGATGACCTATAACACACACACAGACGGTGGGGAGCACTAGCCAAGAGCCAAGACAGCAGCAATGGTGTTCTTTCACAAGCAATGGGTTGTGGAACATCTGCACAAGCAAAAAAGAGAACCCTTCCCCTTCAGATCTTAGATGATTTCCGCTATCATTCCTTCAGCTGTGTCTGATGTGCCACCCGCCTACAGGATAGCTAGAGAGCATCTCATTTCTTAATGTAGATCTAGCTAGTGATACTATGTAACTGCTGGGGGTGGGAGATCATTGGCTGCCGGCACTCCAGTAGCCAGTGAGAGAGAAAAATGTAAATCACTGTTGACAATGTAGAGATGAAAGGAAAAAACAGAAATTGACATGTCCTGTCTAGGAATCAATGGAAACTCTATGGTAACTGAGTTTCTCACAATTCCTAGACAGGACTGATGTCACTTCCAGGTTTTTCCCAACAGTAACATCACACAGTTGCCTCCCCCCCCCGGACTCCCTAGAAGTAGCTCAGCTCTGACTCAGCAGAGTAGGGGAAATAGTTCAGAGGAAGGGACTATAAGTTTGGTGTTAACTATAATGACTTATTAGTTCAAAAGGAACTGTTTCCCCCCCTTGATTTGCTTTCCTCTTTAGAAGAAAACAAATTTTCATTAAGATCTCATTGGTGTAGATGCAATCTGGACCCCACTATAGACTGACGCCCTTTAGAAACTCTCATGGGTGAGATAAATAAGGAGAGGGAGTACACTGCCAGGATATTGATGGTGCTGAATTCTATTATCTGTCTATGAGCTCATCCAGTGATCTCATGCACATTAAATGAGTGCTGATGGAACAGAAACTGTGTAGAATCTTCAATGAAAAATCCCCCTTCCTTTGACAATATAACATTTATCACAGTGGTTGTAAAAGTAAGAACACTTGCCTGGGAATGAGCCCCATTGAATAAAAACGGGATTTACTTCTGCGTAGATTTGCTTGGGATTATTCTGTGTTACTTAGCAGAGTATAAAGATACATCAAACTGAGCTCTAACACTCTTGATCTCCAAGTTCAGAGGGAGAACCACTTATTCTTTCTCAAATTCTTATGTTAGATTTGCAGCTGGACAAAAATATTAAGGTATGTAAATGATGCCCAGTCAAATAATTTTTCAGAAGTGAATTTCCAGATAAATAAATGCTTCAAGTTAAGCAGGCGTTTAAACCCCTTATTGACTTTCTGTGTGAGACAATGAAAAATGAACTGATCATTTGTGGCTTTGATTTTTAAGAAGAAAATTTGGGAAAAATAAATAGAAGGGGGGCAGTATTGGAAAAGGTAAATTTTGGAGATATCAAAACTAAAAGTATAATGTTTGTTAAAATATGATAAGTGTTGTAGAGAAAAATGGAAAATGAAACATGTATTATTGTTCTTTGTTATTTCTAATCTTTATCTTTCTTTTTTGTATTCTTTTTTCTTTACTTTTTTATTTCTTTGTCCTTTTTACTGGGCTTTTTATCTTATTAATAAAATAAAAATTTATCAGAAAAAAAAGTTAAGCAGGCATTTCTTTCCACACAGCAAAACAGTTCCTATCCAAAGATTATCTTTACAATTGAAATTTAGATCACATCTTTTAAGTACAGTGAATTAATGACCTTGGCTGAAAGCCTTTCTTTACTGAAATCACATCAGATTCAGTGCTAGGGTCGCTGGCAGTCCTGGAGGGAAAAAAAATCCAGTCCTGTTAATAGAGGCACAATGTGTGGAAATGGTCATTTTTCTCCAAGCAATTCACTTTTGGGAGAGAGAATTATCCTCAAACTCGGGGTTTTTCCACACGCTTAATTTACTCCTGATTTTCTATCCCCAAGCATTGGAATCGGTTTGGATATGGATCTTCTGTATGACTACCATCCCTCTGCATTTTTACAGTTGAGGAGTTGGTTTATTTTCTTCCTAGAATAATTAAGGGAAGGTGCTAAGGTCATCAGTGACATGACTGGTGACATCACAGCATCTATGCTTTTTTTAAACACATGCTTAAAGCGATATAATGGCTGAATTTTTAAAAAAATCAAAAATGGACTCATGCTTAGGGATGAAGAGAAAGGGGCCCATTAACTTATGCAATGCTGCCAAGGGGGAAGGATAAAATTCCTGGATGGGAGGAGGGCTGCAGCTGGCTATTGGGGTGGGTCTGTGTGAGCCCCCCATGTCTGCTTGTCTTTGCATAGGAAAGCCTAAAAGGGGAGCAGCTGTGCCGCCCACCAGTTTATGAACCACATGGTAAGTCCATTTCCCTTTGAAAATGGTCCCATTTTTTGTGATGCTGGTAGTAGCCACTCTCCTCCCCTGGGCCACCAAGGTTTTGCAATTTTTTTAAAAACGGTACTTTCATATTGCTGTTTCAACATACCATTGTGATATAGATTTGGCAGGTTCTCTGAATTCCCAGATTTCATTTTTTAAAAAAAAGTCTTTCCTCATGGACATATAAGGAAAAAGGGCTAGAGAAAGGGCTAGAGACTTATTTTTAAAAAGATGAAAGCAGGAAATTCAGAGAACCTACTAAACCTATCAAGGTGTGTATATACATGCTTATATCAATCACGATATAGACAGAATCTTTAAAAAAGATTGAAAACGAAAACGAAACAGTATGGGGCCAGAACCAATGAAAACCCCCTGTACAGAAAAGCCCTCTCTGTATGCTTGACAGCATCTGGTTTAATAATGACTGCATGTTTGACAGTGTCTGGAAACTCTAATAATGCCACAAAGACATGAGGGAAAACATTTCTCAATGAAAGAGCTGCCCTAGTGTTTGTTTTTAATATATTCAACTGAACATCCACTTTCTCCAGGCCTGGACATTTCAAATACTTAGCTGCAATTAGGATAGCAACAACCTGGAGAAAAACATCTTGCTCATTTAACAGAGGCTTAATGGAATGGCATTTACCAGGTGAATTTATTTACCTCTATGTATTGAGCTGCCATTCCTAGGGCAAGGCATTTTTTTCTCCAGGTTGTTGGCAATCCTAGTTAAAATAATTGAGTGGCAATTCTAAAATAGTAAAGTCACTATAGATGAGAAAGTCATGCTTATGAATTGGTTTATTTACAGTTGCAACTTAGCATTAAAAAGATTAGATAAATTTGTGAAGTATTAGTCCATCAATGGCTATACCTAAATGGACTCTCCATGTACAAAAACAAGGGCTAGGAATAAACATCTGGTTGTCACCTTCATGCTCTGATGGTGAATTTCCAATGACATCTCATTGATCTATGCTAGAAAGAAGATTAGATGTATCTTGTTAACATTGCAGTCCTAAACAGAGTTACACCCTTTTAAGATCATTGATTTCAATGAATGTAGAAGGGTGTAACTCTGCTAAGGATTGCACTGTTCGTCTGATCTACTAAGACAATTCTTATCTTTGGTGTAGTAGTTTGGTGTAGTGTTTAAAAGCGGCGGGACTCTAATCTGGAGAACCAGGTTTGATTCCCGAATCCACACTCCTCCACTTGAAGCCAGCTGGGTGACCTTGGGTCAGTCACAGCTTCTAGGAGCTCTCTCAGCCCCACCCACCTCACAGGGTGATTGTTCTGAGGATAATAGTAACCAGGGCTTTTTTTCAGGGGGAACGCGGGGGAATGGAGTTCCGGAACCTCTTGAAAATGGTCACATGGCTGGTGGCCCCGCCCCCTGATCTCCAGACAGAGGGGAGCTTAGATTCCCATCCATCAAAACTCCCCTTTGTCTGGAGATCAGGGGGCGGGGCCACCAGCCATGTGACCATTTTCTCTGAGGGCAACCCACTGAGTTCCACCACCTCTTTCCCCAGAAAAAAAGCCCTGATAGTAACACACTTTGTAAAGCACTCTGAGTAGGTGTTAAGTTATCCTAAAAGGCAGTATATAAATTGAATGTTGTTGTTGTTATCTTAGTAGGAGGGAACGGTGTAGTTGTGAAATCTAGTACATGCAGAAAGAATGGAGAAATGTTACAGTGCTGTCTTACACCTCCTAAAACCATTGACTTCAGTGGACCTAGAATTGTCTAACTCGATCTAGGATTGCACTTCTATGGTTAATTCTGTGCAGAAACCCATTGATTTCAATGGCCTTAGACTGGAGTAACTGGGGTAGATGCAACCATCCTACTGAGCAAAGCCTGAAGCTTTCTTCCAGCCTAAGGAGCCTTCCTCTGATATAGGTGACTCTTCCGCTGGAAGTGTGTCCATTGGAGGAAAAGCCACTTAGATCAGTGGAATGGTGGGACTGTTCCCACCGTGCATAAGATTGCTCTGTAAGTAATCTCCAACCAGTGTGGCAAGGCATGCTGCTGACCAGCTGCAACAGGGGCTGACAGGTGAGTCTGCCACTGACTTCTTGATATTGTATTCCTTTGACAACAGGAACTGCCAGAACAGGAATAAAACAGGCTGTTCTTGTTTCCAGATGACTCTTCCTTGATGCCTCCTCTCTCTCTCTCTGTATTCCTGTAGGGTACTGGAGGTCAGCATTTTAAGGCCATGGTACTGTACATGAGGAAGCAAATGTAAGGTTTGTGCTGTGCTGTGTAGCAGGAAAGAAAGGCTCCTGACAAGATTTTTAAATATTTTAGCGGGGTTTTTTCCCACATGGGCAGACTATGTAATTTGATGTCAGTGCTAGGCAATAGGCAGTTTTACTATTTGCATCAGTTTAAATAAATTAATATGGAAATGAGCGACGGCTTCATTCTTCAGAAGTGATATCAAGCACTTTGGTGCTAGTGTTTATTGTTCGCGATGGCTTTTCTGCTATAAAAACCAATTCAGATCTGAGCTTTCTTTTATGTCACTACGCCATAAATGCTTTCTGAGCTGCTAGAGTTTGAACTCCTGAACATAATATACACATCAGGTATTTCCATCCATTCTGGAAGTTCTAATCCCTGCTCTTTTTTCCTCCTCAGTGATTGATTTTGAAAGAGATGCTAATTAACTTTTGTCATAAATGTTTATTATGTGCGACTGATGCTCTTAACCCTACAGGCAATTTAAAATCTACATAGTCCAAATGTTTTCAAAAGATAGTTCCATAAACAGTAATTGTGTGTTATGTAATATATGTATTAGTGGCAGATTAACTCCACTTAATCACTTGGGCTGTAAGCAAATTACCTGGTAATTGTGTCAGCCCAAACCTCTATTGTGATATAAACCTGTACAGCGCTTAGTGGTGTTCAGTAACACTAGTTGTAATAAACCTTTCTAGACTAATGGAGCACAAAGAAGATCTTTTGATATCCTCTTTTTTAATAACTGTGATTCTGTGTGCATTTATGTGGCAGAAAATTTCATGCAAATGAATGGCACTGTCTTCACAATAAATATGTTCAAGATTTTGCAGTACCAAACTTGGTCCTCAAATTTAAATGAGTTTAGATTGTTGTGTCATGCTTTCTGTCAAGCTGTTGGCTATTACAGTAAAGATACGGAGACAGATACTGAGTACTATCATTATTATTGATAGGCTCCTATCAGAAATCGTTTTCAAATTTTTACTTTTTTGTTTGCTTCATGTATACTTTAATTTTCTCCTCCAAGGGTAAAGCATTCACAGAGCATTACATCATTTCCCCCCTGTTATCCTCACAACAACCTTGTGCAGTAGGTTAAGCTGAGAGAGAGAGTAACTAGTTCAAGGTCACCCAGCAAGCTTCCATAGCAGACAGTGGATGTGAATATGGCTGTTCAGATCCTAGTCCAACTACTACACAACGCTGGCTCTCTGTGAAAAATGATGGTCTTATGTGTGTGTTTTAATGCATTTACAAGTGTAAATGCATTAAAACACACACATAAGACCATCTCTGAAAGAAACATAGAAACTCAGAACAGGCAGTCTTCTCCATACATTCCATCAGCACGTGCCAGGAAGCCATGAACAATCCAAGCTCCTTAGCAAATATTTGGAGATACTCCTTTCCCACTGCATGCATTATTTCAGGAGAAACTGTTTATGTTATAAATGCAGCAAGCATCCTTATCCCCATAAAGTGTGAATTGGATTTTAGAGGTATAAATGTTCAGAAGCAAACCAGAGAGTAGATCCTCTCCAGAACAGTTTACTCTTAATTGGCTGTTTTAGAGTTGAATTGCAGGGTACCATGGGATCTCTGCATATCCAAATGAGGGTATGATATCTGCCATGGCTTTCTGTTTGCTTCAAACTGTATCCATGTATGGACTGGAAATGAATAAAAATATACAAAATAATCTAGCTCCCCTAAAATATGCACACTTGATTGATGAATAGAGAGTCAGGTATTATGATTTTGATTCTTCTTCAAGTAAAAGTTATGTCTTGCAATGCAATGGTTACATCAGAACCAGAGTTTTGGATCCTGCCTAAACTTTCCAAAGTGGGGGCCTTGTGATGATTCCCACATCCTACAGGAGACCCCCGAATCCCACCAACTGTTTTAGGGGTTCCCTGTCCCCCAGGAGCAGTATTGGAGGGGCATTTCAGGCTGCAGCGGGAGGCAGGAGGTGGAAAGTTTCACTTGCACAGAAAATTTATGTTCACAGAAATTTTAGGCAGGATACAAACTATAGAAAAGACTTAGGCTGTTAGCCACCACTTGTAACAATAAACATTGCGGGGTTTTTCCTCTCTCTATAGATGTTCTTCCTATAGATACCCCAAATATTAGGGGACTTACCTTAAAATAGCATTACTTTGAGCTCTGTTTTTTAACATATTGCTGTTAGATAGAAGTAAACATAATGCTGAGCTGTATTACAGCCACTAGCTTGCCTCTCTGTTACTGTGCCTTCTTCCATCACGAGAATCAAATGCCTGTTGCAGTGGCTTGATATTACCCCTTTCATGTCAGATGCTTGGCTCTGGCTCACTTTTTTTTTCCAGGAGAAGGAGCCACTGGTAGTGAGCAAGCAAAGAAGAAAGTGCTCTGCCACTGCATGCATTCTTTCTAAGCTCTGTGGTTTATACTGCCACGGCCACCACCATCTGCTGATGAGAAAGGAATTATTTATTTATTTAAAAACAGTTGTGTGCTGCTTTTCTAGCCAAATACAGTCCCCAAGGCGGTGAACATTTAAACATTAAAAATATAAAAACATTTTTAAAAGTATAAAAACAATTCAGCAAACGCACACACAAATACACAATGGGCATGAACAGCAATACGAACTCAAAAAAGCCATGAATAGCCCACTCAGCGGTTCACGAACAAGCTGTTCATTATGCCCCATTCTAAACAAACAGGTGGTCATTGCAAGCCTCGTTCGTTCATTGCTGTTCATTGCTGTTCATCAAGCCAGACAGTCTGGCACCTGCAATCAATTCCCTTGGCAACCGGAGGCAGGAACTGCCTGAACTCTGTCTGAACTCCTGCTGTTGCCCTGGAAACTCCAATCTAAGCCCAATTTAGCTTGATAGGCAGGTCTTCCTTTCCAAAATTGGTTCCAAGGAAGCAAAGAGCAGAGGGGAGGGGGGCTCCCAGCTCTGGTTTTGCAGACAGTGGAGAGGGAGAGACAGTTGTTGTTGGCATTTTGAGAGAGAGACAGAGAGAGTGCATTGGAGCTTGAATTTTCTGTGTGTGTGGTGGGACAGGGATCTACCTCTTCAAGTTCCAGGGCTGCTGCCAGGCTCTGGGCCAAGCTATTATTTATTACTGGTACATTTCCTGCTGCCTGCTCAGGTCAGGTTTCTGGGAGTGGTGTGGTAGGGATCTTGATGGCTGGAGGAGAGCCTGCTAGCCTCCATGAACAACGAACATGTTCATGAACAGGTCATGTTCATCAGTTTTCATTGTTCGTGGATGGCAACGAACAACGAACACCATGTTTGGGGTTTTTTTTCTGTTCATGCCCATGTCTACACACAATACAAAGAACAGGTGGAAGAACCAGTAACAGTTTTGGGGGGTGTTCCAGACAGAACAGAAAAGTCTTACTCCACTGTCAGAAGACAGCAATAGAGGGGGACAGATGACTATCCCTGGAAATGAAGTTACGAAGTTTTGTTACTATGACTGAAAAGAGAGACCCTTTCTCAGGTTCCCACCTGACTAGCCTCAGGGACACCTGAAGCAGGACCTCTGAATATGACCAGAGCAAACGAGTAGGTTCATATGGGAGAAGGCAGTCTTTAAGGTATGTTAGTCCTGAGCCATTTAGGGCTTTAAAGGTCAAGACCAGCACCTTGAATTGCGCAGCACATTGGAAGCCAGTGCAGATGGAACGAGAGTGGCATGGTATAGTCCCTGGAAAAGAGCTCCTATAAGACTAACAAAATTAGTGGTAGGGTATGAGCTGTGGCTCACGAAAGCTCATACCCTACCACTAATTTTGTTAGTCTTATAGGTGCTACTGGACTCTTGCTGTTTTCCACTGCTACGGACAGACGAACACAGCTACCCATCTTGATACAGTCCCTGTAATCCACTCCAGCCAGCATTCTGGCTGCAGCATTCTGTACCAACAGTTGCTTCTGGACAGTCTTCAAGGGTAGCCTCACATATAGCACATTGCAGTAATCTAATTCAGCTGTTACCAGGGCATGTATTACAGTGGCAAGGCCTTTCTTGTCCAGGAAGAGCAGCCACTGGCTCACCAGTCAAAGGTGGTGAAAGATACCCCTGCTCTTTTAGAGGAATTCCAGCAACAGCCCCACCTGGAAGTGTTCTGCAGATCTACAGTGTGTGGATGAAAGAAATTGCCCTGCGGGAGAGTGCTGGGGCAAAGCAATGCACTTTCCTCCTCTCTCGGGCAGCCAGCTGCAGAGCTGGGGTGAACTGGGAAGTTAAAGCAGGCCAGGAGGAAGTTGAGTAGCCCATGCAGCAGATGTTGGATTTGGCTCAGACCCATAGACTCATGTATCACCTCACACATTGCCATAAGCCATGCAACCAAGTCTAACCCATAGCTGCTCAACTTGGGCAGAAGGAGGTGGCTGTTGAGCTGATGCTTATTGACATTAGTTGTGTTGTAGTTCAGAAGCCTCTCTCCAGGGACTGGAGCCCATTGAAACCATTCCTAGTAACTTAAAGGACCATTTCTACCAGGTTCAGAGTTCTTTTTTCCCCAACAGGAGGAAGTTTTGTTAAAGCAGCTAGACAGTGTTGATAGCATATACAAGCACATGATTTATTGATAAGTTGCAGGTGCATTTAAAGAGAGTCACAGAACTGTGAATCTCCCTGCCTTCTCACAGTAATCAAGTCTGGAAAATTTGCTCCAAAAACTAACCCTAATCCCATGGACCTTGAAGCCTGTGAGCAACTGAGAGATTGTTTAGTTGAAATTAGTGGAACAAAACAGATTTGTGGCTAAATGAATACTCACTAAAGCATATTACTGTTTTAATGGGGTCATTAAAGATTGTAATCTTGTTTAGAGTAAAAAGGATAGCCTAGAGAAGTGTTTAACTAGAATCTGGGAGACCCAGGTTCAAACTCCTCACTGGATGACTTCGAGCCAGTCCCTTGCCACAGCCTAACCTATCTCACAGGGTTGTTGTGTGGATAAAATGAGGAAGGGAGTACTGTGCAGACCACCCTGAGAAGAGTGGGATAAAAACTATTCAAAAGAGAATCTTCTTTACTGAAGGTGGCTTCCAACAAACAAATGATTCAGCGCAGTTGAGTCCTTGAAAGAATAGAGAATCACAACTATTCAGTGCTGTCTGTTAATCTAAAGTCTGTTTATTCATCATCTAGTGTGGGCAAAGAATGATGTAAACAAGATTCAGGCTTTATTTTATGGATAAATGGAATATTATAAGTCTTTAAGTACAAATGTAAATATGAGTTTGTAGTTAATAAAGCATGATATGAAGCTCGGGCATTTTCCTATTTATTCCTAATCTAAGTGTATTATATCTGAAATTGCTTATAAATTATACAAGATGTAAACTGCATTTTGTAAAGTGCTCTAGAAAAAATGAACCAGTGTTACTGGGCAGGTATCTGGGAAACACAGTGTATGTGTGCTGAAAGTTTTGTGATATCCTAAGGTGCAAATTGTTGTCACTTTCTCTGTAGTGTAGCCTCTGCAAGATGACAACTGTGTGATAAAAATAGTCTTGTAGCATCTTAAAAACTAATTTTATTCAAGCACAGGCTTTCATGATCCATAACAGTATATACTGGAATAAAACTGCAAGAATAAAGTTTATCCTACTATATATAAAAGGCTAATCATATTCAAGACAACTCACTTCCTACCCTGGTGCACCACCAGAGGGCACTGCTGTGGAGGGAAGCCTAGATGAGGCAGCCAGACCTCCAGAGAGCGCGCCATGGTGGAAAGCCCAGGCCGGGATCAGGCATAGAGTGGGCAGCAATGCCCACCCCCACCTTCACCCAGCTGGTATCAGGAGCGGAGCAGGTGGCAATGCCCGCCGTCCACCTCCACCAAGCTGGGATCAGGAGTGGAGTAGGTGGCAATACTTGCCTGCCCTTTACCCAGCTGGGATCGGGAGGGGAGCAGGTGGCAATACCCACTCTCCTTCTTAACCCAGCTGGGATCAGCAGGGAGGCAGGTGGCAATGCCCATCCCCTGCGTTCACTCAGCTGGGATCAGGAGTAGAGCAGGTGGCAGTGCCCACCCTCCAGCTTCACCCAGCTGGGATCAGGAGCAGAGCAGGTGGCAATGCCCGCCTGCCACCTTCACCCAGCTGGGATCAGGCATGGAGCAGGTGGCAATGCCCAACCACCGCACACACCCAGATGGGATCAGGTGCAGAGCAGGTGGCAATGCCCGCCCACCCTTTACCCAGCTTAGATCAGGTGTGGAGCAGGGGGCAATACCCACTCTCCACCTTCACCCAGCTGTGATCAAGAGTGTAGTAGGTGGCAATGCCCGCCCCATCATCATCCAGGTGGGATCAGGAGTGGAGCAGGTGGCAATACCCACTCCCTCCTTCACCCAGCTGGGATCAGGCATGGAGCAGGTGGCAGTGCCTGCCCCCCACCTTCACCCAGCTGGTATCAGGAGCGAAGCAGGTAGCAATGCCTGCACCCCTTCACCCGGCCAGGATCAGTTGTGGAGCAGAAGGAAATGCCTGCCCCCCTTCACCCAGCCTGGATCAGGTGCAGAGCAGGAGGTAATGCCTGCCCCTAACTTCACATGGCAGGGATCAGGCAAGGAGAAGGTGGCAATGCCCATCCCCTTTACCCAGCCAGGATCAGGAGTGGAGCAGGTGGCAATGCCCACCCCTCCTTCACCCAACCAGGATCAGGTGCAGAGGAGGTTGCCATGCCCGCCCTCCCTTCCTTCATCTGGCCGGGATCAGTGACAGAGGAGGAAGAAATGCCTGCCTGCCCGCCTTCCCCTTTCTAGAGCCCGTTGTATTTTCCCCCACAACAGGCTTTGTTGCTAGTTTTGGAATAAACCCTTAAGGAGTTATATGACTCCTATTTATATTTGCTGCAGCAGACTAACATGGCTACCATTCTGGAATTGTGTGTTAGTTATCTTTTCGTTATAAACCAAGGATCCACTGTGTATGGCTGAGACACACAAGAAAGTCCCATGGTTTGATATTGCTGTTCACTTCAGTGCTTTTGTTGCTGTTGTTAAAAAGGAAGTGCCAGTACTCACAGGTGTGCATTTAGAAAGTTTCCATTTCTGTTTCAGTTCAAGGTGTTAAAGAGCAATCACATCTCACTATCAGTCTCTTCCAACTGGGGTGGTACTGGCTCAGAACTGATCTGTTTCAGGGTTGTGGTTGTTGTTTTTGTTTCATGTATTTTGGCCCCTTGTTCACATGTTAGCCACACATGCACAAATGCAAGCTTTTCTTTTCAAGGAGGCGAGGCTCTGGGGCAGCTGTTTTTGTATGCAACTGCACCAAAATAGCATACAAAATACAGCCCTCCCACTACATCATCGATCCACTGAGTTTGAGAGCACGCAACAACAGGGTTCTGTTTTTATGAACTTAGAGGAAATAGGAAGCTATGCTTTGGGGAGAGTGTTGGGCAGCTGAGTACTCATGCACACACTGTTCTTTTTGCATTATCCAAAAACCTGTTGATCCAATGAGTTTCTTATTAAGCACATGAAAATTCACACAACAATGAACCCCAAAGTATACAAGTGTTGGCAGTGGCTGGACATATACAATGGTGGGAAAAAAGCAATGCTAGCCCACCCCACTGTCTGGTGTGCCTGCTTGGCCTTGGCATGGCAAGTATCAAAATGAAACACACACACTTTTAGGCTGGGGGACTCATTACAGCCTTGTTTCCTGGATTTGATTCAGAATTCTGGAAGCCACTTTAATGAGCCCAACCAGTGAGTTACGTGTGTATTTTCATCACCCCCCCCCCCATTATGCTACAATTCCCACCGATTCCCCCTCAGGACTTAGGATTCCCCCCCCCCCCAGGTGCTGGTACTTGGTACTGGAGAGTGCAACAAAACAAATTGTTGAGGCTAAACATTTTTTGTGTGTGGAAGAGATGGCTAAAATAGCAATGTGATATGAGATTGAAGTGAAAATGACATCACCATTTGAATTTCAGCCAAATTTCAAAATTGTGATTTTATTTATGTATTTATTTATATCCTGGTTTTCTCTACTATAGAGAAAGCAGATTACAATATCATTTTCCTCTCCTCTAACTCTGTGCTGCAGGTTAGGTTGAGAGAATGTGACTGGCTCAAAGTCACCCAGCAAACTTCCATGGCAGAGTGGGAATTCAAACCCTGGCCTCCCAGATCCTAGTCTGTCACTCAATCCACTACATCACCTGGCTTCCAAGGGTGGAATTATATGAAATCACGATAAAGTATGACTTCATGGTGGCTGTTTGCAATGTCACTGTGATATATAATTTGATCAGAATTGCTGAGGTGGGGAGATACTAGCTTCGTAATTGACAATTATGTGCTTACAAGGAAACCAAAATACATTTGTCATTTTTAAGCCCTCAAATGTGAATTTTGTGGCTATGGATTTTCAGCAGGATTTGTAGAAATTTCAGAGATGCCATTAGCATCATTCAGGGCTCATTTGGAGGCGGAACGCGCCAGAACGGCATTCTGGTAACTCTGAAAAGAGGTCACGTGGGTTTTGGCCCCACCCACATGATTCCTTTTCCTCTTGACTTTCCTCGTCTTTAGCAGCAGGCTCTGCTGCTTTATTTTCATTTGTGACTCGTGTGTGTGTGTGTGTGTGTGTGAGAGAGAGAGAGAGAGAGAGAGAGAGAGAGAGAATGAGTGAGTGAGTGCAAGCCGAGTGGGGCTGGGCTCCAAAGGAACGTAAGCTGCTTTGAATTCATTCTGCTGCTTTATTTTCATTTGTGACTTGTGAGAGAGAGTGAGTGTATGCGTTCGTGTGTGCAAGCAAGCAGGGCTGGCTCTTCAGAGGAGGGTAAGCTGCTTTGAGTTCATTCTGCTTTAAGGAAATACCTGGAGAATTTTGGGAAAAGGGGCCTGAGGGGTGGATGGTGCCTTCTGATACACTTCCAGTGATGTCAGGGTGTGTGGCATATGCTAATGAGATATGCTAATGAGTTCCTGCAGTTCTTTTTCTAGGAAATGATCCCTGGCGTCATTCAACATTAGCAAACTGGTTGCATTCCAAAAAAAGTAGCAGCACTAGAAAGAAGTTCTAAAAAGCAGTAGAACCGGTATTTCTGCAATATATGCAATAACATTTAATATGCAATGTTTTGTGGAGCTTCTCATCTAACATTCATGATTTGGCTACTATGAAAACTATTACTACTACTAATAATAATATTTGATTTATATATTACCCTTCAGGACAACTTAACACCCACTCAGAGCAATGGAAGGTCACCCAGCTGGTTTCAAGTAGAGGAGTGGGGAATCAAACCTGGTTCTCCAGATTAGAGACCTGTCACTCTTAACCACCACACCAAACTGGCTCTAGTGAGATGCTTCCTGTTTCAATAGACTGTATCCTGTATTAGCAAGAAAAGGAGTCTAAAAGATTTAGTGCAATATTAAACAGAGTTACACCCTTCCAAGTTCATAGAAATCACTGGGTTTAGAAGAATTTAACTCCATTTAAGATTATACTGTTAGAGTTGTTGTCATCTTAAACATCTGGGATCTATCAGGTGTTCTAGCAGAGACATTCAAAATACTGAAAAATGATCATTTTGCAGTCTGTTTTATATTAGTAGGAGGCATATAAATTGCTGTTCATTTCTACAGCTTCTTTGTGATACTTGTCTCTGGGCCCATGTCCGCTCAATTGAACATACTTTTCTTTTCTGCCACTTCTTCTGTGAAACTCTTACATTGTTTTGTCATTCTCTATCTTAATAACAGGGACCTCTGACAAGGTATTATTATTTTTAATTAGCATTTCACCACTATTGTCAGTTAAGCCTGAAGTTGCTACTATTTGTTTTTCATCTAAAGTTTCCATTTTTAAGTTATTCATAACAATTCAGGGAAACAGCAAAATTAAAACCATATTTTCTTTCAATGAAATAACAGCACATTAGTACCTAAAACAGTCCCATGTTGGGCAATTTGTCAAGCAAAAATAAAAAGACCAGTTTCTATGTCAGAAATGAGACATGAAAGAACAGGAAAATACTAGGCAGTGAATAAATGTAATTGTGTATACTGCTATGGCTAATGTGCATGACCCAAACTGGGTGCATAATGAATGCGGCTTTGAGAGGTAGGGTTGCAAAAAAAAAAAAAAGATAGTTTAATACACTTCAAAGACAGTATTTTATAATAATTTTTTATGATTTGTTTATTCATGATCTTATGATGATTTTATTATTTTATTGTATTGTTTTTAATTTATGAACTAGTCTCTGGAGAAGGCAGCATATATGGTTTCTAAATAAATAAATAACTAGTAATATTCTGGATGGGTAGCCATATTAGTCTGTCTGTAGCAGTAGAAAAGAGCAAGAGTCCAGTAGCAACTATAAGACTAACAACTATAAGACTTTTGTGAGTCACAGATCACTTCTTCAGAGCTGTGTGACTCACAAAAGCTCATACCCTACCACAAATGTTGTTAGTCTTATAGGTGCTACTGGGCTATTGCTCTTTTATACTAGTAATGTTCTGGTGTATAAGATGATATTATGAGGCGGCAAGAACTTTAGAACTTTAGAACAACCCTGTTAAGTGGATCTGTATGAGTTTGACACATAGGTCATGTGATTATTTTATCACTTGTCCCCCCCCCTTTTTTTTTACTTGTCCCTTTTGAAACTCAACAGAGTTTGCTACACCAGTTCACAAGACTTGAGATCGAAAGACTTCATTTGTGGTTTCAACTCCTTCCTTCAGTGAACAGAGTAACAATAACATATAACTAATTAACAATAACATATAACTAATAACATATAACTGATAACATATAACTAATTAGAAACAAAGCCAAATGTCTATTGTATAAGCTGTTTATTATTTATTTGCTAATTTTTTAAACATTACTTTTAGGATTGCCAACCCCCCCCCCCTTTACCTTTGAGCTAGCTGAAGAGTGCAAAGTGTGTACTGGCTGAGCAGGGGGTGCCTCTCTTCCTTTTCCACAAGCCGGCTATGTGCATGGGTGCTCCAGGGGCCTTCCACTTTCATCACCTCTGGCTTAAAACGGAAGTGACGGGGTCTGTGGGGCCAAATTTACCCCAAAACATAGCACAATTGCTATGTTTGGGGCTGATTTGGCCCCACTGAGCCTTTGTCATTTCTATTTTAAAAGGGAAGTGATGTCAATGGAAGACCCCATGTCATTTGGTCACATGCTCTGGGGGCTCCAGCCAGCCTTCCAACACTCCTCCCCCCACCAGCCAGGTGAGTGAGGATAGGGAGATAGTAGGGGGTTGGCAACCCTAATTACTTTTCTATTACTAGAATGCCCAAAGTGGGGTATTTTTATGCAAATACTCAAAAGTAGTGGGGTCATTGTTGCAAGTGACTAATAGTGCAAAAATGTTATTCTGATCTTAAAATGAAATGTTTTTTTCCTGTTTCCTTTTGAACTCTTGAGTATCATTTTGTTAGGGCTGATAAGATTTGATACTTTTTACATGGATTCTGTTCTGCTGTATATTAGTGGATGCATTGGGGCCTTTTTGTTGGCTATTAAATAGAGATGGGCACGAACCTAAATACGACCCAAAAAACCCCCACGAAGCAGGCCAGTTTGAGGTTCTCAAACCAGCGTTCATGGAAGCACCTTTTCACGGAACTTCCACGAACTGTATACTGGTTCGTTGGGTCGTATTTACAGGAGCAGTATAAATGGTCATTTCCCCAGGGAAATGGCCATTTAAACTGCCCCTTTAAACTTGCAAGGGCAGTTCCCTTTAAACTATCAGCTGACAGGCAGCGGGGAGGATCCCCCACGCCACCTGCCAGCTGATAGTTTAAAGGGACCTGCCATGGCAGATGCCTTTATACTGCCCAAACCCCAGCCTCCCTACCCCTCCCAGCCCCAGCCCACAATTACCTTCCCCTGTGGCGTGGCCAGGGCCGGCGCCAACGTTGAGGTGGTGAGGCAGGAGCTGCAGGCATCGTGGGGCCAGAGGGGGCACTGGAGGGGGTGCCGGGGGCGGAAGTGCACCCTGCACCACCACCAGCCAGCCCCGCACCACCACCGGCCAGCCCTGTGCCATGGCCGCCGCTGCCACACACCCCCGGGCAGGTGCAGCAGCCACAGGCCAGGGATGGCAGGCGGCTGGGCAGTGTGCAGAGCGTGGGCATTCTCCTCGCGCTGCCCCAGCCACCCGCCAGCCAATGGCCCCGGCGGCACTGCATGATAATGTCATCACATGATGATGTCATCATGCAGTCCGGGGGTGCACGCACGCACAGTACATGAACAAGGATGGCCTCAGGTGCCAGTAACCCTGGCGCCGGGGCTGGGCGTGGCGTCCTTCCTCTCCTCCCAAGAGGGGCAAGAAGGCTGGTTTCAGCCTCTTCTGCTGCCCTGGGGGCCTGCAGGGTGGCAGAGGAGGCCATTTTTGACCTCTTCCACTGCCCTGGTGGCCCACAGGGCAGTGGAGGAGGCTGTTTTTGGCCTCTTCCACCACCCTGCGGGCCCCCAAGGTGGCGGAAAAGGCTGAAAATGGCCTTCCTGCCCCTTCTGGGAGGAGTGGAGAGATGCCACACTGCAGGGGAAGGTAAGTATGGCGCTGGGGCTGGGGGCTGGGGGTGGGAGATAGGGGGGCTGAGGTTTGGGAAGTTTAAAGGGTCTTGCCACCGGCAGGTCCCTTTAAACTATCAGCTGGCAGGTGGTGAGGGGGGGATCCATCCCTGCTGCCTGCCAGCTGGTAGTTTAAAGGGACCTGCCGGTGGAAAGGCAGGAAAGGGCCCTTTAAACTGTTAAAAGCCCCTTTCCCTGCCACCCTGCCACTGTTAAGGCCGGAAAGGGTCATTCAAATCCCACGAACCACAAACTGGTTCGTAACTGGTCCAGTTCCGTGGTTTGTGAAGCCACGTGAACCACGAACCTCCTGGTTCATTTTTTTTGTTCTGTGCCCATCTCTACTATTAAAGCACTATGATACATACCTACCTACCTACATACATACATAACGTTTCTCGAGAGCCAGTTTGGGGTAGCGATTAAGAGCATGGGACTCTAATCTGGAGCACCGGGATTAATTCCCCACTCCTCCACTTGAAGCCAGCTGGGTGACCTTGGGTCAGTCACAGCTTTTAGGAGCTCTCTCAGCCCCACTCACCTCACAGGGCGTTTGTTGTGGGGATAATAATAACATACTTTGTAAACTGCTCTGAGTGGGCATTAAGTTTTCTTGAAGGGTGCTATATAAATCAAATATTATTATTATATACCACCCTTCAGGACAACTTAACACCTGCTCAGAGCAGTTTACAAAGTATATCATATTATCCCTACAACAATTACCCTGTGAGGTGGGTAGGGCTGACAGCTCTGGAAGAGCTGTGACTGACCCAAGGTCACCCAGCTGGCTTCAAGTGAAGGAGTGGGAAATCAAACCCAGTCCTCCAGATTAGAGTCCCGCCACTCTCTTAACCACTACACAAAACATACATACGTACGTACTGTGTGGACTCTTAATTTTCTGTTAGTTTGTCTGCTGCCATGATGCTGCATAAAAGAGACTCCCTAGGAAGTGTTCTCTGTGATCTAGCTATTTACCAGAATGGCTTAGTATCTGAATTCCTGTTATCATGTGGAATCCAGCCCCTGTTTGAGCACTGCTGGAATGCAGACAGGATCACAACATGTTAATATGGTCTGTGGTAAGCAGTTTGCAGTGTTTCATCTAGTGTGTAGAATGTTGACTAAAAGGAAAAGACTTTGTGTTTGGAAGTATCCAGTAAGTGAGTAGCATGGCATTTACAGGTGTGTGCCTCCCAGATCTGGGTTTCAGGGATATAAAAAAAATCCTGATTTTTTCCTGCCATTATTCCCTGTGGGAAAAATTATCTGAGGGCTTGAAGGGGGGCATTTTTTTGAGCAAACACTACAAAATTTGCAAAGAACCTCCTTCTGATTGTCCCAGATTTCAGGAAGATTGGACCTCAAAGCTTGCCTCTGTTTTGCCCCACTGCCCTCTTGCTCACTCCTGCTCCACTGGTTGCCTGCTTTTCTCCATAAGGTACAGCTGAATAATACAACCCATCACAGTTTATCTCCTCAGATCCAATCAAGGATTCTTCAATGTGATCGTCATAGCTGGTTTATGCCCGATTAGCATAAATCTGGCAATTTTGCCTGTTCATGAATTCTAGATAACACATCTCTAATGGCATGTATGCTGGTGCAAAGTAGTTTACCACCTGCATTCTTATGACTACAAAGAAATGATCCCTGACACACATATCCATTAAGGGGTTTCCAGGAATCTGCAGGCAAGATAATACATTCTCTTGTGTGATGATGGTGATCTGCTCTGCAAATTGTTCAAAATATTATAGCTAGAGAATAAAGAACTATCATGGACCATGTTTGCAGCAGCATTCTTAAAGTAAATGTTAGTGTGTACTAGCCCTTTAAACAACAGGCACGCAAAAGTGTTCTGCTGGTAACTGTAAAGTAACTTTGCAAGGTTATCCCATGAAATGTGAGTATGACGTTCCAGTCAAGACATGAGTTTCTGACATGGTTAATTAATCTTTTACCATGTCAATTTTATATAGTGAAAACCATGAAAAGCTTCAATTGCCATGAAAAGCTTCAATTGCCCATTTCTGGGCAGAGAAAGAGAAAGAGTTTTTTTCTCCAAGTGGGAACTCTAGTGCTTGCCACACCAGAGTAAGCCATGGAAAAGAGCAAGAGTTCAATAGCACCTATAAGACTAACAAAATTAGTAGTAGGATATGGATTTTGTTAGCACCTATATGGCTAACAAAATTAGTGTAGGGTATGAATTTTGTTAGTCTTATAGGTGCTACTGGGCTCTTGCTCTTTTCCACTGCTACAGACAAACTTACGCAGCTACCCATCTTGATCTATCAGAGTAAACCATGTTACCCAGTTTCCTCAACAAGTTTCCCTTATGAAGAAATTGTTTGTTAATGTGCAGGTGACAATCTGGGAGACCTAGGTTCAAATCTCTACTCTGCCATGGAAACTTACTGGGGGGAAGGGGGACTTTGGCCAGTTATACACTCTCAGCCTAACTTACCTCACAAGATTGTTGTGAGGATGAAGTGGAGAATTATATAAGCCACTTTTGGTTCCCATGGTGGAAAAAATAGGGTATAAATGAAGTAGATAAATAAGTACCCCATGAGTCTCCCACTTCTCCCAAACATATTAATCTAGGAAAGCACTGTTGAGCTGCTCTGGAGGGATACAGGCCTTCCATTTCACAGAAGGATAACCTAATAACATTCTATAGAATTGGTGTGATTATAATTTTATATATAAGGGGCTGGGATCTAAACAAAAGACACATTCTACCTCGTGTGAAAGCATGTATCCAGACTGGGTGATTGAAACAGGTGTGGGGATTTGTGAAACACTGACTTTTACCATCAGGGTTTGAGTGAGGGGCCGTTTCCAGATGGCTTACCTGAAGCCGCTCCATGCCGCAATGTTGTGGATCGTGCCGGGGAAAACGTGAAATATCGCGTTTTCTCGTGCGAGTTTTGCGCGATGTCGTGCAAAACTCACGTGAGAAAACGCGATATTTCGCGTTTTCCCCGGCACGATCCACAACATTGCGGCATGGAGTGGCTTCAGGTAAGCCATCTGGAAACGGCCAGGTTTAGACTGGCATAAAACAGACCAGATCTCACCATGTGAGGTGGGACTCAAGCAATGTTCATGACATGAGAAGAAAATCATATCAGTTAGACATGAATTGTAATGCCAAACTATGCTTGAAAGTTTTTAAAATCACTTTTGGAAAAAAAAGAGGAAGATAAAAGCAGCAGCACCTCTGAGTAAATGGCAAATAATCAAATCATGTCTACAGCTGTTACTGGAAGCAGAAGAGAGGTATCCTGCTCATGAGTAAAACCCTGTGAAGAGTAAATGCCTACTTGGGAGCAAGGCAAAGGAGGAAGGAAGTGGGTATGGCTAGGAAGTGGTAGATAAAAAGGACCAGATACTGGACTAAGTATTGATGTTAGTTTTTGATAAGAGAAAGCAGGGAGTGAGACATTTGGGGTGACTGTAGAAAGGCAATCAGGTGAGTTGCCTTATGTGGGGGAGGGAGAATGCCTCATGTCCTGGTTCTGAAATAATGGGACCAATGTCCCATTGGTCATTGTTCTCTCAACATTGGAGGTTGAAAAGGTTGAAGACGATATGGATAAATAACGGCCTGAAGAAGGAAGTGGGCTGAAACGAGTAAAAGTGAAGGAGACCGGTTGAACTCGTAGCCGTGGACACTGGTTTCAGTGAACTTAATGCCGCGGACATTGGTTCTAAGGAACTTAATAGCTACTATTACTCTTTTGTGGCATTGCTGCTATTGACCATTTCTGGACATTGTATATGTAAATATATCACGTATGAGCGGTGCATATTGGAATTGTACAAATGAAGGTTAATTCGAACCAGATATATATTGGATGTTAATTTCGTATTTCAGTAGTCCCCAATTGGGCGTTGTGGGGTCGAAAGCCTGGGACTGTACGAGAATTACCATTGTAATTACACTGCAATTTGTGGGTGGTTGCAACTTCCTCGAGCCTGAGTGCTCTTTTGGTGTTGTATATTTCAGGAAGTGGTTCCCTTTTGTTGGTTGGTCTGAAATAAAGATGTCTGGGACCAAGGTAGTTTCAGAAAGTCTCTTTCCCAGGACCTGAGTTTGAAGTATTCAAGCCTGAGTTAAAGGGGTGAGGGAATGGGGTTTCTCACAATACCCATCTGTTGTTAAAAGAGGTTGATGTTATATTTTTCAGAGAATTTGGGAAGGATGCTTGCTTCTTTTCATCATTTCAGTGCACAGTTTAAAGAAAGAACTTGTACTTTTGATTTATGGTAAAATATGAGAGTGCCACAAAACGGGGGGGGGGGGATAAGAGATGCTAACTTTTGAAGTGAAAAATGCTAAAGTGTGTTGACTTTGGACCAGTGGAAATTCCTCCATTGGGACAAATGGGGCTTGGTCCCTCCAAGAAAAAGAGAATATTAATTTAAATACTAAATTGTATTAAATTACTAAATTAAAGATTTCTGTGTGATCTAGGCTTGTGTGACCAAGCCTAAGTCACTGACTAAATTACTCTGGTTTTCTTCTGGTTGTCCAATTCCACAGCTTCTCTCTCATGTCTGAGTCTCTAGTTTCAAACAGGCCTTTAATCCAGACTTCTCCTTTCTAACTCAGAAGAGGGGCCTGCAGACATGGTAGGACTCCCTTACAATGTTTCTTAGTGCAGGGAAGGCTCATTTACTTGTTTCACTTTTTAGCCCTTCGTCTGAAAGCTTTCAGCCAATGGTTAATGAGTAGGGATCCCAGGTGTCTGCCAATTGCTGGTGAGTGATCAGTGGGAGGTGGCAAGCAGCCCAGCAATCACCCACCACTGGATCCCATCAGGGTATGATGATGTCACTTCCTGACATTGTTGCTCCAACTGTGGGAACACTCCTGCAGTCAAAGTGTCGATGTCACTTCTAGAAGTGACATAATTGTGCTGAGTTTGGGAGCATGTGTGCACGTGAAAAGCATGTGCAGGGCGTGTACTGGGCTTTCCTCTCCTGCTGGGAGACTCTAGGAACCTGGCAACCCTACCAATGAAGCTGCCAGCAGTTGTGAGACATTTTAAATGCAATTGCATAAATAGGGTTGCCCAGTCCCCATACCCTTCCAGTAGGGGAGGTACCCAGTTCTCACCAATAGGAGTACATTGTGTGTGCGTGAAGCTCCTGGCACCAACAAGATGATGTCAGTTCTGAGAGTGACATCATCACACTGGGTGAGGGAGTATTCCTGTGCTTTGCAGAGAGCCGATTCTTTGTGAATCGGCCTGTTTGGGGCCAAAAGCAACCCCAAGCAAAGCGCTTGTGCCCATGGTGCTTGCCAGTTGTGGGTGATTGCTGGGTGGTCCACAACCTCCTGCTGGTTACTGGTGAGGTTGCCGGTGACAGGGCACCTGCTATCCCTATGCATAAATCCAGTTAGCTTTGGGTAGGGCAGGCTCCTCTAACATAGCTTTGCTGCCTCTTCCTTCCAACTGGCTGATTTTTCTCTATGAGATCAGAGCTATAGATAGGAATCAATTGCCGTATGAGGAAGAAACAGTTTATACAAAATACCTATACTTACACAAATTGAAAAACCCTCTCACAGTCATCAGGACAGTGCACTGACTGGTAAAAACATGAAACAATTTCCCCGCTAGAGTTGTCAACTGTCTAGGGAAAAATCCTGTCCCGTTAAATAGAGGCCTAATAGGATGTTACTTACAAGGTGCTGTTATTTAACTGTATACCATAAAAAGCTTCAGCTGCCTACAAATTAGGCCCTTCCTTGTTAAAGGAACTGGGCATATTTTTCTCCAGGCCTATTGGCAACCCTGCTTCCCTTTCTGCTCTGCCATCTCTCCCCCACCTGTCCCTTCTACCACAAATGAAATAAGAATAAATGTTCAGATAAGGTTGCAGACTACTCTCAAATGTCAGAAATAATTCTGTTCAATTTACCAATTGGTGTCGTTTGTGTCAGATCATGTTTACCAATTTTCTGATGGTTCATTCTTAGTTTTTGGTGGGTCTGGTGTAGACCCCAATGGTTTCTGCAGAAGCCCAATACAGTAATGGGAAGGTTTGGCTAGATGGCAAATCTAGAGAAAACAGGCATTTTGCGTTTTCCATAGTAATAGAATGTCAAGTTATATAACAAAAGATGTGTGCCCTTATCTGAATGTTTTGAAGCCACCTTTAATCCCAGATTAAAAATTGGTTCAGTACATAAAATGATAATTAAAATAAGCTTGTAATTTCTATTTTCTTTAAAAAATAAACAAATTTCACAAGAGTACATGGATGTAGAATGGCATTTATCTTTCATGTTTTCCCATTTAAAAACGACGTTCTTTAAGCCCTAGTTTGTTCACATTCACAGATGCTCACTTGCACCAAATCCCTTAAATAAGCTTTTAAACAATTAATGTCTGTAGTCTTGACGTTCGCTGTGTTATCAGATGGATAAAGATAGATTTGATAGACATTCTGGGGGAAATTCAATATGTAAATCATGATGAGTGGAGCGGTGTTTAACATTTGCGCCAGAGTGACTCAGAGTAGGAGATAATCCTTCAAGTGTTGCAGTGATGCTTCATTCAAACTTAGTAAGACATTATGAAAAAAACAACCAAACTGTTCCTATCTACATTGTTGAAGTACTTCAGGGGCTTCTTAAAAGGTCATTCTGTTCTGCTATGTTTCGTACAACAGTATGCTTGATTAAAAACAAAATAGTGAAACTGTAATGATTTTTAAAATATTCACTTACAGATCTGTGGTCATAACAATGAAAATGTATAAAATCAGAAAATCTGTTTTCCTTAAAGTCTTGTATGAGACCTTAAATCTTGATGTGTGTGTGTGTGTGTGTATGTTTTTTTTTGGGGGGAGGGGTATATGATGCTGAGGAAACTGCTTGGAAATAGAACTAATTATGACTTCTTGGAGAAAGAAACAAAATACTGCTTCTTAAATAGTCTCTCATGCTGTGATATACGGGAGTTGGGGCCAGAATAATTCTACAAAAGGAGTTCTCAGTACATGATTGCAAGTTTTCTATTTTCTTTATCAGCTGTGGAAGAACAATTATAGTTCTCTTTCAGTTTCATGTTTGTTGACAGACATAGGCTAAGCAATGAGAACAGTTGTTCTGTTCTCATGACTAGAGATGGGCACGAACCACAAAAATCCGAACCATGAGGTTCGTGGTTCGTGGATTTTCACGAACCAGGAACCACAAACTGGCACAAAGTGGGGCAAATTTACGAACCAGTTCGTGGTTCATGGGGTTTAAATGCCCCTTTCTGGCCGCTTAGCAGCGGCAGGGAAAGGAGCATTTGACTGTTTAAAAGGCCCTTTCCTGCCTTGGAAGTAGCCGGTCTCTTTAAACTATTAGCTGGCAGGAATCCCCCCTCGCCGCCTGCCAGCTGATAGTTTAAAGGGACCTGCTGCTTGCAAGCGGCAAGGCCTTTTAAACTGCCCAAACCCCAGCCCCCAGCCCCAGCTCCACCCCAGCCCCACACTTACCTTGCCCTGCAGGCCCACGGCATCCTCCCCTTCCTCCCTTGAGGGGCGGGAAGGCCATTTTTGGCCTCTTCCGCTGTTGCGTGGGCCTGCAGGGCAGTGGAGGAGGCTGAAAATGGCCTTCCTGCCCCTCAAATGGCAGTCGTGGCAACCATTTGAGGGGCAGGAAGGCCGTTTTTGGCCTGCTTCGCTGCCCTGCAGGCCCACACAGCAGCAGAAGAGGCCAAAAACGGCCTTCCTGCCCCTCACAGGAGGAGGGGAAGAATGCCGTCGGCCCGCAAGGCAAGGTAAGTGTGGGGCTGGGGCTGGGGTTTGGGCAGTTTAAAGGGTCCCACGGCTTGCAAGCAGCAGGTCCCTTTAAACTATCAGCTGGCAGGCAGCGAGGGGGGATCCTCCCCGCCGCTTGCCAGCTGATAGTTTAAAGGGACCTGCCGCTTGCAAGCTGCAGAAAAGTTTATATGGCCATCTCCCTGGGGAAATGGCTATTTAAACTGCCCCTTTACGACCTAAATGAACCAGTAGACCAGTTTGTGAAAGTTCGTTGAAACAAGCTTCCCTGAACCACTAGTTCGCGTACCACACACAGGCCTGGTTCATGCGTTTTTTTTGGGTCATAATTCGATTCGTGCCCATCTCTACTCATGACTCAAACATGAAAGAACTGCTTTTAAAGAAATCTAAACATTTTTTCTTGCTTCTCCTTCACAGAGTTTTGCTTTTGTATTTGGGAAAGAGTTGAAATATTTTCAATTTAGCACATCCACACATGTCTGTTCATGAGAGAGAGCTGATTCAGATGTAGAGATCCAACTTTCCTTTCTCATCTTAGGTCAAAGGATCTAATAAAGGAAGCTATTCTTGACAATGACTTCATGAAGAATCTGGAGCTGTCTCAGATACAAGAAATTGTGGATTGTATGTATCCAGTGGAATATGGCAAAGACAGTTGCATCATCAAAGAAGGAGATGTGGGTTCACTGGTGTATGTCATGGAAGGTATGTTGTGCAGTCAATATACTTCAAAAGTTGTGTAGGTGCTTTCCCCTTATTACCTTCCGTAGGGTCTATGCAACATTTCTCTATTTGTTTGGAATTTCCACAGCAAGCTTCATACTTGTTCAATGAAGGAATGATACTTACATGTAGATTTTAACCATGAGCATGTTGTTCAGTATATTAGTCATTGTTTTAGTTAAAAGACTCAGGATTCCTGCTAGATTGTTGAAGGATCTAGCAGGAATTGTGGCAGGGTATGAGCTTTTGTGAGTCTCTGCTCACTTCTTCAGAGCAGTGTCTCACAGAAGCTCAACTCTACCACAAATTTTGTTAGTCTTATAGGCACTACCTGATTCTTGCACTTTTCTAATGCTACAGACAGACTAACATGACTACCCATCTTGATCTATATACAAGCATGCATGCCTAAACATCATGGTTTTATTTGGTTTCATATGGTTTCTTGTTCAGTGTCATTGGATATATTTTGATATATTGTCTGCTGTACAAGTTTGTATATTAACTGCTATTAGATTTTTGGCTCTATTTTCATTGTTTGTGGGTGTAGGCTTTTGTTTCCCTTTGTGTGGTTTTACATGCCTTCCCAGGTACTTAAAGGGATATCTTTTTATTTTTTTCCTTAAATTTCACTGGTTACCTGTTTTTGTCCACACTAGATGTATATTTGAACCATTCCTTTGTGATGTTTTCAGATACTGAATGATTTCTAGATTGTAATCTGGGAAATGGCCAGATCAACGTATTCCATTGTAAGATTGGGGCATAAGAATGGATCGATTGCCATTTCAACACAGTCAAGGGACTTTAAATTTGAAGACCACCATTTATTGAGTATTGACAGTCCTGTCTATGGATGAGTCAGTTTAATATCAGTGTTGTTCACTTCTTTAATCTTTTTGTAGGGAGAAAATTCTAATTTAATGTAATGTTTTTAAAACTCAGTTGATCCTGAAGCATATTGCTACATTTTTATCTATTTTTATTACATAATGTGAGATGTTTTATCATAGTGGGACAGTCTACAAAAGGAATAAGTCTTCATAAAGGATTTAGGATAAATAATCACACATATCTCCTTGTGTAACACTTTAATTTCTGAAGTTGTGCTGCACTTCTGAGAGTGGAAATGATCTGCTTCTTGTAATAACCTACTACTATTAATTTCTAGGGCCATTAAGTATTAATACTGATTTCTGGGTTATTTACCCTATCTTTTGTAAAGGCAGTTAGCTAAGAGCCTTTAGTTTATTAGCTGTAAAAACACTGCATTCATGAACTATCATTACAATATTTGGTAGAGTTCTGCTTCTCCAAAATCACCTTCCTTCTGGACATTATCTAACAAAAACAAGCATTTTTCAGTTAAAATATTTCAATGATAATCAGTAAAATCCTAAACAGAGTTACTCCTGTCAAAGCCCATTGAAATCAACAACAATAAAGCCTTTATTGCCATATCTCAAGTTACCGATACAAACAGTAAACAAATATAAAGGTGACAAGGGTAATTTGAGTATAAACATTTAGATGTTTTTCAATCGATCCTTGATAACCAGACTTAAAAATAGGGCTACCTTTTCAGTTATTTCAAATGACAAGTTATTCAAAAGATGGTACACTATCAAGGCCTCCGAATGACCCAGCATATTTAATAAAATTGGGTCTTCTCCCATTGAAATCAGTAGGCTTAGACTGGAGTAACTCTGCTTAGGATTTCACTGAAAATAATCTTAGTGCATGCTTAACTCACTCATTGAGATCAGTGGGATGGAAATGTGCTTTGCTTTTTCCAGACCATCTGTTTTCTTTCTTTTTCTTTTTTTGGTGTGTGTGTGTGTGTTTAAATAAAAGGTGATTCAGAGTTACAAGTTACGCTCTGAAATGTAACTTCATGCCAGAACCCTAATGCTGATCTTGTATCACAGGTGTTTGCGTGCATGTGTTGAGCTGGTATCATAAAAGTTTGTTTTTCTGTCCTTTTAAGGCTATCCAAGAGGAGGTCTGTTTTTCTTCTCCAGCTTTTGAAATGTATGTTTTTTTTCTGACTCGACCAAGGTTATGTACTTAATTGCTGGGTACAGAAAGTCAACTGGATAAACTTATTTTCTAAGTTGCTTGGAAAATAACTCTTTTAAAAATACCTATTTTACTGCCATAATATGTGACGTCAGAACTCCATGTTGCAATGATTCATAGGGTCTTCTATCCTATATTTCCCTAAGATGTTAGGAAACATGTGACAGGAGAACTGGTGCATGGGGGAGGATGCTTAAACCTGCCAAGATTGTTTTAATTTTCCTCTTCTCTTCGGACAAAAGTGGCCTCCAGGGTACACTTGCATGGGACTTAACTATCTCTTTCCCAGCCAGTGATCATTCCCAGCAAGTGGGGGTGGGGATGGACTGGGAAAAAACCATGGGCCATCGGGCCATGGTCCGTCACATTTCACAGACCATAGACCATGTACTTTTCATGAACCCACCCTAGTCTGTGGACTGATTTATCGGTCCATGGTCTGTCAGTTTGGGGGGCCTGTCAGCTGAAGCCAGCCCAATGGGGGGAGCGCTCATTTCCATGCTGCTTGCAAGCAAGGAAATGGGCACTTTAAACCCCGCACCTTGCTTCAGCTGTCGTGTGGGGGAGTCCCTGTGGGTAAGCTGGAATAAGCCAAGGTGGTTTAAATATTAAAGCCCCTTTAGCCACGACTCACAAACCGCATATAAAGGGGCAGCTTGCAACTCCCTTGGCTTGCTCCAGCTGACCCACAGGGGAGTCCTCACAGGCAGCTGGAGAATCTGAGGAAGTTAAAATATTAAAGTGCCCCTTTCCCCGTGGCTTGCAAGCTGTGCAGAAAGGGATGCTTTGCAACCCCCTCGGCTTGCTCCAGCTTACCTATGGGGGAGCCCCTGTAGGTCAGCTGGAGCAAGCTGAGGGGGTTTAAATGTTAAGGCTCCTTTACCCATGGCTTGCAAGCCATGTGGAAAGGGGCACTTTGCAACCCCCCTCGGCTTGCTCCAGCTGTCCCACAGGGAAGTCCCCACAGGTCAGCTGGAGCAAGCTAAGAGGGTTTAAATGTTAAAGCACCCCTTTCTGTGCAGCTCACAAACAGCACGGAAACAGATGCTTTGCAACCCCCTCAGTCAGCTGGAGCAAGCCAAAGGAGTTTAAATGTTAAAGCACCCCTTTCCATGCAGTTTGCAAACCATGTGGAACAGGGTGCTTTGCAATCTAATGTTACTTGCTTTAGCTGGCTGGCTGGGGGTGGAAGCTCCTCCACCCATCAGCTGAAGCCAGCCTCATGGGGGAGTGCCCATTTCCATGCCACTTGGAAACAAGGGGCATGAAAACAGGCTCTTTAAACCCCATGCCTTGCTTCATCTGGTAGGTGGGGAAGTCCCCACTTGTCAGCTGAAGCCAGCCCCTTGGGGAGCACTTGGCCAAAACAGGCCAGTCCATGTCAAAATTTCCAGTCTATGCCCACCTGTACCAGCAGGCACTACCCTTGAATTGGTATTGTATCAGCAAATATTTGTTTGGAAATCCATATTTTGCTTATATATGTTGGTCTGTGTAGGTACAACTAAACTAAATTTAAACACTTTTAAAATTTCAGTGATATTAATGGATGAATTAAGCAAATAATTATCTTGTGGAGTTTCTGAAAGATGCTTATATTTGACTATTTATGTCCATGAAATATGGAACCTAATAGCATTAATAGTTAAAGTACGCATTGCCTGTGCTTGAAAAGAGAATTTTGAGACAGCACACTTAGAAGTGAGACCCTGAGAGACAACTGGATGGAAGAGTGAATCAGTGCCTTTACTGATAAACATTGCAAAGTGGCCGTTGGGGCATTGGGATACCAGGTAAGAATTATGGTAGGTGCATGGTTGCTGAGTGGTTAGCAGTATTTAGTGTTGGCTGTTGACTTCATGCTCTGTATGACAAACTGAGGGCCTTAGTTAAACAGCAAGTGGTAGAGTTGGAACTTGGAAGAAAAAGAATATATAATTGTTACAACCAACTCATGGCCACCCCTTCCACAGGGCGTTCTAAGCATGGAATGAGCAGAAGCGGTTTGCCATTGCTTTCCTCCAATCCCAGTTTTCTTTGGTTGTCTCCAGTCCAAGTATTGACCATGCTTAGCTTCCAAGCCCTAACAAGCTCAGGCCAAACTGAGCTGATCAGACTGCTTGTAAAGCTAAAAAGAAATAGGAAAAATGCAATGGAGAAAATGAATTTAGGATGAGGAGGTTGGGCTTAGCTTGCCTTTGATTGGTCTGGTTGGGAAGCTGTGACCAATTTTTAAGGCTGGTGAGAGCTGGTTAGATGCCATTAGAATCTGTTAGAAGTCATTCAGAGGCAGTTGGGCAATGAGAGAGAAAACAAATAGAAGTATGAGAATACACAGTATAATATGGCTTGGAATGGTTTGGTCAACTGAACATTCAAGGGAAGTGTATGTGGTGGATACAAATGCAACAAAAATAGAAAGATTACAATATATAAGTAGGACAGTAGACAGAAACAGTGCTGCTTTCCCCTGCTCAAAATGCCTTGGACCCAGCATAAAATTTCCACTTGTATTGGAGCTCTTGCACAAAAAAAAAAAACAAAACACAGAGGAAGATGATCGTGGTAGCCTCAACTTATTGTTTCCCCACTTATATTTCCATTTGTGCAAGATCTTGCACACCCAATTTCTGTGCATTAAAATATAGAGGAGGAAACAGTCACAGTTTTGCTTGTGTAACACAAGCAAAACTGTGACTGTTTCCTCTTGCTCACAGTTGGATGAATGGAAATATTTTTCTTGGCTTAATATAAGTTGAAATTTATTCTATTATAAAATTCATAATAATCCAGTTTCTTGACTAACACCCTAATGGCTAGAGGGCAACTATATTAGTTACTGTGGTATAACAATATCTTCTAAGGTATGCATGAGAGACACTTTGGGGAAATGGGACAGAAACCTCAAATTGTGACTGTATATTGAACAGGCTCTGTGTCACAGTCTGCACCTACAGCAGGCACTGTTTTACATTTAGTAGCTATGTACCTGCTGATAGAATAATCACTGAGCTTCTATTACCTCATGCTGCCTTCCATCAGCTCCCCACCCCCATACTGTTCAGCAATGGTGTGCCACTTCATTTGCCACTGTTGGCCTTCCTGGAGGAATTTCATAGACAATATGTGGGCATACTTGGAAGAGAGGACATTTCTACAAAAATGTAATGTGATGAATTGAGAATCCTAAGGTATTTCAGGATCTTAAGGAGTGCTAATGATTATTTGTACTGTAAACATTCTTCTGCCCCTACGTTAACTCTTGCTGTAGCCCAATAAACACAATAGCCCCACGCTGACTGCTGAACGCACTGGGAGGGAGAAGGTATGCATTCTGGTCTCGCCTGATCATCTGGTGACCTGCAGGGAGCAAATATGTGGAGGAAGTCGCTGCTTTCTGAACATCATCAATCATAGGTAGGGAGAGTCCACACAACCACTTCCACAACATGGTTGCCCCTGCAGATGATCAGGCAGTCATGCAGAGGCAGGGCCAGTGCTCTTGTACCTCTTCTTCCTCCCTGCATGTTTGGTGAACATGTGGTGCGGCTGCCTGAACTGGGCTAAAGTTGTGGTGTATATGGAATTTCAGCTAGGTATTAGAAAAGAGAACCTTTAAAATATTGACTCAAATTCTGAAGCTGGTTGTTGGAAAATGTAACTATTACTAACATAAAGAAATATTCTTGGATGTGTACCAAAATGCATATGTAAATGAAATTATATCAAAACATCCGAAGTTACATTTTTAATGTAATAGGTGAAAGAACTATGGTTATCATATGCTTGCTCTAGGCTAGCTACTTAAGTAAGAGATCTAGAAATTGTTTTTTAACACATATAAATCCTGATAGTCGCTTGTGTTTTTGAGTGCATAAGATTCAGCACTGCTTGCACAGAGTGTCCTCTTGGGGGTTGCATTGCTGGACTCAAGAGATTATTCATTTACTGCATGGTGGAGTAGGTATTTAAGCAATTGCACATCTTGTTCTTTAACATTTGTATGGAGTTCTAGGGATATTTCCATAAAGTTTACCTCAGTATGCAGCAACAGCATTGGGCCTGGGAAGAGGTCATTGTTGGTTTGTCAGCTTCACAACATGCTGTGCCACAAAGCTGTAATGTACTTTGTTAGCTGTTAGTACTGGTATAAATTCTATTAACGTGGCGGCAACAGTCTGTTACAAAAGAACAAAAATGAGCCTTGTACTACCTTAGTTTAATGGATTTATTTGAGTATAAAATCTTGTTGGGCTACAGCTAGGGTTGCAGCCTTCAGGTGGTGTATGGTGGTCTCCCAGAATCTTCAGGCGACAGATTAGTTCCCCTGGAGAAAATGGCTGCTTTGGAGAGTAGACAATACGGTATTATACCCAGCAGAAGTTCCCTCCACCTCAAATTTCTGTAACTGGAGCTGGTAATGCTATAAAGCCCACTTCATCAGATGCATGAAGTAGATTCTCTGTCAAGAGAAATATATATGGTTAACAACCTTTCCCCCTTTCCCTCTTTTATGTATAGGTGGATTATATGAGTCGAATTGCTGATGTATATGGCAGCTGGCTATTGTGCACATTCACAGTGGCTCATGGAGAGTGTGCGTGTTTGTATATATTGCCTGGTTAATACAGTTTTATATATAGTCTCTAATAGGATCTAGCCATCAAATGCTTATGCTTCAATAAGATTTCTCAAAAGCCCTTTTAGTTTTCATTACTGGTATAGATTCAGAGGAGTTAGCCATGTTAGTCTGTAGTTGCAAAATAGTAAAGAGTCCAGTAGCACCTTTAAGACTAACCACCTTTATTGTAGCATAAGCTTTTGAGAACTACAGCTCTTTTCGTCAGATGCTTCTGACAAAGATTACTGGTATAATACTCCAAGGTGGCAGCACACCAGCAAAGCACACCTAGTATCCAATCCTGTATGCTCATATTTCAGTAAAATGTCTCAGCATCACGCCTCAGATTTATTCATTTCATTTCTACTATTCAACTGTAATGGAAATCAAACTATGGACAAACTTTTTCTTTTTTCCCTTCCCTCTCTTAATCTTCCCCAAACATTTTCAGAAATCAGTATGCTGTTTGCAGTATACGTAAACTCTGATTGTTTGAATGGCATTTGCAAAGCCCAAAGGCGCCCCTTACAGAGTTTGTGAGCTTTGAATACTAAAATGTTGATAGACACCACAGCTGTGTCTCCTAAGATCAACAGTTTCAGTAAAGGTAGACTAGAAGGGATAGTAGATATACTTTCTAAGAAGTATTAGGAGAAAGTCAGAGATGGGACCAATAATGCATTTTTTAAAATGCTCACTAGTGGAAAGCAAGATGGTGAAAGTCAAAATAGATGTGTTATAGTTCCTGCAGGTTAGGGGTGCACAAAAGTCTTCTGGTGTGACTTACATCCTGTTCACTGGTTGCAAATAGGGGTGTGTGGTCCGGGATTCAAGAAAAAAAAGCTAGATTTTGCTGAACTGGCTAAATCTGGCTTTCTGAATCAAATCAGAGAATCCCAGATCTGATCCAGAAACCCAGATCCAGACCCCTTGGATAATCTGGGTTCATCTAGGAAACGTTGCTTCAACCGCAGGCTTGCTCCTTCCTGGGCTTCTCCCCTGTCTTTTTCCAAGAGGGGAGGATGGATTGAGTGGGCAACCTAGGCAGGAGCTCTCCTTGTCTGCCTAGCTTCTGTGAATGACACTCATTCAGTTGGGCTAAATTGCAACAGTGTCCCTTGCTTCAGTTTGGTTTGGGTGGAATTCTCTGTTTTGACATGATTCTTTGGTTTGGTGTCTTGCTTCAGTTTAGTTCTGGGGGGTTCCATTCCCTTGCTTCAGTTTGGTCCTGTTGGGCTTTCTCAAGCTTGCACTGGGAGTGTGCCTCTGGCCAGTGGCAGCCTTGCCCCTGTATGTTTCTACCTGGGAGCTAGCTTGGAAACTTTTCTGCCATAGGAAACAATGGAGAATGGCTGGGAAGCTTGCTCAGGGAGCACTTGGGTTTAGGGGGAGCTTCAGTGTGGTTATATTGGGCTTTCTGTGTGTTGAGCTTTCAGTTCAATAGTATGCCTTGGCCATGGCAGCCTTGCCCCAATCTGTTTCTGCAAAGGGAGTCAACTTTGTCTTTGACTATTTTCCCATGGAAAACAATGGCGAGTGGCTGGGGGCACCTTTTCAGGGGCCCATAGATTTGCATTTCGGGGTCCAATCTTCCTGAAACTTGGTGGGTCTTTAGAGGACAGTCAGGAGTAAGTTCCTGGCAAATTTGGTGGATTTGTTTGAAAAATGGCCCCCAGCCCCCCAGATAGCTCCCTGATATGTTTCCCTATAGAAAATAACGGCCAAATAAATTCAGGACTCTCTCTAATCTTGTCAAACTGGTTTAGAGAACAAAATCCAAGGCCTAGATTTTGTTTGTTTCCATGAAACCTGGATTTGGTTTCCTTTCCTTTCCTTTCCTTTTTTTTTTTTGGTGCACACCCCTAGTTGCAAATAAAGACCTGATTTTTCAATGATGATTTCAACAGTTCATCAGTCTGCTCATGGCTATCCAACAGGCTGTTTCGCTGTGTTCCTTACTAACCATGTAGTGCATGCTTTTTATGCACGCGTGTCCTCACTCAGCCTGATGAGTTTTACTCCCCCTCACCCCCCCGGCTGCATAATTGCTTGACTCAGCAAGCAGTTTTTTAAATAGACAATGAGATCACTCACAAATAATATGAATCAATAAATGCTGTGTTTCAATAAAATCCTACCTTTTTGTGTTTGGCCAAGTAGTCCTAAGTGACACCAACGGCTGCTGATCAGTTTGAATCAAGAGGTTTTTTTTTTTTTTGAGGAACTTGGTGAAAACTGGTTCAGCATGCATATGTGATTGCTTGGTATGAACTGGACAGATTGAGTGAGATCTGCTCACATCTCATTGCCACCTTCGAACATGGTACATTCAACCATCGAATGTGTTTGCTGTGAAATTTGCAGCATCCCTACTATTGACCAACCTGTATTTGAGCTGTAATAGGCAACTGTCTGAGTGTCTGGTGTGTTAATAGGGTTTTTCCCAATCATATAACTGGTTAACTGGCAACTTGTGACAACCCTTTTTAAAGATGGCAGATCTTGGAATGTCTGCAATGTCTTTAGGTGATCATTGCATCCAACTGGGTTGACATCTGCTCCTGCAACTCCTGGCGATTGTGTACCAGTATCTTCTCCAATTCCATTCTCCCTGTTCCTCCCCAGTGACATTCTCAAAATAAGGCATTTGCATGCAGTCCCATAGACTATGTTCTTCCTTGACTGTTGCTTTGAGGAGACCCTTCTCCTTTCGGGGCTTCCCTGAGGTGCTTGATCTTGCTGTATGCTGACTGGGAGTCAGCTTCTATCTCCGCAGTGCTGTCTCTCAACTGACATAATAACTGTCAGCTCAGATTCTATCCTTGCCTCACCTTACTGCGCTCCTAGCTTGCTTGTTTGTTAGCACATCCACAGATTGTGCAGTCTAATTTGAGCCTTGAACCAAGTCTGTGTGACCCTGCCAAAAGCTTCAACATCATGGCCACAAACAACTTGGTAAGTTTGCTATTAGGATGGATATCTAGTTCTCGTTCACCTTAATTTAATCTAAAAGAAGAACACCGTCTACTCCACTGGAAAAGCCTTTTCCAATTTAGTAAATGAGTTTTGTCTGACATAATCCCTATCTGTATGTACTGCTGCTGTTGTTTCCTCCATTATGGTCTCTTTCTTATTCTGAGGTTTCTTATGATTTATTAATGATTTTGTTTAGTTTCCTATGGATGACTTCAGGGAATGTTTATGCATTCAAAATAGTGCATTCTGCATAAAAAGACAACATTAGATTAAGGTTTTACATAGATTATATAAGTGTATTTTTCTTGTGTCTTAGGAGTATTTGCAGCATAAAGTTGCTTTGGTAGTTTAGTTATAAGCTTGTATTAATTGGCTAGGACGCAGTGTTTTTTAAAAGCAATTTACAGTGATTAGCTTTTCCCCTAGTACTTCTGAAATAAATCTACATATGAGGATATTATATCTACAGTACCATAGGAATATTGTAAAAGAGATATTATAAATATGATGATCTTGTGGCTTTCTCTTCTCCAAACTAGTATTTGCTATTAACACAAATTCCCACAACCAATTTCTTCCTTCATCTGGCACTGATTTTTATAAAATGTTCTCTGCCAGCTCCTCTTGTGGTGACCCACATTACTGTTATGTGGTGCCCAACATGTGTCACCCTAGATTCCCTGACATGACTACAAAACTACACTCCTTGATGTGACTCCAAAATAGTTCTTCACATTTGGAGAAAACTAGTAATGTGATAACCCCCATTTATTCCTAATAGGACTGATATTGCTAAATGGTTATCTAACAATATGCAGTAATAGCATTACCTGGACTACACAAAAATAGAACTCTTCTTGACATATCGAGTGATGAGTCCTACTGAAGAAGAATTAGTATAGCTTCTACAAAGGGGAATTTTGGCTTTCTGTTCTTTGAGAGGGTTAACAGCATTGTGGATAAGTGTGATCCACTAGATATATACTTGATCTTCCAAAAAGGTTTGGATGCTGACGATTAAATACAACTACTACTAACTGCTACAGTAAAGTTGGTTAGTCTTAAAGGTTCTACAGGACTCTTTTCTATTTAACTACTAATAAACTAAGTTTATTCAGACATGGATAAGAGAACAGAGTGAATTAGTAGCTGGTTGAACAACAGGAAACTGATGGGAGGAGTAACCAAATAGTGCAAGAAATATAATGCAAATATAATGCAAGAAAGTAAGAAGTGGAATGCCCACCAGAGGATCTGTGTTAGAACCAGTAATATTGATTTGTTTATAAATGATCTGAAATGGTTGCATGTATAGTGAAGTGGCCAAGGATGCAAAAGAACAAAATTATTCAGGATGGTGATAAGCAAAGTGGATCTTAAAGAACTTCAAGAGCATCTCCAAACTGGATGAGTGGGCAACAATGTGGCAAATGAGGTTCAATGTGTCAGGACAAAACCCTCTAATATTATATATACATGCACTCACAACCAGTGGTGGCTGATGAGAACAGTTTTATTGTGGTGAGTAGCTCAATGAAAATGTTAATGTTCAGCACCAGTGAAGGCAAGTTCTATGCTGGGGATTGTTGCGGGGGAAAAGACTGGTATTTATGTTGCAGATATATGAAACTTCCACACTGAATGTGTACTATTTTGAGTGCAAGATCTGAGTCCAATATCACCTTAAAGACCAACTAGATTGCCAAGGTATGAGTTTTCAAGATGAAAAGAGCTTTTGTTACCCGAAATGGGGGTCTCCTTATGAATTGGGGGAATTAGCATTCAAGGAGACACAGTGAGAGAGGATAACTAGGGATCTTTCCACCAATGTATACCAGGATTGTTCCTTTAAAGAAGTCTCTGAAAGAACCAGGCAGGTGTTCAACAGGAATGGTTTTTATTAAAGGGAAATAAGAAGGGAATCACATAGAGAACACACACAACATACACACAGAGCTAACTAGGGAAGCAGTGAAGAAAAAGGAAAGCAGCTTCGGGAGAAGGGTGAAATTTACCAGTCTAGGAGATAAAGGACATCCATAGAGAGTAGCAGCTTGAGTGACCAGCACTTTGTGGCAAGAGGAAGAAGGCTGAGACATGTATCTGGGGGTGTGCATAGAATTGAAGAACACACACACACACACAGAGCAAAGGCTGAGGGCAGGCCAATTATAGTGTGAAATGTTCCCTGGGACAGGAAGGATTGCATCTTTTTCCTTAAGAACAATAACTTAATGGCTACTCTGGAGGTGAGACAACAAACTGGGAAAGGCTTGATTGAGCATATCTGGCAGAACTATAGGTTTAAAAGGTGATTGACCCACGATTTGTGGAAGGGAAAAATTATCATGTTCCTCTGATTAGGAAAGGGGAAAAACAGAAGGGTGTGGGGAAGAATAACTCAGGAACTCTTGAAAGACTTCTTTTGTCTTAAGTCCTTGCACATCTCTGGGGTGTGGGGCAGCTAGTCAGTCTTGCCTATGACTCCCATTCCAGTATTTGTTCCAACTCCAGCAGGGTTGGGACCCATTCTGCCCAGTCAGGCAGCTTGACTTATGCTCAGGAGTCGGAAACATGCGGAGAAGGAGTTTGTGATATTTCCATATTCATAAACTTCCCTATTAGCATGAGGGTAGGGTTTGACTGCTAACACTTTGACTCTCAAGGGTTCAGGACTTGGAAATCTAGTTGGTCTTTAAGGTGCTGTTGGAACCAGATTTTGCTCTTTGACTGCAGACTAACACATCTACCCACCTGTGGTTACCCCCCATCTCAAAATGGTTGTATAGAATTGGGGAAAGGTACAGAAAGGGGAAGTTAAAATGATCATATTATAAAGAGTTTGAGGTCTTTTCAGGGTAGAAAAAAGATGACTAGGATGAAAAGTTGATAAAATTAAACCTGCAGTGGTGAAAGGGGATAGTGAGAACAAGCTTTCCTTTCTCATAATATTAGGATTGAGGGCACCCAAATGAAGCTGATGGGTAAAGATTCAGACAGGCAAAAGAGTTCTTTGTACAAGGCATAATTCACTTGTCACATGTTGCCACAGACTGTTCCACAACATGCACGAAGGAGAGAAGATCAAAGATCTGAAGGCTGGGTTCTAGTCCAGAGGCTCATATTTGGGGCAAATTCAGACATCTGTTGTATACTGGATCATGCAGCCACCTCAGTTGCTCTTTATTTAGCAAGCATATAAGCTGCCTCATCAAAGACCTGCTAAAAAACATGAGAAGAGCCATGCTGGATCAGACCAAAGTCTCAGCTAGTCCAGCATGCTCTTCACACAGTGGCTGACCAGATGCCTCTAGGAACTCTGGGACTGCAACAGCATCCTCCTGCCTAGGCTCCCCAGCCACAGATAATAAAGAGGCAATACTGCCTTGGGTCCTGGAGGGAGTGATATCCATCATGACTAGTGGCCATTGATAACCCTGTCCTACATGACTTTGTTCACTCCCCTTTTAAAGCCTTCCAATTTGGCAGCCATCACTGCATCCTTTGGCTATGATTAACTATGTGCTGTGTGAAGAAGTACTTCCTTTTGTCTGTCCTGAATCCCTCATCCTTCAGTTAGAGGTGGTTCGTAAAGTAAAATAGTTAAAAAGAGCATAGTAATGAAAATCCAGCCAAGGTATAAAAGCATAAATGCAGCCAGGACATAAAACACACTTAAAAGCCCTGTATGATTTTCATAAGAGACCTTGGTCTAGAAGTACATCATGAAGTAGATCATAAAGAATCTTTTTTTTTTGAGGAAGGATTATAGTTGTTGTATCAGCAAAAGCTGGTAAAAGGCATTATGTATGATGGTGGAGACCTGAGCTTCCAACTGTAGACCAGGATCTAGCAGCACCTCATTCTAAGAACTTGTTCCTTGGGAAGCGAGTAACATTCCCCCCCCCCACACACACACACACCAGGACAGGCTGATATCTGTTCTTGGGCAGCTCTGTCATTGACCAGTATAACCACACGGGGCTGCTAAGCGCCACCATGGGCCCTGGACAAAGATTGCCTCTCCCCCACATATGACCCTGATCCAAATGAAATATAACAAAACAAATCACCTGGCTTGCTGTTACCATGAACAGAATAATAATTGTTCATTAGGTAAACCACATTAAAGGGAAAAACAGATTTTATTTAACTGGATTTACACAGTGCACAGTGTAATTGGATATGGAGCAAACAAAAAGCCACTTTCAGATAACTACCAACACGGGTGGTGGTGGGGAGATGGAACCCTTCAATTAAAAGGTCAACATGAAATTCTACTTCTTTTGGGTAGAAACTGAAAAGCATGGAAGAAAACAGGAGTGTGGGAGTCAGATGGTGCATGCATCATTTGAATAGACTAGTTTCTGCTCTAGTGATTTTTGTGTGTGTGTGTGATTAACTTTAAGTAAAACTAGCATGTAGCTTATACAAATCCATCCTGCCATCCAAGGTTCAAATGAATGCGGATGACCACAAATGCATGAACAGCAAGAGCCCATAGGAGGTTACATGCGACTCATAGGAGGTTATATGGAGGACAATATGAATTCTTGCACATTCCCGTAGTATAAATGCTGTGGGGTCAAGGGGTCCATAAGTGCCACCTTCAGGAATTGTGCAATCAAATGACAGTGGAGCAAGCAAAATATTGTGCACCCTACTCACAGACCAGGCAGCCTCAAAATCCAGTAGAATCCACTGGGATGCAGTCTCCCTGTGAACATATTCAGTCTGTCCAGCAGGACTCTGAACAGGTGGCATTTTCATCCTAAACTGAGGCCCGAGTCCAGAGTAAAATGATCTTGATAATTAGTTTCCTCCAAGGCTGCCTGAAGTTGCGTAACTACCAGCAGCTTGAGCACCTTGCCTAAGAATGGGATGTTTGGCACCAGGCAATAGTTATTTAGGTCCTTCAGGACCAGAGAGACACTTTGCAGAAGGCACCTCACAACAGTCTCTTTCAGAGATACCTCATAAATAATCTTTCAGAGAGGTATTTCTCTCTCAGACACACTTGGTCAACCCAACTAGCTTTGATACTATCGGCTTTGAAAGGCAAGAAGTTTAGCCAATATATGGAGACCACATCTTGGATCATTATGCAACACTTGCATTTTGTGCCACGATGTAATATGAGCTAATGGAAAGCATCCATTTCCGCATGCAGGTCTGAGCAAGAAGCAAATGAACTGAACTGAGGTGCAATTGTATGAGACAACAAGGTCCCATTTTCTCAGTAGTGGGGGCTTCTATCTATCCATTATGAAGTGCTCCAGGTGACTTCAGAATATCCTCCACCTTGAAGCTCGCCTGGTACCTGTTTTACTTTATTTTAGACACCAGGCTAAAACATATCTTTTTACACAGGCTTTTAATTAGAGGTTTTATCTTCTCAGCTTTTTAATGGTCTACTTGTGTTTTAATACTGTGGTTTTTCATTGTAAGTTGCCTTGAGCAGGACTCTGAACAGGTGGCACAGAAATATTGCTACCCTAGTCAGAAGTAGGTAGCGAGCTCCGTGGCGCAGAGTGGTAAGCTGCAGTACTGCAGTCCAAGCTCTGCTCATGACCTGAGTTCGATCCCAGTGGAAGCTGGGCTCAAGGTTGACTCAGCCTTCCATCCTTCCAAGGTCAGTAAAATGAGTACCCAGTTTCCTGGGGGTAAAGTGTAGATGACTGGGGAAGGCAATGGCAAACCACCCCGTAAAAAGTCTGCCAAGAAAATGTCGTGATGTGACATCCCCCCATGGGTCAGTAATGACTCGGTGCTTGCACAGGGGACTACCTTTACCTTTACCTTTTAGTCAGAAGTAAGAGGAGCCACAGGCTTGGGTACTAAGGGCTACTTTGTTAAAGCAACAACATAACAGTTAACAGCGGCAACAACGGGCTAACTAGCAGTACAGGTCAAGCCAGCAGTCGCCAAGGGACCTCCTCCTTGTACCTATCTGGGTGAGACCCACTGCCCCAGATGCAAGCCATCCATGAGACACGGCTTGGGCCCAGCTGGCCAGGCAAATGGCTCCCCCATAAAGCTCCAAACACCCCCAAGCTGTATAGCCTGAGGGAAGGACTTGTCCGGGAGGTCCCATCAGGTAGTCTGCCTTTGCAGTTGGGCCCTGGAGCCACAGCTGCTCCTGACAGACCCCAATTCACCACCAATGGGGATATGCCAAGGGTGCTCACCAGCCCACTCTCAAGGGTGCTCACCAGCCCAACTCTAACTTGCCACCTCTGCTTAGGTCTCGGCACTCCACAGGTAGTGTAAAGCCTCTAGAAGCCCTAGCCACAGATCAGTTAGAAAAATGTCGTTGCCCTTATAGGAGAGGTAAACTCCATTGCCTTGGTAGATGTCGACAAATTCGGCACTTATACCTGTATGGGGCAAGTAAACCCACAATCCAGTCCCCTAAGCCTTAGGCAAAGTCTTATTGGCCTTGTAGCACACACCCTCTATCTCTTTAGGATCTAAGGCCTCCCACCAAACCCTCCTGGGAAGTATATCAGACCAAACAATCAGGACACCAGGCCAGCGCTTGCCTATCAACTGCAAGTCTGCCTGTGCCTGTAATGACAGGGCCTTACCCTTCACCAAGCCCAAATCATTACCTCCCAGGTGAATGACAAGGATATGAGGTGGAGAGCCACTCGTCCCCTCAAACAGCAGTGGAAGCAGGCCCAGCCACCACAGGCCACAATGGCCCTGCCACTCCACTGTAGCCCAATGACTCAGGCCAAGCTGGGACCCGATTGGCATCCATTCTAAATAAATGAATACATGATTCCCTCCATTTTATCTTCAACAGCCCTGAGAGATGGGTCAGATATAGACAATGACTAGCCCAAGGTCACCCATTGAGCTTCATTGCTGAAGGAGGATATGATCCTTTATGCGCCCAATATACAGTCCTAAGGATATGTGGCTGGAAGTTGTCTCATAAAATGAAGGTTTATCTTCAAGAAACTGGAATTTAAGAATGTTGAATGTTTTGCTGTTGAGAAAAGGTTGTTTTTAATTTTCATGCCCCTACTTCTTTATGAAAACACATACCACAGAGAGAGACACATGTTCACTCGTGCACACACTTGGCAATGGCTAAAACAGTAACATCCTATACACTTAAGCAATACCTGGAGGTTACTTAGCAACCATGTCCTAGTAAAGAAACTGGTGGAAGATGCTGTGAGTAAAAGTCCACTAGAGATTACTTGACAGCATCAAACTCATTCTTCATCACCTCACAACAGTTGCATTCCTTTAGCATGCTGAAATTGACAGCAAAAAGGGGAAATGAAAGGATTGTTTATCAAGTAGGAGAAATGATGCAAAATTATCATGGGCTGGCACTTACATGGCACATTGCCAAGGAATCACACCAATTATCTTGCTGCATAGAACCTGCAAGTTTAAATATTTCAAGCCAAAAACATTGTTACAGTGTTGAAAGGCAGTGGGTGTTTCTTTGAAGTACTTGAAAGAATTTCTCTTGCAGTACTTTTGCAGACTTCTGATCCTGTCCAAGATATATTAACCCCACAAGGCAAGAATTTTTTGGCCTTGTGTTTGTCTGTAAAACACGCAGTTTAATAAATGCTTAGTTTAATAAATAGTGAATGAACAGTTGAAGCTCGAAGCTTAAGTAATCACTTGTAGATCTCTCCGCTGCAATATTAATGCAAGACACTGGTTCTTGGTTATGTTCAGCTTTATTTGTATGCTTCCTTCGGCTAAACATGCTCATCTTTCTGCAATCATTATTTTTAATTAAACTATTCACAGAGGTCATTATGAAGAGACAGTGCAGCATTTTAATAATGCCAACCCTGTGCTGGGTTAACAGCTATCAGATGTGTGGGTGTTGTCTGTTCCTAATGAGGATCAATGTGTTATTTCACATTTGAAGCTAGAAATCTGTATTATTTTGCTTGTTCTCCAAAGTTGTCTATGTGAATGTTCCATATTTTAACAGCTGAATTAAGGCATTTTCATCACAATATAATTGATAAATGCTCTTACAAGTATAATGTTCCTATAAGAGTATCCTTTTTAAAACTTACAAATATAATGGCAGTTTAAATATACAATGTCTTTAAACATTTATACCTTTCTTCTCTCCACAGGAAGGTGGCTTACAACATTATTCTCTACTTCTCTGTTTTCTCAGAACAACCACCCTGTAAGGTAGGTTAGATTGAGATAGGGATCCCAGGTCCTCTGCTGGGGGCAGGGAATCCCCTGCTTCCACCTTCTGCCCTCCACCACCACTCACCAGTCAGCATGCTCCTGGGATGGCACAATGATTTCATTTCCCAGAAGTGATGTCATCACATCACCCTCTGGAGTGCACATGTGCTTTGTGCGTACATGTGAACAGACCAAGGAAGGCAAGTGCTGGGTCCTCCCCCCCCCCACTACCAGGAGGGTAAGGGGATCTGGCATCCCTAGGCTGAGAGTATGTAACAGGCCCAAAATCCACCCAATGAGTTTTCATAGCAGAGCAGGGATTTGAACCCTGGTCTTCCTGATCCTAGTCTGACACTCTATCCACTATTAGACTACCAGCAAATTTACTTACAAATGTGAAATATGGGGATAAGAAGTTTAAATACCGTTTTTATAGTTCATCACTTAGCCCTTACGTAAAGAAAAGTTCACCTTTTGACTTAAAGCCAAACAGATTCCCTTATCACCACAATATGGACAGGAGATGACCAGAATGATATAATGTAAGACTTGAACGTACAGTTTTCAAGAATATAATTAAACATGTCATTTGGTCCCCAGATGATTCTTATTATGTAGTCGATTTTCATTATGTCGTTCATTTATCTGTAGATAATTCCATTGACACTGCTAAGACATGCATGTCTCTTGGGTGCCTCACAAGTTTTATGTTGGGTTGTGCTGATCAGGAAAGTCCTAGTTTACCTCTTTATTTGAAAGTTAGTCAAATGAGAGCTAGGAGCAGCCTGATATATTTGTCCAGAATGTCATGCATATGAAGATGAAAGTAATAATGAAAATGAATAGGATTGATATCAATTTGGTACAAATGAACAGAAATTTTGGAAACATACATGGAGAAAAAAAAATGTGTATCCTTCCTATATCCCAAAATCCAATCATTAGATGAAGAAATGTCCAATTCTTAGATGTTTCTAACAGTGAAACTTATGAAATCCTTCTCTGCCAAATTTCTTCCTGCATTTTAAGGTTCCATGTTACTGGAAATACTTACCAACAAAGAACCAATAATGACAGAATTTGTATTTCTGAAATGTATGCAATAATTATAAAACCATTTTTAAAAAAAATCCTGCAAAGGTGTTTTTTTTCTTTTAAAATTTTTTTAATGTTGCAGGTGAGTTCAGTTGTGCTCCTCTACAACATAAAAATAAAATAAACCCTTTCAAAACTGACCAGGTATTCCAAAAAACTTATTTTTAACTTTAAAAAATACGTATATTTTTGTTCCCATGTCTCATGTCTTAACTTTACAAATTGGCCCCGAGAATATTCTATTTTAGAGTACAAATGGCCACCATGCCCCTCATTTTTATACATGAGTCACTTTTTCTGTTTGCCTTTTTGTTGTAAGAGCAATGACTCATACAGAGACACAGTAAGTGGGCCCTAAGTAGTCTGATCCCATGACCCTTTCAGTGAAAAAGATACAGTAGATAATGGGTAAGGTGCTTTTAATGAATGACTAGCAGTGCAATCTTAAGTGGAGTTACTCCAGTCGAAATCAATGGGCTTTGACTGGGGTAACTCTGCTTAGGATTGCACTGTACATAAAGCAGTATCCTTGATATAACATTATGCAGCTTACACTTCCTTGCCCCAGTTCAGTTGGGATAGTTTTCAAAGCACAGTCAAGGGAAATCCCTATCATCTAACCAATCACATTTAAAGAAGCATTGTACATATTTCCCCATGATAATGGAGTTCTTTGCAAATGAAGGGTGTATAGTACAAAGAAGAATTAACAAATGTTATACCAGAGAAAATTCTCCACTGATTGCCCCTCTTAGTTAATGTATACCAAGTCATTGGGACAGATTCCACATGTGACATTTATGTACTGACCCCTACCCTACCCCCAGTCTAGGATTGAAATCTTACACGTGGCCTGTTCTCTTCCCCAAACATATGGGTGAACAGTAACTAGGGCAGCCAGGTCCCCTGGCTGGGACAGGGGATCCCCTTCTCCCACCCTTCGCCACCTGCCATCACTCACCTGGCCGGTGGGGGGGGGGGGGAGATGTAGAGGGACAGGCCTCCCAGGCATGCTCCTAGGTGGTGTGACAATGTCAGTCCCAGGAGAGCGAGCTTGGTGTAGTGATTAAGAGCGGCAGGACTCTAATCTGGAGAACCAGGTCTGATTCCCCATTCCTCTTCATGAAGCCAATTGGGTGACCTTGGGTCAGTCACAGCTCCTCAGGGCTCTCTCAGTCTCAGCCACCTCACAGAGTGATTGTTGTGAGGATAATAATAACATACTTTGTATGCTCTGAGTGGGCGTTAAGTTGTCCTCAAGAGTGGTATATAAATCTAATATTATTATTATTGAGTAATGTCATTGTGCCACCTGCACTTCACAGCAGGCCGATTTGGGGTCTAAATTGACCCATTGTGAAGTGTGGGAGTGCTCCCAGGCCCTGATGACATCACTTCCTGGAAGTGGTGCCCCGAGAGCGCACACGTGAGGAATTTAAAAAGGTGAGTGCAGGGTCCTGGAAACCCTAACAGTAACTGAAAGTTGGGGCAAGGAGAAAATACAAGGGTTTGCCAGGATATAACAAGCCACAGATGACAGGTAATAGAGCTAGCATTGTGCTGAATCTATCACTCTGTGCCTAATTTGTACAAGCAATTCTATTGGCAGTCCAGTTATATAGAGCTAGTATTGTATAGTGGTTAGAGTGTTAGACTAGGATCTGGAAATCTCAGATTCAAAACCCCACTTTGCCATGGAAGCGTGCTGGGTGACCCTTGGGCCAGTTACATACTCTCAGCCTAACCTACCTCACAGGGTTGTTGTTGTGAGGACAAAATGGAGATGAGAAAGATATAACCTGATAATCTGATACATTCAGGTCACCATTGGAGAGAAATGTGTGGTATATATGGAGTAAAATGAAAAATAAAAAAAATACTCATCCATCTGCAGAGCAGAGTCACTTGGGCTCAGGAGCACATGGTCTGCAGCTGCTAGAGGAGGTAAGGGCTTTTTGCCTTTCTTGGCTGTGGTGGGTTAAGCTGAGAAGCTAAGGGTGGTCCTCTCTAGCTTTGGGGCTTTTTGTGTGTAGTTTTGTGTTGATTTGAGTGTAGTTTTGAGGCTGAGTGTGTTTGGGCTTGATTGTGTTTGAGGGTGAGTGTGTTTGTAAGGCTGCTGGGGGTTGCTGGAGTACAAGCCACACACCCCCTTTGTGCTCACCTCCTGTGCTTAGCAGGAAGTGACCTTTTGCATTGAAAAGGCAACTGCTGGGCAGGGGTGCGAGCCTTTGGCGCGAGCCGAAGGGCGAGAGCTAAAGGGCTCTTGGCCTGTGGCTCTTAGCCAGGGGATCATAGCCGTTTTCTTTCCTCTTAGTGTGTTGTTCCTAAAACAGAATAATGAAGTCAGAATGCCAGCAGGGGGTTGGGGGCTTTCCAGTGTATTGCACTGAGTGTCACATGTATGACTATCTGCCTTCTGGTCAGAAGTCCTGGATGTGTGCTCGCTGCAAGGAGCTCCTGGTTCTCAGGGAACGAGTACGTACCCTTGAGGCCAAGGTGGCTGACCTGGAGAAGCGGAGACAGTTAGATAGGCACGAGGACAAGATTCTCAGGGACAGGATAGATGTGTCCCACTCTAAAAATGGCAGCGTTCTTGTTGTCAAGGAGAATGAGGATCTTGTGGAATCAGGGCACCGTACTGAGGATAAGGGGAACATGCCCTCAGAAGGGACCTCTTCTTCAGTTGGTGAGCAGGTTTCCTTTCGCATCAAGGAACCATCCCTGGGTGGGGCGGGAGGGAGGCTCTTGGTAGTTGGTGATTCGATCCTTAGACAAGTAGATAGCTGGGTGGCACAACCGCGTTCTGACCGTATGGTGACTTGCCTGCCTGGTGCGAAGGTAGCGGACATTACGCGTGTTATAGATAGGCTGGTAGATAGTGCTGGGGAAGAGTCAGCGGTCGTGGTCCATGTTGGAACCAACGATGTTGGGAAATGCAGTCATGAGGTCTTGGAACAAAAATTTAGGCTGTTAGGCAGGAGACTCAAGGCCAGGACCTCCAAGGTAGCCTTCTCAGAAGTGCTACCTGTTCCACGCGCAGGGCCAGAGAGACAAACGCAGATCAGGAGTCTCAATGCGTGGATGAGACGATGGTGTAGGGAGGAAGGGTTCAAGTTTGTTAGGCACTGGGATTCTTTTTGGGACAAGCGGGAGCTGTACAAGAGAGACGGTCTCCACTTGTCCCGAGAGGGAACCCAGCTGCTGGCACTTAAAATCAAAAAGGTGGCAGAGCAGTTTTTAAACTAAATGCTAGGGGAAAGCCGACAAGAGATAAAGTGTCTCTGGTTCAGGATGGTTCATCTCAGAGAGATGAAGGGCTAGGTATAACACTTCTACAGGGAGATAGATTAGAGTTGTCAACTGAGATGGAGACAAACAGTGCAGATGACCTAACTACGTCTCGAGGCAAAGTGTGCCGGGGAAGTTACAGGTGTTTATATACAAATGCTAGAAGTGTCCGAGGTAAAATTGGGGAGCTGGAATGTTTAGTGTTGGGCGAATCCATAGACATTGTGGGCATATCAGAAACTTGGTGGGATGAGGAAAATCAGTGGGACACGGTGATTCCTGGATATAAATTATATCGGAAGGATAGGGAGGGAAGGGTTGGTGGTGGGGTGGCTCTATATGTCAGAGAAGGTATACATTCCAGTAAGATTGAGAAGGTAACTGAATTAGATTCGCTTCTGGAAATGCTATGGGTTGAAATTACGGGCCCAAATGGAAACTTAACTGTGGGAGTTTGTTATCGCCCTCCAGATCAGAAAATAGAGGAGGATTATAAAATGATGACAGGATTAAAAATGGCTGCTAAACAAAAAAACTGTGTTGTAATGGGTGATTTTAACTACCCACACATTGACTGGGCCAATGGGTGTTCAAATCGGGGGAGAGAAAGTGAGTTTCTAGACTGTCTCAATGACTGTGCTATGGAACAGATGGTTACAGAACCTACTAGGGGAGAGGTGATCCTGGATTTGGTCCTCAGTAATGCTGAAGACCTGGTGAGAGATGTAAATGTGATTGCACCACTTGGGAACAGTGACCATAATGTTATTGAGTACAACATATGTATAAATAGGAAATTGCCAAATAAGACCAACACAGCCATGTTTAACTTCAAAAGGGGTAACTTTTCTGAGATGAGGGGGTACGTGAAGAAGAAACTGAAAGGGAAAGTAAAAAAGGTCAAAACACTTGGGGAATCTTGGAGACTATTTAAAACTACAATCCTGGAAGCTCAAATTAAATATATACCGCTGGTTAGGAAAGGCACAAATAGGTTTAGGAAAAGGCCAGCATGGTTAACAAGCAATGTAATAGAAGCTGTAAAAGGTAAAAAGGATTCTTTTAGGCAGTGGAAAACTAGTCGGAGTGAGGTTGATAAAAAGGAGCATAAGCTGTGGCAAAAAAAGTGCAAGTCTGTGATCAGACAGGCAAAAAGGGAATATGAGGAGCATATTGCAAAGAACATAAAGAAAAACAATAAACAATTCTTTAAATATATTAGAAGTAGGAAACCAGCTAGGGAGGCAGTGGGGCCCTTGGATGACCAAGGCGTAAAAGGATTACTAAAGGGTGATAGGGAAATGGCCGAGAAGCTGAATGCGTTCTTTGCTTCTGTCTTCACTGTGGAAGATAAGAAGTGCATGCCCACTCCGGAAGCACTGACTTTGGGAGGGGTTTTGAAAGACCTGAGTCACATTGAGGTGACGAGAGAGGAGGTTATGCGACTGCTAGATAATTTAAAAACTGATAAATCACCGGGCCCAGATGGCATACATCCAAGAGTTCTGAAAGAACTCAAGTGTGAACTTGTAGATCTCCTCACAAAAATATGTAATCTGTCATTAAACTCTGCATCTGTTCCTGAGGACTGGAAGGTAGCTAATGTTGTCCCCATCTTTAAAAAAGGTTCCAGGGGAGATCCGGGAAATTACAGGCCAGTCAGCCTGACGTCAATACCGGGTAAGTTGGTGGAAACTATTATCAAAAATAAAATTAGTGGGCACATTGATGACCAAAAGCTGATGAGGAAAACTCAGCATGGGTTCTGTAAGGGAAGATCTTGTCTCACCAATCTGTTAGAGTTCTTTGAGGGAGTGAACAAACAAGTGGACAAGGGAGACCCGATAGATATTGTTTATCTTGACTTCCAGAAAGCTTTTGACAAAGTTCCTCATCAAAGGCTCCTAAGTAAGCTCAGTAGCTATGGGATAAAGGGCCAAGTCCTCTTGTGGATCGAAAACTGGCTAATTAATAGGAAACAGAGAGTGAGTATAAACGGGCACTTCTCACAGTGGAGGGTGGTGAGCAGTGGGGTGCCACAGGGGTCGGTATTGGGTCCAATGCTTTTTAACTTGTTTATTAATGATTTGGAATTGGGATTAAGCAGTGAAGTGGCTAAATTTGCAGATGACACGAAATTGTTCAGGGTGGTGAAAGCCAGAGAGGATTGTGAGGCACTCCAAAGGGATCTGTCGAGGCTAGAAGAGTGGGCATCCATGTGGCAAATGAGGTTCAATGTAGCCAAGTGCAAAGTAATGCACATTGGAACCAAAAATCCAAAATATAAATACAAGTTGATGGGGTCTGAACTGGCGGAGACTGACCAAGAGAGAGATCTTGGAGTCATGATAGATAACTCACTAAAAACGTCAGCACAGTGTGCGACTGCCATAAAAAAAGCTAATGCTATGCTAGGGGTTATTAGGAAAGGGATTGAAAACAAATCAGCCGGTATCATAATGCCTCTGTATAAATCGATGGTGAGGCCTCATTTGGAGTACTGTGTACAGTTCTGGTCGCCACACCTTAAAAAAGATATCATAGCACTGGAAAAAGTACAGAGAAGGGCAACTAAAATGATTAAAGGGTTGGAACACTTTCCCTATGAGGAAAGATTGAGGCACTTGGGGCTCTTTAGCCTGGAGAAAAGACGACTGAGGGGAGACATGATAGAGGTTTACAAGATAATGCACGGGTTAGAGAAGGTAGAGAAAGATGTGTTTTTCTCCCTTTCTCACAATACAAGAACTCGTGGGCACTCTATGAAATTATTGAGCAGTCGGGTTAGAACAGATAGAAGAAAATACTACTTTACACAAAGGGTGATAAACACATGGAATTCGTTGCCACAGGAGGTGGTGGCAGCTACAAGCATTGCCAGCTTCAAGAGGGGACTGGACAAATATATGGAGCAGAGGTCCATCAGTGGCTATTAGCCACAGGAGATAGATGGTATTCTCTTTGTGGGGAGGTGGTGCTCTGTTGTCTTGGTGCTGGAAGGAAGGCAGTGGGAGGGCATCTGGTGTCCTGGCCTCACTGACAGTCCTTTAGATGGCACTGGATTTCTAGCCACTGTGTGTGACAGAATGTTGGACTGGATGGGCCACTGGCCTGATCCAACATGGCTTTGCTTATGTTCTTATGTTCTTATGTTCTTATCATTACTTTGAGATCAAGCCAGGAGGATGCTCGGGCTCATAATATTCTCTCCTCCCTCTCCCTCATTTACCATCTTGTATCATTGAATAAGGCCTAGTTTGTGTTTGGGAGATAGCAACAAACTATGGTTTGTGGTAAGTCTGGAAATCTTTCATTAAATCAAGTGCAAGCCGAGAGAAAAGATGCAGTTTGGCCAGTATGTCTGAATCAAGCCATAATATCCCCCTCACGACAAGCTGTCGTCCCCGCTTTTAACATGGCCGTTAAAAAAGCAGTTATTTCCTCACATGAAGCTACTCTCTTTTCTCCTATTCAGATTCACTTTGCAGAAGGCATTCTATTTCTTTTGACAATCCAATTCATATACTTTAGTATTCTTCTGTTACAACTAATGTGGCACTAATAAGTATTCTGTTGAAGAATCATAATCGTTAAGCTTATTTGAAGCTGAATAGGAAAGCTTGCCATAAATGGCTGCGCTGCTGAAAGATTTATCTTTACTATACTGAATATGAAAATAGTATTGCATAAATAAAACCAAAAAAGATCTACTTGCCCAGGGATTTGGCCTTCTGGAAAAAATGCTTTTCGCTATCACTTTGATACGGAAAAACTGGACAGAGGAAAAGGAACAGCCCAGATAATTGCTAGAAGTTCATGGCCTGTTTCAAAAACATCAGTTTGTACATTTTTCTAATACCATGCACATACAAAGTTTCACTGATGAACCAATGAAATGCAATGGAATACATAGTATTTGTAAGGATTATTCACATAAACATATTTACAAGTCAGGTTTTTAATTTCTGGCCAAAATTCCTGACTTCTTGCAATAGATAACTAAGTTACCTCTGCTGGAATAGAAATATTATATTTAAGCAAACAGAGGTGTTTTTCTAAATGTTCCAATGTTTTCTGTATTTCAAAAATGTTCTGCTAACAAGGGGCTCTCTGTCTGACTTCATTCCGATAGATTTTGACTTCTAAAATTCCACAAAAACTGTTTATGTGCACAAGGCCTTCAATTACATGTCAAAATATGCTTTTTTAAAAACAAAATCTCAGAGTGCTGCAGGAACTGTACATACTTCTAATGTATAATGTATAATTTATAGTGATTTTCTTTTCTTGCAAGCTTTTCACACTGCATTAATGAAAAGCCTATGGTTTTAAATCTCAGACAAAGTCATCATTTTTCTAGTTGGGACTTGCATTGCAAGAGAGAACTGAAGCACATTTTAGCTGTCACCACACAATACCAATAAAATGTTATTTTATACATTTCATGTTATTAAAAAATGTCTTTTGGCATTCCAGAATCCAAGATAATGTGTCTAGGTATGTTTTCTGCATGCACCCACATAAAGGAGCAGTGATTGTACTGAACTCTGGGGTAAATTTTCTATAATATCCCACAACCCCCCCCCCCCAAATGCGCTTATCTGTTTTTTTAGTGGTGAGTCTGCGCCACTCTTGAATTACCTGAACCTTGCTCCAATCTTTTCAGGGGCATGGGTTCAAATCCCACCTCTACCACCAATTATGACAGACCTCTCCCCCACTCTCTGCACTGTGAGGCAGATTTTTCCCATCAAAATTCAGTTTCCTTGCTTTGACTGAACAGCCCCAAAGAAAGTGTTAATATTTGTGGTTTTGAAAGTCTGTTTATCCCACCCTGACATACTGATATAATTTTGGCTTTTAGCCCAGCCCAGGAACTTGATGGAGAAAAGCAGGAGCCCTTTTCCATTTTGTGCTTGGAATGGCACTAGAGACCGTGTAACATTCAAAAAGCAATAATAACTTTATTTAACAGGCAGGGACTGAGTCAGTGTAGTCAGAGGATGGAAATGCAGAGGAAAAATGTTGTTGGTATTACAGAATACACTTTGTGTAACAGACAAAATAGTATCCTTGAAGCTTATTTTCATATATTCTTGGTTCTTAACAGTGAGAGGTGTTTTGCTTCACAGCAACACTGTTTCTTCAGGAAGTTTCCTATGACAGTTCAGGTTTTCTAGAGTTAATCATTTTCTTTGTGTACCTAACTCACTCCATTCTTGAAACTAGAGGGTATTTCTATCTCCTGAGCAGTCTAAAATTGAGGTGGGCATGGACTGGAAAAAAACCCATGGACTATTGGCCCATGGTCCATCAAGTTTCACTGACCATGGACCATGAACTTTTCACAGACCTGCCCCATTCATGGATTGATTCGTTGGTCCATGATCCATCACTTCTGGGGGCCCTAGGACCGCTGCCTTCACCCTCAGAGATGCCAAACTCGCAGCAAGGCTTCAGCAGGCTCTCCTCCAGCCACCTGCCAAGTTTGGCCAAGATTGCAGTTACAGATCCCCAAAGCAGCCACCTCCAGGAAACTTCCAATAGATACTAGGAGACACAAAAACCAATTGACTTGCATTGGCTTGCAGCACTAAAAAGCTGCAATGAAGGAAAATCAAACAGAAAAGGGTGGGGGAAGAGCCTTACTCACCACACAGATACCTTCCCAAATATTGCCTAGGGAATGAATTCTTGCTCCTTGCTCACATAGAGAAGAATGGGAGCTCTCTGGTTGGCAGGTAGAGCTGCCTATCAAGGTTTTGAGTGCTATGTGATTGGTGTGTTCCAAGGGCTGCAGAAGGGCTGCAAACACCCATTCCATTGCCAAGGGAATTAATAGATCAGTGGCAGGATGTCTGGACTAATGGACCATGGACCGACGGACGGGCCCAAATGGACCAAAGCTCGTGAAAAATGTGAGTCCCACGAACCGCGTGTTCGTGAACCACAAATCGAGCTGAACTGTGTTAAATTTAGGTCTGTTTTGCAGACTGTGCCCACCTCTAGTCTAAAACCATTTCCCCGTCACAACTGCCCCGGTGTCCTCATCAGAGTCAGCACCCTTTGAAACTGAGCAGGAATTAATCTTCTCCTCAGAAGATATAATCCCTCTTCTTTTTGGCTTGAAAGGGAGTCTCAAGTCACTATTTGATTACTCTCACCCAAAACACACACCCAGTTCACTGGAGTCTGTGTAAAGTGTAGTTCAGCTTATGCTGACACTTAATATTTTGAATTCTTAGATAGAATTTTTCCTCAGGACAGTAATACTACAGTTAAGGCAAAGGAGTCTTCTTCATTTATTCTAAAAGTGAACCTGTCTGACTTTTCTTATCAGACTCCCTGACTCCAAATTCTGTCAGAAAACAACTGACCAAACTGGTTCAAACTGACAGAAACTGCAGTCTCGAATAATAATACCCCCTCCTCCTCAGCACTCCATTAATCATATAGTTTTTTTAAAAAAAAACTGGTACTGACCAATCAGAGAAGAGGGAGCAGCCTGTCACTCAAGATCTCCATTCTAGGGAATAGTTAACCGTTCCTCTGCCAGCTCTCTGATTTTACTGCACTGTGGAAACCTGGTGTTAAGCGCAGTGAATGAATGCTCTGCAGACACTGAGAGATCTCTGTCTTTTGGTGCTACACCTCTGAAGATGCCAGCCACAGCTGCTGGCGAAACGTCAGGAACTACAATGCCAAGACCACGGCAATACAGCCCGGAAAACCCCCAACAACCATCGTTCTCCGGCCGTGAAAGCCTTCGACAATACATGCTCTGCAATACTTTGCAAGTGAACACAGTGGCACTCTTCTACACCAGTATTGTAACAAAGTATGAAATAACAATATGCTTTCAACATATGCAGAGTGCCTTACAACACACCACTGAGCACTGGCAGCCTCCTCAGATACATAGAAACAAGGATCTGTGTCCATCAGAACATATTGACTGGGGCCTATGAGGACTGCTCTCCATCCTTGGACAGTGCAGTTGATCTCCACTGAAGACACAAGAACAGACCCACTTCTTTCTTCTGCCGCGCAGTGGACTCTGACTCCCAGGGTAGAGGAATTGTTCTGCAGCCCACACCCTCTCCCCTGTGGTAGGGAGAGGTGTACCGAAGCCCCCCATCAGAACATATTTCACTTACTGCTTATACATGTAGCCCCTCAGCTTCCCATATACTCTGAAGCAGGGCTTACAGAGCGATGGCAAATTTCGCTCACAGAGTTGAGCCCTATCACCATTGATAGCATTGATCCCATTTCCAGTACTAGCAAAATACAATTAGAGCACACACACATTCTATTCACCTCCAAACAACAGTCCATTCCAACTTTTTTTGCTTCACTTTCATTCCAGCAAACTCACCCTACCTTCTTCTTGTTACAAGTTTCCTACCCAATTATCTTGTGCCAAGTCTCATCATCACACCTCAGCTCAATACCATGGCAAGACTGTGAACATGGGATACCCTATGAGCATGTGCAGGCTTCCAGTGTAGTCCTAAACAGAGTGAATGAGCTTAGAAAGGAATTAACTCTGCCCAGGATGGCACTACATGTCACTGAACAGCACTATCCTATTTCCCAGCGAACACAGAATTTACGAGCAGGTTTCCATGACTACATACTCAGCTGAAGAGTTTCAGCATAAGCAGAAGCTACCATAAGGTTTGGGGCCTGAAGAGGCTGGGCTTCCCACATAACACCTCTGTGCAGAAATTCTCTTCACCCTAGCATTCACATCAATATTTCAATGCACTCTATGCATGCTCCAAAAGCTTTATTGAAAGACTGGCAAAAGGAAAGTGATCAAGGCAACCCTTTTCTTACTCACAGACAGCCCCCCTTAAACCATAAACAACTCCTTACACACAACAATGCACTTCCCAACATGGGCACAAACTCTGGGACCAGGGTCTTCAATAAACCAGGATGCCAACTCTGTCCCCATATTCACTCCAACAGCACAATCACTGGACCCAACAGTACTAGCTATACCATCTCAGGATCATTCACTTGTTCATCTTCCAACTTTGTGCCATTAAGTGTCAGCAATGCCCTTCAACTCTTTATATTGGATAAACAGAAAAGAATAAATGGATGAAAATCTGAAAAGAATGAATGGACATAAATCTGATATTAAAAAATAACAGCATTCAAAAACCAGCGGGAGAACATTTTAACCTTCTGGGACATTCTATTGTTGTCTTAAGAGTAGCAGTTCTCAAACAGAGAAGCTTCAAAGGAAAATTACAGTGTGAAATTACTGAAATTGACTTTATTTGCAAATTTGGAACAATAGATCCCCCAGGGTTGAATTGGGACATAGGATTTTTCTTGAGTTACAGATGCTAATTTTCTGCACTTCACACCCCTGTTACTTCAAGCTAATTATTATAGCAAGCTTCCTGACATTCTAATTTACAATACCTCTCCCACCCTCTGCCTGGATTATAAGGACTCCTTCCTTTTCCCAACCCTCGTATCTGACAAAGGGAGCTTTGACTCTTGAAAATTCATACCTTGGAAGTTTAGTTGTTTTTTTATATATATATATAAGATTTTTATTTTTTTTAGATAGAAAATAGGGAGTAGAAAGTAGAGGGAAGGGGGATAGAAAAGAAAGAACGAAAAAAGAAGTTACATATCTATTGCATTGTACCATCCACTCTAATACATGTCATAGTATTCTGCTAGTCAGCTCTCTATTTGCAAGTTTTTCCATTTATCTTCTATAATGTCCATAAAGGACCACATCTTAGTTGAAAATTAAATTTCTCCAAACTTATCTTGTATCCATTTGTAAAAAGTCTCCCAAATGTCATTACAGGTTGTATTGTCCAACTCTTTCAATAAACTCGACAATTTGTCCATTTCAGCCGTCTCAAGTATTTTTTCGACCAGGTTTTCTTGTGTTGGGATAGTTTTCATTTTCCAAAGTCTTGCATATGCAATCCTAGCTGTTGTAATTGTATTCAACATCAAATGCTTTTGCTCTTTATTGACTGGGACCGATATGTGGTTTAATAAAAAAAATTCTGGTTTCAAAGGTAGTGGAGTCTTGAGTATCTGTTGTAACATTGTATGTACCATCTTCCAAAACTCCACTGCTTTTTTACATGTCCACCACATATGATAGAAAGATCCCGGTGTCTTCTCACACTTCCAGCAATTATTTGACATATTTAAGCGAGATTTAGCTAACCTAATGGGAGTTAAGTGCCACCTATAAAACATTTTATATCCATTTTCTTTCAGTGAGGCCAATTTTGTCATCTTTAAATTACTTTTCCACATTTGTGACCATTGCTCTTAATCTATTGTATGTTGGTTTTTAAGGTGCTATTGGACCCAGGTCTTGCTCACAGGAGATGAGTCATCTCTCTTTTCCAAGCACAGAGAACTTCAATGCAGTCATGAGTGGAACAACAGATTTACCATCTACAACCTCAGCTAGAATGGCACACCTAGGAACAGAGGTGGGAAGAGAGCCAAATGCTAGATTGCATCTCTTTCTTGAATCAGTAAGAAATAAATGATCCCAAGAGGGGATGGACCCTCAAGGGGGTATTAAACATTCTTGGGATACACTAGAGAAGTTCTCTTTTGTCAGACTGTTAGTGGGTGCCTCTTCAAGCCATGAAAGGCTAACTTTTACATTGTGTTGAGAGACAGTGGGGGAAAGCCCCTAAACTGGAGAATGGAGGTAATGGAAGACTCTTCAATTGTTGTAACCTCAGGGGTTAATAGTCTATCCTAGCAACAGTATTTTAAAGGTATATCTAATGATAGGGCTAGAAGACTGTGTGTTTCCACCTTTGCTTTATAAGCTTGCTTGGGCTGAGCTTGTACAGAACACGTGTGCTTTTTATTGGTTTATTATTACCCATACCATGCCAGATTCATAGATGCAGAGGAGTTAGCCGTGTTAGTCTGTGGTAGCAAAATCAAAAAGAGTCCAGTAGCACCTTTAAGACTAACCAATTTTATTGTAGCATAAGCTTTCGAGAATCAAGTTCTCTTCGTCAGATGCATGGTACAGAAACTGGTCAAATATAGAAGAGGAGGGGGGAGGAGAGAGAAGATGCAGTTAGGGGGGAAGAGAGAGGGATGTAACCAAAACATTCCTTTGCTAGTAAATGTAAACATCTCATTTTGGTATGGAGATTAATTGGCTTGTGTGAGGCTTCAAAGGAGTTTGCCATGTTGGTTTGTAGCAGCAAAACAACCAGACCATCCAATTCCAATGTAGTATAAGCCTTTGATAACCACAGCTCTCCCCGTCAGATGCATCTGACAAAGAGAACTGTGGTCCCCGGAAGCCCATGCCACTGGGCTCCCCCAGACCCCGCCTCTGTAAAGGAAATCTGTTACCTGTGATAATGTGATAACCATTCATAGTCCCTATTCAGTCCCAGCTTCAGTCATGCTTTCTAAAGAGCAGTAAAGGTGAGTGATCATGGGTGAGGATGCCTTCACCAAAGTGGCAAGTTATGAGATTCAATAGATGAGTGAGTGGGAGATGCGGCGCTGAGGTGGAGCCTTTAAATGGCTATGCAGTGCTGGAAGGACAAATCCTTCCTGCGGGAGATACTGTTTCAGATTTGTTGATGGAGAGAGAAATTGCCAGAGGGGGACCCACCAGAAGTAAGGGGAGAAGAAAAAATAGACATGCCACTGAATGGAGAACTTTCTGAACTCCTGCCACCTGAGGGAATGGGGGCTTGCAATCCCATTTCCTCACATATCACACACACTGTGAATCAGGGCTTTTTTTCAGGGGGAACGCAGGGGAACGGAGTTCCGGAACCTCTTGAAAATGGTTTTCTCTGAGGGCAACCCACTGAGTTCCACCACCTCTTTTCCCAGAAAAAAAGCCCTGCTGTGAATGCAGGAAATGGGTAATCATAACACAGACCATGTCTCAACTAGCTGGTTTCATCTTAAACTCAGTTTATCACATTCACAATCACTTCTCAGGAATATCTTAATTGTCACTATCTATGCAGCAATACCCTTGCTAGGTACAGTATAAATCAGCTCCGGCTGTTAGATTCTGATATGACTGTTTGTGCCATGCCTGCCTACCAAATGGTTTTGCCTGCTTTATGGCCATTCCTCTTTGAATCATCCTTTGCCTCCACGCATCCTGAACAGCTGCTGCGTGTGTTTTCTGTCTTTGGCATGCAGTAAAAAAAAGCTTACTCCCACATAATATTAGGCCACAGGTGTTGTATGTGGTTTTGGATATATAGACTGTTGGTGATCTGAATTCTCTTTGAGATGTTATTTTTGGTGCTGAAGAAATGATGATAATGTGCAGAGCTGAGAAGAACAATGACATTATTACTAGCAATTATTTTCATTGATGGCTGCATAAGAGTTGATGGCTTGCCTGTTGAAATAAAGAGATTTTGATAATGACCATATGGCAAAGTTACATGATTGAACTTGTTCAAATTTGTACCCATCCATTCCCTATTGGAACCTGAAGTCTGATGAAGTTGATATGAGTATACTAGAAGTATTTCTTTCTTGTATCTCTACTTTTGGATGACCCTTCTGTTCTCAGAAGAGAGGTGGAGCCATTTTTACAACTTGCCCCCTTCAACTGCAGCCCTCTCCTTTAACCTCCACTAGTCCAAAGGAGTATAATTTCAGGAGGCACAGAAGACTGCAGTGGGAGAGGGAGGAAAGAAAGTTTCAGTTGTATTGCAAATGCAGTTTTGCTATTCAGTTGACAGATCTGGTCAATAAAATGCTGGTTTTAAGTGGTTCTTGCCTACTTTGTCTTACTCTGGCTTTGGTTGCTATTGTTTCCATTTCCTCCTCCTTTTCCACCAGTGGTGGAGACTACCTGAGATGAAATTGGTGCTGGACTGGTGCTGTCTCTTCCTGTCTCAGGCAAACAGTTGGGAGTTAGCTTTGGTAGGAAGAAAGGAACTGAGTGGGCAGGCAGTAGGATACCAGACTGAGGAACTATTATGGTGATCTAAAATGAGTGAAATATGTCTTTGCCTGACACAGCTACTAAATATTTATTATTAAAATTACATTAAGTACCATATGAAAATCTGATGTGGTTCTGGTTCTACCACAAAGACATATGTTCTATACAGTCTTCTTTTACTAGCAGTCTTCTTTACTAGCGATTTGTTCACTGGTGGGAACCAAAAAGTATGAAAAGAAGACCCCTGTATGTAAATATACAGTAGGCATTTGGCAGAAAACCTGTAGGTGATCAATATGGTGATAAAGCACCTAAAGCGTTATCACTGTTTGTCCCTAAGTTTCCCTCTTCATACTTTTCATATGTACCACAGTAGCCACAATAGTGTATCAATCACTACAGTCCTAACTAGACATGGGCATGAACAGCATTAAGAACAGAAAAAACCCACGAACAGCCCAATCTGCTGTTCGTGAGCAAGCTGTTCGTGAGGCCCCATCCTAAACAAACAGGTGGTCGTTAAAAGCCTTGTTTGTTGCCTTCGGCAGCCGTTTGGCAAGCCAGACAGTCTGGCACCTGCTGCAATCAATCCCCTTGGCAACCAGAGGGAGAGAGGGACTGAACTCTGTCTGAACTCCTTCTGGCTCTAAACCCTTCAAAGTATTTCCAGCAGAGATTCCCGTTTTTGCCACTGTGAAGAGAAAATGACAGCCAATGGGGAGTCCCGTGGATCATGCCTTTCCTGGGGTGCAATCTCTCTGAAACTTGGGCGGTCTTCAGAGGACAGTGAGGACTATGTCCCCTGCAAATTTGGTGGGCATTGGACACTGGGAAGGTCATTTGTGGGATGTTTAAAGGGCCCTGCTCCTTGCATGTGGCAGGAAAGGGCCCTTTAAACGATCAGCTGACAGTCGGCAGGGGGGAATCTCCCCTGCCACCTGCCAGCTGATCATTTAAAGGGATCTTTAAAGGGCCAAGTAAGTGGGTTAGAGGGGAGGGGGCTAAGTGGGGGGGTTGAGGGGGTTCTGGCCCCCACAAACAACGAACAATGAACATGTCTGGGAAGAGTCCATGTTCGGCCATGTTCGTTGTTCATTGTTCGTGGATGGCACCAAACAATGAACAGGGTGTTCGGGTTTTTTTCCCATTCGTGCCCATGTCTAGTCCTAACTACCACACAGAATGTAAGTTATCCCTCGTAGGTAAAAACAACTTTAAAAAAAATATGTATCTGTTTTTTAAATGTGTATTTCATCTTACCATATTCCAGGTAGTTTAGGCAATGCAGAACAGTAAAAGTCACGTCAAACACATAGCAACTAAGATGTAATCTACCAGTGGCACATCATCATCATCATAATCAGTAGATTGTTCCTCAGGTCTCCTAAAAGTCAGATACAACGGAAATGCATTATGACTGTTCTTAAATGTCAACAAAAATGGGCAATAATGGCCATCAAACTGTGGAACTTGTTCTACAACTTTGGGATCACTAGTCAACCCTCCTTCGCTTTACTGCTGTTTCTCGTTCATTAACACAGCAAGACTTCATGGTAGATTTTTAAAGGATAAAATTGAAGAAAGAAAATTGGGAAGCAGAGTGGATGTATTAAGGCAAAAGGTGGTTGCAAGGAACCTTAGGCAAATCTAGATGAATGGGAAAGCTGTATCATTGCAGGAGGTTAGATTGTCATATTTTGAGAGGATGGCTTGGGACCAAAGTGATGAAGACACTGAAATACTCATAGCCACAGTGCAAACTGAAGAAGCATACAGACAGACAAAGAGAATTTGGGGGTGTTGCTGGATCCTGGCCTACAATTAGAGGCTCATATTTCCTCTGTGGTACATATGCTTTTTATCATTTGCAGATGATATACCAGCTATGGTCATTCCTCAGAAAGTGAGATCTGGCCATGGTGATCTATGCTGTGAATAGAGATGTGAAGACCTGGAAAAAAAATAAGGTCCTCCCAGTTTTTGGAGGGCTTTTCCCAATTATGTTTGTTAGAAAAATTGAGCAATTTTAGGGAGCACAGAAAAAATAGTATGAAATAGTTTCTCTTTCAGAATGAGTGAAATGATTCCTGTGTGTGTTCTGTGCCATCACATCGCTTCTGATTTATAGCAACCCTATGAATTAACGATATGCAAAACACCCTATCATTAACAGCCTTGCTGAGATCTTGCAAACTAGAGGCTACGGCTTCCTTTTTCATTTCAAGCTATCTCATTTGGGGTCTTCCTCTTTTCCTTCTGCCGTCTACATTTCCTAGCATCATTGTGTTTTCCTGTGAGTTCTCATGATGTGACCAAAGAATGATAGCCTCAGTTTTGTCATTTTAGTTCTAGGAAGAATTCAGGCTTGATTTGATCTAGAACCCACTTGTCTTTTTTCTGTCTACAGTATCTGTAAAATTCCTTCAGCACCACATTTCAAATAAGTCAGCTTTCTACATTGCCCAGTACCACAGTATGTATTATCTTTATCTTGATCCCCAGCAACACATTCCTTATCCTTAAGGATCCTTTCTAGTTCATTTCATGACTGCCCTTCCAAGTTTCAATCTCATCTGATTTCTAGGGTGCAATCTCCCTTTTGGTTGATGATTGAGCCAAGGAACAATCTTTAACAATTAAAATTTCTTCATTGTCCTCAAAATTGTGTAATTCCTAAGTAGTCATTACTTTAGTCTTCTTGATGTTCAGCTGTAATCCCGCTTTGGTGCTTTCTCTATTAACCTTCATCTGTAGTTGTTTTAAGTCTTCACTATTTTCTGAAAGCAATGTGGTGTCATTTGCATATCTCAAATTGATAATGTTCCTTCCACCAATTTTCATTCCACCATCTAAATCTAATCCAGATTTCATTATATGTTATACATAAAGGTTGTACAGATAGGGTTGGAAACCATTCTGTTTCTGCATATTCTGTCCTAATAATAGCCTCTTGTCCAGAGTACAGCTTGTGCATCGACACAGTCATACGCGGAATGCCCCCATATATTGCTTCTTAAAGCAAGGTTTTTCTCACTCAAAAATGTATAGTATAAAAAAAGTCTGAGGAGCTCAATTTTTCTTTGGGAACACTAAAAAGAACCTCTTTTGATGAATGAAATGAAATGTTTTATACAAAATATGTGGTATTAAAATGTTTATGTAAGACGTAAACAACATTTTCCAGATTTTTTGTTCAAATGTGAATAATTTTGGTACCAGTTAATATGCTATAATGTGTGGAATGATTTGTCACGGCTAGCTTAGACAATGATAATTAGAGGTGGGCATGGACCATAAAATGGACCAAAATTTAACGTGGACTGGGCTGGTTCGGCGTTCACAAACCAGCGAGTCGTGGGACACCCATTTTCCATGGAACCCACGAACTTTTTGCCAGTCCATTGGTCCATGGTCTGTTAAAGCCTCCCTGCCCCGCTGGCAAGCAGCGCCAGGAGCACTTTAACATTTAAATCCCCCCTTGCTCCAGCTGACTGGTGGGCTACCAGTCAGCTGGAGCAAGGGGGTGTTAGAGTGCTCCCAGCGTTTGTGAACTGGCGCTGGACTGTGAAAAGTTCGTGGTCTATGGTCTATGAAATGCCACGGACCACAGACCCATGGCCCGTGGGTTTTTCCTGGTCTATGCCCACCTCTAATGATAATACAATATTAAAGAGTTCAGTGTTTTCAACGTTATAAAGTTTACCAAAATCCAAATACATTGGTAGTTCTACCTCTTGTGACTACATTTCTTATGTATTTCTGTCCAAATAATATACTTCTTGTGTTTATTATTAGAGTACTTGTCTTCTGTCTTCAACTTGAATGGTGGCATTTATTTTTTTAAGTTCCAAAAATATACCTAATAGTACAATTTTATATACTGAGTTATAAATTATGCAATTTATGTTGTTAAATTGGTATAAGAAGTTAAGTTTGATCAGAAAGTAAGTATTACACAATTTTCAATGTTCTTCAAATTTCCATTTTTTTCAGGAAAAAAAAAACCCTGTAGATCCCCCCTCCCCACTTCAAAATTCCTGGAAATTTTACATCTGTAGTCACATCCTGATTATATTACAGTAATGCACTTTACATTGGGTTGCCTTTGAAAACTGTGTGGAAATTTCAGTTGGTCTAAATTGTGGCAGCCGAGTTATTATTGGGAGCTGAACACAGAAATCCTATTGCCCCTGTGCTGAAAGATCTACAGTGACTGCCCATCAGGACACAATTTACAGTGCTGGTTCCTACTTTTTACAGTGTAATCTTAAACAGAGTTATTCCAGTCTAAGCCCATTGAAATCAATGGGCTTAGACTGGAGTAACACTGCTTAGGATTGCACTGTTAAGGTCCTTAACAGCTTGGGCCATGGCACCAGAAGGACCTCTTCTTCCTATGTTGTCCATTCTGCCAGTTAATGGACAAGCCCTGCTTTCTATGCCTCAACATGCCTACAGCAGTAAGGTGAGTGGCAACAGCATGTGGGTAGCTTTTTCAGTTGTTGAGCCTCTCCTTTGTAATGTCCTTATGCTTGAGGTTCACCTGACACCTACTTTACTATGCTTTAGGCAGCAAGTCACAAGATTTCTTTTTACCCCTGCTTTTAATCGACGCCCTTCTTTCCAAATTTTTTTATACTATAGATATGAATTTAGGCTGCTTACTTATTAATCACTTGTTTTAATATTGGCGGTTTAATGGTTATTTTGTTATTGTTTTTACTTTGTGAGCTTCCAGATCCCTAGAAAGCAAATGGTTCCCAAATTAGGTAGAGCACAATATGGGGCAGGGGTATAGCACAATCAGATTTCACTTGTTTCACATGGAATGTCTACAGCTCATACAAATATTCTGCTCAATCCACTTTAACAGTTTTACAACACCAAGGGCCAAACTAAGGCCGAATCCACGCGTCTTAAGTTTTCCGCTTTTCCCCTGCCCATTATTCGCTTCTCAGAGGGCTGTTCACATACTCTTACCTCAATCCCACCATTCTCTCGCATCTTTCATGTTGCGCCTCAGACGAATTTGTCATGCGTTCAAACGCTTCTCTTGTGCAGTTCTCACCGTGGATGTGGACAAATAGAAGCATTTCACAAGGAGACCACCCCCTTCAAACCACCCCACTTCCGTGTTTGCAGCCTTTCTGGAACACCATCCCTCTTTGCCGTGCAATTATCAAGCTTTTCCACTCTCTCCGCAGCATGCCTGCCTGCCTGCCCTTTCCCTTTTTTTTTTAAAGGGACTTTCCCAGCATTGTTGCACAATCCCGGCCATAAATCTTAATTGGGGTGCTCCAAAATTCCCACGGAGACATCAAGGGGTGGCGTCATTTCCATTTCCATGTCATTTTTAGGATGCCGGACAGTCAGAAATATCGGTGGCTATTAATTTTTTTTTAACTGTTGAAATTACCGTTATAGCGGAAATCCATCATTCTAACATTACATTCAAGCGTCAAATAATTAGTCTGCCTGTTTGGAGAGTTTGGAGAATTTGGATCACTCCCACACCCCCAATATCACTGTAAATTAGCCCGCCAGAATAATGGTCCAATGGATTTCAAAGAAGAAGGCACAGAATAACATTAACTGCTCACAGGCATCATAGGGGTGTGGCCTCACCATAGCAATTTAGCAAAAAAACCGCTATAGCGGAAATCTGATGAAAAAATGAAAAAAAATGAACGTGATGTTGTCATCGGTGACGTCGGATCTAAACCCACCCCGTATTGCGTGATTCTACCAGGGATGTGGATGAAGTATAGTGCGAGGCAGCGGCAGTAAGAGAAGGGATGTGAACACAGACTGGGACATTGCAGGATAGAATCCAGCGTGATTAATGCACATGAAAAGCGGAAGGTAGGGAAGTGTGGGTTCGGCCTAAAAGTGATTTTGAGATATCTGTGGATGGAACTCCCACAATACCAGCTCTGTGTGTGTTTATGGAGGGGTCTGGATTAGGATCACAGTTAGGGTTGTCAGGTCCAGATTGGGAAACTCCTGGAGATTTGGGAGGTGGAGTGTGGAGAGGGCAGGATTTGGGGAGGGGCCTCAGAGGTGTATAATGCTATAGAGTTCACCCTTCCAAAGCAACCATTTTCTCCAGGGGAACTGATCTCTGTTGCCTGGAGACCAGTTGTAATTCCAGGAGATCTTCAGCTACCACCTGGGGGCTGGCAACTCTAGTCACACTGTGGGAAGAAGGGAGTGCTACCTTCCTGCCGTGCTGCTTTACTGTCCTCAAGAAGTTCTTGCCTTGTGGGGAGAACATGCTGTACAGAGAATATTTGCAAGTTCAGTTGTAAAAGGCAAGGCAGGGACAAACCAAATAAAGACCAGTTCTTATATAGGTAGATTCATTTGGGCGTTCCTATATTTTAACATAATATGAAAACAAGGCCTCTAGTAAAACTGCAAGCTATCCTATTTAAAACTGATAAAAGGAAGTGCTTTTTTGTAACACATCATTAACCTGCGAAGCTTCATTGACACAAGATATCATTGACTCAAAAAGATTAACAGGATTCAAAAAAAGGATTAGTCATTTATGTGGCTAATGAGAACATCCACAGTTATATTAGATGGGATTAGCAACAAAATTAGGGAAAGAGCTCACAAGGTACAGGATTGATTTGGGGAAAATTATGATGGATTTTGAGTAGAAAGATGAGCCACAAGAGCAAGAGAGGGGGTGAGAGTTGGGTGCCATCTTGTGTGAGCAGGGAAGTTACAAGTTCTGTTTACTGTTTGTATGTTGTCTAATTACTTTTATGAATTCTTAGCAATCTTGTTTCAGCTAGCTCACATTGGTCGTTGCTGATGTGATTTCGTATTGAAACCTCAAATGTGCAGAGATTTCCTATCCTCATCTGTATTTTAAAAAAGCAGTGTTCACTACACTCTTTATATTCATGTGAAGAGAATTCATGCTCAAGGAGTGTGAATGTACTACAGCCATCCATCTGTAATGTGGACATGCCATGTGTAAACACTTGAAAAGCCTAGGAGAGAGTGGGTTGGATCTAGAGATGGGCACGAACTGGAAAAAAAACCAAACCATGTGGTTTGTGGTTCGTCAAATTTCACAAACCATGAACTTTTGCGAACCTGCCCCTGGTTCGTGAACCGGTTTGTTTAGTTCATGGAAATGTCACAGCCAGGTCAGAAAACCATCACTTCCAGGTCAGCAGAAGGTCTGCAGGAAGTCCATCCCCTGTTGCCTAGGAAACTGATTGATTGGCACCAGGCTGTCTGCAGTGACGAACTAAAAAATGAACCAAACGAACCAGCCTAAAGTTCGTGGCAGTTCATCAGAAATGGGCTCTGATGAACTTCTGGTTCACGAACCACGAACCGGCTTGGTTCATGCTTAATTTTGGTTCATATTTCGGTTCATGCCCATCTCTAGTTGAATCTAAATCTCATTTTCTACTAGTGGAAAGGAATTTATGCTCATGGAGGAAAGAGGTATAATTTTGCTGACTCCCCTCTTTAAACTGAAGACCCACACTATGGTCATTGCTATTCCTGGGAGCAGAGAAGGGGGGGATGATTTGATTTATTATTTTGAGTGTTTGTTAAGGTTATCAACCTCCAGGCATGGCCTGGAGTTCTCCCAGAACTATGGCTGATCTCCAGGCTACAGAGATCAGCTCCCCTAGAGAAAATGGTTGGTTTGGCTAATGTACTTCATGGCATTGTACCCCACTGAAATCCTTCTCTTCACCAAACCCTATCCACCAACCTCCAAACTGTGATGAATTTCATAACCAGAAGAGAACCAATGTCATGTAGTGGTTACAGTATCAGACTAGGATTTGGGAGACCCAGGTTCCAATCCTCACTCTGAGCCAAGCTAGATGTGCCGGTTTTTAAAGAGTTGGGTCTGGGTTCCCCAGATGAAACTCAAGTTCCCTGCAGCTACACAGCAGTGTTTGGAAGCAGCTGTTAAAAATAAAGGAGATCCTAAATGGTCTCAGAATACCTCCACAGGGGAGGGAGGGGCTTTTTTCTGAGGAGATTTTTTCCTGTTTTTTCTGCTCTACATGGAGTATCTCCTCCTCCCCCTGTGGAGGCATTCTGAGGCCATTTGGGCTCTTCTTATCTATTCATTTATTTTTAAACTGTTGTATGGCTGCAGAAACCTGAGTTGGGTCTGGGAGCCTAGACCCAACTCTTTAAAAACCTGCATGTCTAGCTTGGTCATCTGCTATGGAAGCTTGCTGGGTTACCTTTGGCCACTTACACATTCTCGCACAGACCTACCTCACAGGGTTGTTGGGAGGACAAAATAGACTACAAGATAATTATGTAAGTTGCTTTGGATCTCCACTGAGGAGAAAGGCAGGGTATAAATTAGGCAAATAAATAAATAAATAAACCCAGAGTTGGTGTCATTCCCCTGCTCAGGGCGGGGGATACCCTATTCCCACCCTTCCCCCCATGCCCCCTTACTTGGCCGGCAAGGGGACATGCTCCCATGCCCACAGTGGCCTGAAATGCGCCCCACAGTGGGCCCATTTCAGACTGAATCATGCTGCACAGCAAGCCGATCCAGCCCCCTGGTGAGCGCGGGAGCCCTCCTGGGCTGCCCTTTGACCTGCATGATGACATCACTTCTGAGAAGTGACATCATCATGCAATCTGCAAGCACACAACACAAGGGCCTGGGGGCACAACGAGGTAGGTGCCAGGCTCCCAGGCTCCTGCCAGGGGAGTCAAGGGACCTGACAACCCTACTATTGGGGTCTTGATGGACTGCAGCTGCTTGGATAGATAGGATGGTTCCATTCTGCTAGTGGTGGAGGCATATTCTTTTTTTAAAAATCCAAGACTTTATGGTGAATCCCACATTGGCAGAGGTCTCCTATACATTCAAAAGCAAAAGTAGATGGGAAGTGAGAGGCAAAACAGCATCTTCCTTACCCCACTATTCCTCAACCCTGGCGGGAGGCAGGAACTGATGCTCAGAAATGAGTGCTACAGTTTCATAAGTAGAGCATTCTGTGAGAAGGCCCTGCTCCTTGTAGATGTCAAATTCTCCTCAACACAGGGCAGGCTTCACTAACAAATTCTAATACTTGACAATGTTTATATATATATATATATATATATATATATATATATATATATATATATATATATATATATATATGTGTGTGTGTGTGTGTGTGTGTTTATCCCATTGTATTGCGCAATAACAGTCAGGCAGAGCACAGTAAAGCATTTTCTTAAAAGCAAAGGCCAGTGGACTTTCTAACACTCACATGTCTGCTGTATTTTAAATATTATTTAAATTCAAAATGTATGTTCCTCTTGAGTAGCAGTGAGAGGATGCATTTTTTTAAAAAAAAACTCCAAGGACTGCATTTGTTTGATAGCTAATCCATTTTGATATAACCTCAACTGCAGTTAATGAAAGCTTAGCAGTACAAGTTCTGGAGGAAACAATTCAAACACAAGCTAATGAAGATGATATTAAAGAACTGCCTTGCAACCAAATTAATTATTAATAACAGAGTTGCTACAGTAACTAAGTCTGTGAAGGCATTTTTAAAATTACAAGTAATAGAAAAATCAAACATTGATACAATACTGCTTTCCCCCATACATTGAATTAAACTGCAGAGGAAAGCTATCTCTAAAAGTGAGATAAAGTAGGCATTTTGTGTAGGTAGGTATATGGATGCTGACTTCTACATGCTTTGTGGGAAAAACCCAAATCTCTGAGTCATGTACAGAAATGACCTGCAGATTTTGTCAAAGTATTTAATAATGTACAAGTGACACACAGTTTGCTTTAGGGCTCGCTCACATCCACATATATCTGATTAGTCCTGACATTTTGCTCACTATGTCCTGAGCTTCCTTTAAAATATTAGCTTCTTATTTTTTCTGCTTAAAGGTTAGAACTTCAGCTTGCAGTAGGAGGGAAGAAGGATGACAAAGTCAACAACAACAAAAACCCGGGTTAGAACAAATCAGTGATTTTCATGCATTCTAGCTTAGACCTGACAATCAGGGAACCCTTCATATCTTCGATGGTATTCCTGTGGCTTGAGGTGGATTCTGGGAAATGTTCTAGAACACACATACACAATTTATATATGGTGTTAGCCAGGCCTGTTGTTGCAGTGTAAAGTAGAAATGCTCGAATGCCTTCAAGTTCAGCTCATGTTCTGGTAGCAAGTCATGAACAGGGAATAAAGAAAAGAGGCAGAAACAAGAATACCTGGAATTAGGAAAGGAAATCAAGTACTTTACCCGGAACAAGAAATTAAGGAGCAAATAATTTTTTTCAACGTCTCTATAATGAAGATTCTATAGATGAAGTAGAGATGGAGAAATATTTATCTGAGGTTTCAATTAAAGCATTTACATCTGAACGTAGAAAAACTCTGAATCAAGCAATAACAATACAAGATATCAACTATGCCATCAAAAAAGGAAAAATAAACAAAGCACCTGGCCCAGATGAACTGACAACTTCTTATAAATGCTTCGAAGATATCTTTTCAATACCTTTACAAAGAGTAATGAATGAAATACGAGACAGAAAGTATATACCACCAATGTGGAAAGAAGTGAGTATAACTCAACTACATAAAGAAGGGAATGATCCATTATTACCACAGTCATATAGACCAATTTTATTATTGAATGTGGACTACAAAATTTTCACAACAATAATGGCAGAGAGATTTAAAAAAGGTATTCCAGATATAATTCATGAAGATCAAACAGGATTTGTTCCAAAGAGATACATGAAAGATAACATCAGATATCTGCTTAATGCAATTAAGTATTCAAGGAGAAAGGGAGAAAAAAAAAACAGCATTTATGTTTTTAGATGTAGAGAAAGCTTTTGATAATGTGTCTTGGCATTTTTGATGAAAGTGTTACAAAATATGAACTGTAAAACCAATTTTTTAAATTGGATGCAAAGCATTTATATTGATCAGCAAGCCAGAATTTTAGTAAATGGTTACTTAATGGAGATAATTAAAACATCAAAAGGAACACGACAGGGGTGTCTAATATCACTACTATTGTTTATTATGGCATTGAAAACATTGGCTGTGAAAATTAGGTAAGAACTAGAATTGTCGAAATAAAAGAAGGTAAAGAAGACTACAAAATGAAAAGTTATGTGGATTGTGTTATATCAGTGATAAAACCAACCATCTCTCTGAAATACATAATGATTTGGGAACCAGTTTTTCAATGGACTGTTGCCTCATCAACCTATTTTTGGCTATTTGGCTGGTAATATCACTGTTTTCCTTTCTAACACTGCAGTACAACATAATTAGCTTCTCTCACATGTGTGATCTCATATAGTCCAGTTTTCTATTTCTCATCCCCCTTTTTGTTCTGTTGCTCTGATGAGCTTTGACTCTGAAAAAGCTTATACCCTGAAAATCATGTTGGCCTCTAAGGTGCCACTGCACTCAAATCCTGCTAATGAAATCATATACATGAGTTGCAAATAAATGTTGTGGTTTTATAAAAAAAACTTCCTACCATTCAGTGCTCACAAAGTAGTCCTTTGTAACATTAATAGCTACCAATCTGTTTGGTTTGGAAGAGTTTTTGTGCATCTGCAGTTTGAAAAATTCAAATGCAAACCTGTTTAGTAGGGGTTTGAGTTGTTTGGTGTGAACTGAATAGATTGAATGATTGACTCATGTCAGATCATCACAGTTAAACATAATAATTTTGATTTTGTACACCTTTGCTGCACCCCTCTGGCAAAAACTACATATCTTAGAATATACTTTATGCTCATTTTAGACCACCAGCAGTGGTGGTGAGAAAGTTGTTACAGACTGCACTATGTAAAAGCTTAGAAATACTGTACAAACAGCTGAAGGACTGTTAAGGGTTAATTCTTCACAGAAACAGCCTTGATTAACAGGCTGCTCCAAGCAATCTGATTGGGGAGCATGAGATGGACATAAAAAGGCTCCTGAACTGGATGCTGGGGAGAGGAGAGTCTGATTTCAGTCCTAGCTGAGAGGAGGCAAGTACTGATGGTTTGGAGATTCAGCCCTGACTGAGAACAGTTTAACACAGATAGGAGAACTGGGGGAAAGTTGGAAAGGAAGTTTGGAAAGTAGGTGGGGACTCCCATTTAGGCCAAAGAAAAGGGATAGATCTAGGGATGTGCGATTTTGTTTCGAAGTTTGGTAAAAAATATAAATTTTTACCTCATTTGGTAAAATTCAGCATTACTGAACCCAATCCAGTATTGCTGATGTGATTCAGCAATACCGAACTGAAGTGTACCAAATATATTCGGTAAATTCAGTAAACTTCAGGAGCCATGGCAGCAACATTTCTTGCTGTCAGCAAGAATCACTGCATCTCATCTGTTTGCACCCAGTCACCTTGATTCTCCATTATTCCCTGTGGGGAAAACTATGGGGGCTATTCAGGTTGACCGGGGAGTAGGGGTGTGCAAGCCAAAAATTTTCGGCTATAGCCGAAAGTAGAAAGCCGAAAGAAGATTCTCTATCGTTAAAGCCGAAAGCCGAAACAAGAATCTCTTTCGGCTTTCGGCTTTCGGGATTCTTTCGGCATTATTTCGGCATTCTTTCGGCTTTTTTCTATGGGAAAATGCCTCCGTCTTCCAGGACGCCTGGAGGAGGCATTTTCCCACCGAATAAGCCCAAAATTGGTGGGGACCTTCCTCTAACCCTTCTCTGACAACCACCCAAGTTTCAGACAGATTGGACTTTGGGGGGCCATGTTATGGCCCCCCAAAGCAGGTCCCCCCATCCTCCCATAAGAAAGCGAAGGAGCAGCATATTGTTAGCATGCTGCTGCTCATCTTTCTTCATTATTTCCTATGGGGAAAAAATGAAGAGGCAGGCTTCCTTTGCCAGGGGTGGCATTTTGCATGCAAAATGCCCCCTTACCCTCAGGGGCCCTTCTCCCACCCCTCCTCCCACCCCCCACCAAGGCTCAGCCTGCTCCCACTTGGGGGGGCCATTTCATGGCCTCCCCAAGTAGGTGCTCTAATCTCTACCACTGACAGCTGGGGGAGGCTTGTGTTGCCAGGGGTGGCATTTTGCATGCAAAATGCCCCCCAACCCTCTGGGGCCCTTCTCCCACCCCTCCTCCCACCCCCCACCAAGGCTCAGACTGCTCCCACTTGGGGGGGGCATTTCATGGCCTCCCCAAGTAGGTCCTCTCAACCCCTAAAGTCCACCCCTTACAGCCCCACACAAACCCAATTCCCCCCCACCTGCCCCACACCCATAACCCCAGGAACAGGCTGGCAAAGGCCAGCCCTCTCCCTTTGTTCCCTATGCTGGGAACTTCTAAACTCTCTTTCCCTGGGCAATTCTGCACAGCCCAGGGGTGCCACAATGGTGGGCACACTTCTGAGTGCCAGCTGGTCCCTGTGAAAGAGCACCTGAACCACAGACACCCTCCCTCAAATTCCCCCACCACCTACAGAGATGGCTGGTCAGCCAGCCCCATTGTTCCCTATGATGGGAACCAACTGCACAACAAAGAATAAAACAAGAACAACACAAAATAAAGTTTTAAATTTTTTTTTCTCCCTTCCAAAGTACAAGTAGGCAAAGCATTACGACACATTACACCAGCAGTCCCCCCCACAGAAAAATAACACAACTCACTTAACATCAGAGAATCACAAAGCATGATTCCTGTCAAAAACACTTTATTTCTTGAACAGCTTTAGGTTACACAGCAGGGGGGAACACCAAAGGGAATGGCAGCACTATCTTACACAAAAATAACACAACTCACTTAACATCAGAGAATCACAAAAGCACAATTCCTGTCAAAAACACTTCATTTCTTGAACAGCTTTAGGCTACACAGCAGGGGGGGAACACCAAAGGGCATGGAAGCAGTATCTTACACAAAAATAACACAACTCACTTCACATTAAAGAATCACCCCAAAAAATTGCTGTCAAAGGCACTTTATTTCTGTAACTGCTTTAGGTTACACAGTAGGAAGGCACCACAGAGCAGGAAAGAAGTGTACTACACAAAAATAACACAACTCACTTCACATCAGAGAATCACACAAACACAATTGCTGTCAAAAACGGTGAAGTGGGTTGTATTATTTTTTGTAGTACATTGCTATCATGCCCTGTTGTGCCCTCCTACTGTGTAACCTAAAGCTGTTCAAGAAATAAAGTGTTTTTGCCAGGAATTGTGTTTTTGTGATTCTCTGATGTTAAGTGAGTTGTGTTATTTTTGTGTAAGATAGTGCTGCCATGCCCTTTGGTGTTCCCCCCTGCTGTGTAACCTAAAGCTGTTCAAGAAATAAAGTGTTTTTGACAGGAATTGTGCTTTTGTGATTCTCTGATGTTAAGTGAGTTGTGTTATTTTTGTGTAAGATAGTGCTGCCATGCCCTTTGGTGTTCCCCCCTGCTGTGTAACCTAAAGCTGTTCAAGAAATAAAGTGTTTCTGACAGGAATTGTGCTTTGTGATTCTCTGATGTTAAGTGAGTTGTGTTATTTTTCTGTGGGGGGGACTGCTGGTGTAATGTGTCGTAATGCTTTGCCTACTTGTACTTTGGAAGGGAGAAAAAAAAATTTAAAACTTTATTTTGTGTTGTTCTTGTTTTATTCTTTGTTGTGCAGTTGGTTCCCATCATAGGGAACAATGGGGCTGGCTGGCCAGCCATCTCTGTAGGTGGTGGGGGAATTTGAGGGAGGGTGTCTGTGGTTCAGGTGCTCTTTCACAGGGACCAGCTGGCACTCAGAAGTGTGCCCACCATTGTGGCACCCCTGGGCTGTGCAGAATTGCCCAGGGAAAGAGAGTTTAGAAGTTCCCAGCATAGGGAACAAAGGGAGAGGGCTGGCCTTTGCCAGCCTGTTCCTGGGGTTATGGGTGTGGGGCAGGTGGGGGTGGATTTGGGTCTGTGAGGGGCTAATGTGGGGATTTGGGTCTGTGTGTGGCAGCTGGGGGGGAATTGGGTTTGTGTGGGGCTGTAAGGGGTGGACTTTAGGGGTTGAGAGGACCTACTTGGGGAGGCCATGAAATGCCCCCCCCAAGTGGGAGCAGTCTGAGCCTTGGTGGGGGGTGGGAGGAAGGGTGGGAGAAGGGCCCCAGAGGGCTGGGGGGCATTTTGCATGCAAAATGCCACCCCTGGCAAGACAAGCCTTCCCCAGCTGTCAGTGGTAGAGAAAAGAGCACCTACTTGGGGAGGCCATGAAATGGCCCCCCCAAGTGGGAGCAGTCTGAGCCTGGGTGGGGGGTGGGGGGAAGGGTGGGAGAAGGGCCCCTGAGGGCTGGGGGGCATTTTGCATGCAAAATGCCACCCCTGGCAACACAAGCCTCCCCCAGCTGTCAGTGGTAGAGATTAGAGCACCTACTTGGGGAGGCCATGAAATGGCCCCCCCAAGTGGGAGCAGGCTGAGCCTTGGTGGGGGGTGGGAGGAGGGGTGGGAGAAGGGCCCCTGAGGGTGAGGGGGCATTTTGCATGCAAAATGCCACCCCTGGCAAAGGAAGCCTGCTTCTTCATTTTTTCCCCATAGGAAATAATGAAGAAGATGAGCAGCCGCATGCTAACAATATGCTGCTCTTTCGCTTTCTTATGGGAGGATGGGGGGACCTGCTTTGGGGGGCCATGTTATTGTAAAGTCCAATCTGTCTGAAACTTGGGTGGTTGTTAGAGAAGGGTTAGAGGAAGGTCCCCACCAATTTTGGGCTTATTCGGTGGGAAAATGCCTCCCCCAGACGTCCGGGAAGACGGAGGCATTTTCCCATTGAAAAGCCGAAAGAAAGCCGAAAGAATCCCGAAACGTTTCGGCTTTTTTCTTTCGGCTACCCGAAACGTTTCGGCATTCCCCGAAACGTTTCGGCATTCCCCGAAAGAAGCCGAAACACTTTTGTTTCGGCATTCTTTCGGCATTCTGAATGCCGAAACGCACATCCCTACCGGGGAGGCATTTTGCACACAAATTCTACAAAATTTTCAGGGGACATACTCTTGACTCCCCTAAAGACTCCCCAAGTTTCATGAAGATTGGACCCTGGGGGGGGGGCATTTTATGGTCCCCACAAAGGTGCCCCCAGCCACCCCATTTGTTGCTATTGTGGGAAAAGTGATTCCCACTGCAGAAGCCCATGGATCATGGCTTCCATGGCCACAGGCACACTCCCAATTACAATATACACACCAGATAACCCTACAGAACCAAAATGACCCCCCCAAACCCCAGCACCCCTTGAGCAGGCTGACCAGCCACTCTCCATGATGAGAGAAGCACTTTTAAAAGTGTTTCCCTAGGGGCATATATGCACAGGGCAAGGAATCCACAAGTAAGGCACACTCCCAAATACAAGCTCATCCCTGGGGAAGCCCAACAGATCCTAACTGAAGCCCCCTCTAATCAACCCCCCACCCGAGCAGGCTGACTAGCCACTCTCCATTGTTCCTATGAGGACCAACATCACACCAGAGAATTACTCAAATCAAAATGAAACACGAGGGGACAGTCTTGAAACTGGAAATGCAGTTAAGGAAGTCTAGGCAAAGTGTTCAACAACCCCAGCTTATTACAACACAACAATTTTCAGTCCAATTTATTTCAATAGAAAAGATGCAACACAGGCTTAAATCTATCACTGAAGCCAGTAACTAAAGGAGCTTGCTTAACTTGGCTGGATAGAGACTTGAGCTTTTAAAATAAACATGTTGTCCCTGGAGGTCCCTTCCAACCCTATGATTCTATTATTCTAGGATTCTATGTTATTCCACATGCTACAAAAGAGAAAAGCAGAAAGTCTAGCTAGATTTGAGAAGGGAAAAGGGAGGTCTTAAAATAAGCATTTGCTAACTTCAAAATAGATCTAGAAAGATAAGGTGAGCTATTGCTTAATAACCTTAAAATTACTATTCTAATTTTCTATTATTTATTTGAAGCGTTCCTCTTTCATCAGTTTGGTTCAAGGGGGGGGGGGGTCCATTCCTTTGCTTGAGTTTGCTTCTAGTTGCAAGACTGTCCCTTGTTTCATTTTGGTTTGGGTGATTCTCTGGTATCATGTTGGTTGTTATAGGGAACAATGGAGAGTGGCTGCTCAACCTGCTCAGGGGTTACTGGGGTTTTTGGGGAACTTCATTTTGATTCTGCTGGGCTGTCTGGTGAGTAGATTGTAATAGGGAGTGTGATGTGGCCATGGCAGCCATGATCCCTGTGTTTCTGCAGTGGGAGTCAGTTTTTTCCCACAGTGCTGGGACAGCTTCTTTGGGGGAGCCATAAAATGCCCCCAGGGCCCAATTTCTTCAAAACTTGGGGGGTCTTTAGAGAACCTTAAGTCTGTGCATGATTTTATATCAGAGTCATCTATACTGAGTTACCTCAGAAATTTTCAGCCCTGATTTCACCTGTCCTTTCCCATCTATGTTAAATAAAATATTTTGTTATTATTGAATTTAAAGGCACCTCTGGTGCTATTGAAGTTGTTTAAGTAAAACAAGAAAAGGAGGCATCATAGTTGTTGTAATGATTTCAAGAAATGGGTGCATGTGTCTTTAAATGTTTGGTGAGATAGGTGAAGAGTGGGGGGTGAAAGAGAGAGATGAGTGAGTGATATGATTGGTTGATGATAGAGAGTAGGTGGAGTGAAGGCAGTTTTCAGTTACTGAGGGAGAGAAAAAAGATTCAGTTAGGGCAAGAGAGGCGAGCTGTGTGCAGCCTGAGTGTGTTCATGTATTTGTGAGGGAAAGGCAACCTGAGTGGAAGCCTGAACTGAGTGTGTCTGTGAGACTATATATTCATTCTATTTGAAGCAGGCAAACTGTGGGTGCGCCTGAGAGAGAAAGAATTGAGAGTGAAAAGAAAACAGGCTAGCTGTGTGCTGTCTGAGGAGTTCTCTGTGAGAGAAATATAGAGCCTAGAGAAAGAGGCTAACTGTGTGTGAAGCCTTACAAGAGATCTGTGTGAATGAGTTCGGATGAAGCAACTAGAAGAACTAAGAACTACTTTTATGTAACCAATACACTTCTTAAAAAATAAACTTTTATTTTGTTTTGTTATATCCCGGAGTAGCAGTCATTGTTATCTCCCATTCCTATCCTCAGGGCCACATAGAACCACGAAGGAGCCTGACGCTCAAACACGTTACAAAAGGGAAAATTTAAATAAAACATTTTGGAATAATATATTCCTGGTGGCAGCAAACTACCCGGAGGGTGTGAGGGGGAGACTTAAAGCAAAATCCACCCTAAAGAAAGTGAAGATCATAACAGTTGTCTTTTCAGGAAAGTTTATCTTTAATATGAGTGTCATTGAAGGAGCATAGTTTGACAAATAGCACTTAGCTCACTCACTACAAACTTGAGTTTATTGAGTATTTGTCATGGACCAACCTGGCCCAGTGGAGCAGAGAGACTCAGAGGACTCTTCTGAGGAAGAGGCAGCTGGTGAACCCGGCCCAGATCCACAGCCAGTGGCAGAGGCACTGCAGGAGGAGGCAGGCCCTGAAGGCTCAGATATTGATCCACAGCCAGGTCCCAGCACATCGGTTCCTCAGCTTCCCAGCCCTGGGCTGGCAACAGAAAGCCAGGTGCAGGCCAGCTCTCCCCCTTCATCACCAGAGCCTCGGGAGCGCTGCCAGAGGAGGGCTAGAAGAGCCCTCCAAGCCAGAAGGCGCAGTGCCAGGCCAGCAGCACAGCACCGGCCCAGCATCGTTAGTGATGATGAGTGCTTGCAGGAGTAGGACTGAGACAGCTGGCAGGTGCTTGCTGTAGCACAGGCAGCTGAGCACTGTGAGGGTTAAAAGCAGCCAAAGAGGGAGTGGCTGCATGGAAGCAATGAGTCCGCTTACTACTGACCTTGCTGCTGTGTTTTGAACTGATGCTCTGGTCCCTGACCTTGGCCTGTTCCTGTGGATGTGTTTCTGGAAGCTCCCTTTGGACTTGAAGCCGTGAGTGTGCCCAATTGGTGCCTGAACCTTGGAACTGGGTGCTGCCCTGCTCGGACAACTTGGGAGTCTTCCCTTGCCTGCTGCCAGTGTGAGTCTGCATCGGGACAGTATTTCTGAGCACAATGGTATTTATCACCCCGTAGGTCATGTGCCTTTTAAAACAAAAAATCAAATTGCTCTAGGCAATTTGCTTCTTTTTCATGGAGTTCAGTCATATGCTAGTTTGCAAGTCTTAAGTTCCTAAGAAAAGTAGAATGAGGGACAAGCTACAATTGACTGGGTTTGAAACCTGTGTCTGCTGACACCATTTTAATGGGTTTGTAGATTCTTAACACAGAGCCACAAGGCCCTGTCCAGAAAAGGCATAGAGCGGGGCAGCCCTCGTCTTGCAGGCTTGCTTTTCTCCTGCTCTCTCCTTCTTTCACAGGAGAAAGATGGGTGACCTGGCTGGTGAGCCCAATCACTGTCTCCCTGCTGTTAACTACACCCACCAAACATGTTCAAGGTGCAAGAGACTTCCAGGCTGTTTGCTGTGCACACTTGGCAGTTCTCATTATGAAAGTGCCCAAATGAAAGCACAGATTCTGTCCAATTTACAGACCCCTGCTCAGGATCCTGTGAATGCTGCCAGCAATGGATTCAGGGAACTTTCCAAACTGAAAGGAGTTGGGATGGGGGAAGGGCTAGATGCTTCCATTTTCTTGTGTTCCCCGAAGCCCAGAACACCTGCCCTACCCTCCCTGTCCCCTTTGCAAAGAAGCACTGCTGAAGCAGAGTCTGCCTTCCCCTCTCCACATATGGATTCAGCGCTAGGCTGGGCAATGGGAGGCAGGGCAGGTAGTGCTCAGCTGCCTTATGATCAGAGAGAAGTGGAGAGGGGCAACTGGGTTACTGTCTTCTTTCTGCATCTTCCTTGGATAAACTGGCCAGTTAGCAAGCCCACTTGACTAGGGCTGCCCCACTGTGCATTTGTTCTGGAGGGAGGCCTCACAGCTCTGTGTTAAAAAACTACAAATAAATTAAAAAATGGAGTCTGCAGATACAGGTTTAAAACTATGGAACCCATCACTTGTAGCATGGCCCTATGTCTTTCCACTTTCCTTTCTCTTCCAGGCAAAGTTACCTAAACTTGCTGCTTTTTTGGGAGGCATATAATTTGCCTTGCTTTATTCAAACAGACTTGATGTTTCCTCACTTGAAAGTTTCCTCACTTTACCTGGAACTGTCAATGAACAATTTATACATAGGGCAGTGCCGATTGAATCATTGAATCATAGGGCAGTGCGGACTGAATGCCAGTTTAAATGCAAAATACTGCTAATCTTTTGCAGCAACAAGGAGGGACACAGGTAATGATTCTTCTTGCCCCTTTCAATTCAGCTCCACAAGACATTGTGCATGGTGAAAGCACAAACAGCACTATCTCCAAGTATAAAAATATAGAGAAAAGACGATAATCAGAAAAGAGGTTACTGCAGCTGAATACAGGATCTGAAGAGATCCATTAGGAGCGGACAGCAGCAGTCTGCGCCAGGTGCAGGATGGCCACATTTAAGAGTAGCTTAGGTACTGTGCAATGTGCATCTATAAATCTGCATTTAAGGGAGTTGAACTGAAGTGGTGTTTGTTTATTTTTTCTGCGCTAGAAAAATGCCCTATTTCTGCTGTGGGCTTTCTGAGGAAAGAGGACACCTCTGTTTTGTCAATTGATTGGCTGAGAAAACCTCCAAGGTTTTTTTTTTTTTTTAAAGGCACCAATGTTGCAATATTGTTTTTTTTAAAAAATTAACAAGCAAAAATAAAAAGGGACTAAAAATACAATGGGAAACTTTAAAGTATTAAGTGGAATCGCAAGAGGTTTTTTTTTAAAGGGACCCTTGTTGCAACGTTGCTGTTTAATTGTTTTTTTTTTAATTTAGGAAAAAGACCTGGATTGGTTGCAGTTCACCCAATTAGGACATAGAGGGATAAAGAGGAGGGCAAAAGGCAGGGCCAGGCCTCATACCGAAAAAAACATTCTACCTGTCAAAAAAGCTGTAGTTTGACTTCACTGGAAAAAAATCAGAGTATGTGCACAAGGAGAAAAGCTGAGGAAAAATTGATTCTGTGGCAGACGTGGCCTTTCTCCATGCAGGACACAAAAAAGGCTGTAAAGTAGTTTGGAGACTGAATCAGGATATTTAGATTGTACGTTCAGAGATCTGGAGAGAAATCGATGCATTATGGAGCCAGAAAAAACCCTGTGCAGGAAAGACCTTTTTCTCAAACAAAGTTTTCTTTTATCAAACAGATCAGTTAAATAATGGGTTCATTCATTTTCATAGAACAGAACCGAATCAAAAGCATGTTTTGTGTTGTCACCCCATCCTACACAAACCTCACCCGCACTCTGTACTCATTTGTTAAAAAAAATCCTGTTGAAATGTAATTGAAAATGGCCTTTTGTGTTAATAGTGCACAAGTTGGAAAGCACCTAAGGAGTGCTCCTGTTGGTGAAAGTTCAGGGTATAAAACATTTCAACAATTAAACATACAAGAGAATAAGTAACAGTTTAACACTTCCCAGACCTCATTTGGAGATGATGCCTGTTCTCCAAGGCAGCTGAAAAGGGGGATGCTTTGCTTCCTGTCCCACTCTGGTCTCTTATCCTCCTCTTTACTGCTGTTGAGCAAAATTAAAGTGCTTCTTATTCTTGATAAAAACTGAAGAAAAACTCAGAAAATTACAGTGGGCAGGTTTTGAAGCTTGTGATTTAAAAATGAGCATTCTTTGTATAAAATATAGAAGCCTGTCTCATTATAGAAGCTGAAGTTTTCCAGAATTAAAAAAAGCTAATTACAAAGGGTTTTGTTTCATTTTCTTTATGCTCCATTTAAATCTAATTTACATTTACCAAGCTACATTTACATTGAACTAACATTCTAATTACATTTAATTGTCACCAAAGTTTATTGGATGTAAATCCATTCCCTAACATGCATGACTTCAGAGGTATTTGTATGGATGCAAGAATGTTCAGGAGTAGAGGCAGGCACGAACTGAAATATGAACCAAAATTCGTCACAAACCAGGTCAGTTCATGGTTTGCAAACCAGTGGTTTGTTAGAGCCCATTTCTGATGAACCGCCACTAACTTTAGGCTGGTTTTTGTTTGTTTTTTGGTTCATCACTGCAGACAGCCTGGTACTGATCAATCAGTTTCCTAGGCAACAGGGGGGGATGGGCTTTTTGCAGCCCCAGAAGTAACCTGCTGCCCTGGAAGTGATATTTTCATAAACTGATCAATCAGTTTCCTAGGCAACAGGAGGGATGGGCTTTCTGCAGCCCTGGAGGTGACCTTCTGCTGCCCTGGAAGTGATGTTTTCATGTACCAAATGAACTGGTTCACAAACTGGGGCAAGTTCATGAAAGTTCATGGTTTGTGAAACACGATGAACCACAAACCGCACGGTTCAGTATTTTCCTGGTTTGTGCCCACCTCTGTTCAGGAATAAAGATGAATGTCTTGAGTCTACAGTTGGGATTACCACATAAATGTCCTTTATCTTTTTGCATCAAACTTAAGCAAGAATCTATTTTTAAAGGTCCAAGATGGACAGAACTCCTCCACTGAACAATAGATGCATGTTTCTTTCCTCTATCCAACAAGGTCTCTTCTAGGGGTGTGTACTGCCCAAAAATTTGGGGTTTCCAAAAATCTGGAAAAAAATCCAGAGTTACCAGAATTCTGGTATTTAGCTCACTTCGGTATGCTCCATAAATATTCGGAGAATACTGAAGTGAGGGGGAGCAAACCCCCACCCCCCTGGGGCAACCCCCACCCCACCCCACTTACCTGGCAGGTAGGGAGAGGGGAGGGCGATCAGCTGGGTGGTGGGGAAGAGTGGAGCCAGCTCTTGCAGGGCCAGTGCCACCATCTCTGCTGCTGCAGCAGCCAGCTGTGCGGTGGGGAAGTGCAGAGCCGGCTCCTGGGGGCCCAGGCTGCCTCAGCCGCTGCAACAGCAGCCAGCTGGTTGGCAGGGAAGCATAGAGCTGGTTCCTCTGGCCCTTCCTGCCCCTCAAACGGCTGCCACGGCAGCCGTTTGAGGGGCAGGATGGGCCACCTCTGCTTCCTTCGCTGATGGCTGGAGGGAGCGGGGGAAGAGCTTAAAGAGTAGAAGACTCCGTGTGCCATTTGCAAACAGTGTTGGGAGCCTTCTACGCTTTAAACTCTTCTGTTTTCCAGCTGGCTGGAAGAACGGGGGAAGAACATAAAGGGTAGAAGGCTCCATGCACCATTTCTGAAGGCCACGGAGAGCCTTCTACCTTTTAAGCCCTTCCCCCATCCCTCCAGCTGACTGGAGGGAGGGGGGAGGGTAGAAGGCTCCCCGCACCATTTGCAAACGGCACAGGAGCATTTTTCCCTTTAACCCCCCCTTAAGCATGCCCAGAAGGCCCTTTAAACTTCAGCTTTAAAGGGCCCTGAAGCTTGCAGAACCAACCCAAATCGCTTCAGGAAGCTTTGATTCGGATCCATGCTGGCCCCAATTCGGAAAACCTGAATCTTTACAAATCGGGTCCGATTCAGGAATTTTTTCCGAATCGGAAACCTGAAAGCACACCTCTAGTCTCTTCAGTCACTCTGGTGCTTCTTGGCCTCTTTGGAATCCAGAGCAGGAGACAAGGTGGAAAGCTGTTGCAGGAAGGTAGCAACAATAACAGTGAAGTAATAGCATTTGCTTTTACAGTAAGAAGAGGGGAGTGATCTACCACTCAGTGCCCATCTCTATTAAACATATCCATAAGATATGTTTAATAGCTTATAATATGTATATGATATTAATATCTTATCATATTTTATAAGATAGTCCTATAGCCTGGATTTTCATTGCAACTTAAAAAAAACTTGCATTAAAAAACAAGTAAGCTGTAGAATGTTTAATATCTTTGGTTTTGTTTGTGAAGTTGTATATGTAAATATAAGACAGCTAGTGGACACGGGATCCAAATTAGCATAAAAGGGACATTATATCTCCAAGACCAATTCTTCCTCTCCTCCCCCAAGCAGTCATTGTGAAAGACAGCAAACAGTGGAATCTCCTGTATCCACTAAGGCAGCCACTATGATCAAAGATTTGCATTTATAAACAGTATGCCAAAAGATAGTGTCTCTCAGGTAAGATTTTCAGCTCTGGATTGTAAAATTCCTGAATCTTTGGAGGTAGTGCTTCTGGAAGGCAGAGTTTGAGGTACGGGAGCTTGGTAGGGGTGTAATTCCATAGAGGCTGCCCTCTAAAGCTGTCGGTTTTTTTCAGAGAAGCTGATCTCTATAGTCAGGAGACCAGTTGTAATTCCAGGAGAACTCCAGGCCCCACCTGGTGGTTGGTAACCCTAATCTCACAATTCCCTAGGATTTGTTGTTTTATTATATATTTAAACTGGGGTCCCATAAGGAATCCTGTTTTGGGCAACAATTTGGTATTCTCCACTCCATTTTGAAAAGAACCAGAAAAACAACAACAGAAGCTCCCCACTCCCATACTGGCAAAAAAAAAAAAACACCAGAAAAACTTGAAATAATACTTTAAACATTTTATTTGTTTGATTGTTTGTTTGTTTTCAATTTATATTCTACTCTCCCCATACCAGCAGGCTCAGGGCAGATTACAAACATATACAAGTTAAAATACATAAGACAATTAATATAAGTTAAAAACCATAAAAACATCCAAAATTATACAATTTAAAATACATATAAAAATGAACATAGCAGCACAAAATCCAACCAACCAAACCTTAACCATCTCCAGAACATCTTAGTAGTAAAGGAGATTACTAAATGGTGGTATTGGTAGTAGGGAGGGCCTATTCCACCATCAACTGGCCAGGGGAGCTCTGCCTAGCACCTGCCATATGCCTGGCAGAACAGTTCTGTCTTGCAGGCCTGGAAGAAAGATAACAAATCCTGCTGAGCTTTGGTCTCATTAGACAGCGTTCCATCAGGCTGGGGCCAGGACCGAAAAGGCCCTGGCCCTGGTTGATGCCAGGCGGGCCTCCCTGGGGCCAGAGACCTTTAGCAGATGTTTCTCACTAGAGCAAAGAGTCCTCTGGGGTTCATATGGGGAGAGGCGGTCCTGCAGATCCACCAGTCCCAGTCCGCATAGGGCTTTATAGGTTCCAAAACCTGGAACCTGATTTGGTACTCCACTGGTAACCAGTGTAGCTGACACGGTGCCGGCGTTATATGCTCATGCATTGGCAATCCTGTGATGACACGCGCCGCTGCATTCTGTACCAGCTGTAACCACCGGATCAGGTTCAGGGGAAGCCCTGTGTAGAGTGCATTACAGTAGTCTAACCTAGAGGTGACCATTGCCTGGACCACTCTAGTCAAGTTGTGGGACGAAAGATAAGGGGCAAGCTGCCTGGCCTGTTGAAGATAAAAAAACGAGGGCCTGGCAACCACAGTGATCTGGGCCTCCATTGTCAAGGGGGCATCCAAGATCACCCCCAGACTCTTGACTCTCAGAGCTGGCATAAGCACTGCCCCATTGAGTGTAGGGAGCTGGGGTCCCGAATCCACATTTCCGCAACTCAAGTACAGGATCTCCATCTTTGCAGGGTTTAACTTCAGCTGAATTTGCCTCAACCATCCAGCCACAGCTTCAAAAGCATGCTCCAGGACATCTGGGGCAGATCCAGGCTGGCCATCCATCAACAGATATAGCTGGGTGTCATCTGCATATTCGTGGCACTCAAGCCCGAAATTTTGCACCAACTGGGTGAGGGGGCGCATATAGATGTTGAACAGTAATGAGAAGAGTATCACCCCCTGTGGCACACCACATACTAGTGGCTGACGGAATGATAGCTTATCCCCTAGTACCACCCTATGTCCCCAACCGTGAAGAAAAGTAACAAGCCACTGTAGTGCTGTTCTTTGAATTCCCACATCAGCGATACTCTCCCCATTTAAATCAAAGGGCAAACTAGTCCTGGCACAGAACAAGGTCCTCCCAGGCAGGTAGCAGGCAGCAGAATTAATCTAAGGCACAGTCAGATCAGAGCAGTGACAGCAAATCACCACTCCAAAAAAACCTCGCCCTGAAATGGAGTCAAACTGCAACCGGACCTGCTTTTTTATCTTTGCTCATAGCCAGAAAACTATGGGCTGTGTGAGAATCATTGTGATTGGGCAGACAAAGAGTTTCCCCTAACTTACCGTCCCATTTGTCTGGGAGAGCTGCCTTCCGTCCTCTTCTCTCCTGTTGTCTGGGAAACTTTTGAAAAGGGGGGAAACAGGCCTGGGTTCCTTAAAATTCTGGCCCTGGATATTTCTTGAAATATTTGGGACCCATATATCAGTTTTCCTGTCATGATCGTTATTCATTGCTTGAGGAACTGATACTCCTACTCAGGATTAGAGATGGGCACGAACCGGAAAAAACCCGAACCATGTGGTTCGTGGTTCATCAAATTTCACAAACCATGAACCATGAACTTTCATGAACCTGCCCCTGGTTCATGAACCAGTTTGTTTGGTTCGTGAAAACAGCACATCCAGGTCAGAAAACCATCACTTCTGGGTCAGCAGAAGGTCTGCAGGAAGTCCATCCCCTGATTGATTGGCACCAGGCTGTCAGCAGTCAGGAACCAAAAAATGAACCAAACGAACCAGCCTAAAGTTCATGGTGGTTCATCAGAAATAGGATCTGACGAACCGCGGTTTGCGAACCACAAACTAGCCTGGTTTGTGCTTAATTTTGGTTTGTATTTCGGTTCATGCCCATCTCTACTCAGGATACTATTTTACATTTAACATAATTTTTAAAAAACCTTGTAAGTTCCTTCAAACTATTTGTACACAACACAGAATTCCAAGGAATAATTTACAATGAAGGTAGCAGCTAAGGTTTAGGAGGAAGGAAGAGCTCTGCAGAAGGTTGAGTAATATGGAGGAGGTAATTGGATTTAGATCTGATGATCTGGGGGATGGGTGGTGCAAATTCAGGTTGCTGTTCATGTTTCTTTGTTTTTTTCTGTTAGTTTCACTGTCAACATTGATTTGACAGGTTGATAGATTTATTGACTGAAAACATTCCACCCAAATAAGGTCCCCAAGGTGGCAAAATGAAAACATTTGTTCATTAAAACAATATTGAATATAATTCAGTAAAAATACATAAAAACACAACACTGAAACCAGGGAGAAGGACCTGTAACAGTTACTGGATATATGGCTAATGAAACAAAAGTTGTTTCCCCATGATCTAAAAATAGTGTGATACTTACGGAAGGTTGCCGGCTTCCTTGTGCAATATTTGGTGCCATCCGTTTACAAAATGGAGGCAGGCAGTGATGATGGTGCTTTTGTGGCTGCCTGCTTCCGTTTATAAATGGATGGCATCAAAAATTGCACAAGGAAGCTGGCAGTCTTCTGTGAGTATTGTGCTATTTTTAGACTGTGCGGAAACAGCCAAAGTCTCCATTCACTGATGGAAGACAAGAATAGAGGGAGACAGACAAATCTTTCTTGGGAGGGAATTCCAAAGTTTTGGCACCACAACTGAGAAGGGCTTTTTTCAGGTTGCCACCTGTCTAGCCTCACATGGCTTGGCACCCAACACAGGGCCTCCAAGTATGAGAGAGTGAAAGGGCAGGTTCATATGGGAGAAGGTGGTCCATATGGTAATGTTGTCCATTTCCTGCCAAAATTTCTAGTCTTCATATAAAGGTGTGGGTTCACACCATTGCTGACAATGGTCCACGGTGCTTTTTTTTTTTTAAACTGCCTGTTCCCACAGATGAGGTTGCACTGATTTCCACCAGTTCCTCCCTCAGAACTTGGGAGAGGCCTGAAAAAAGGTGTCGGTACTCAGTACCATCATTTAAAAAGCCCTGATGCTCAGCCGTACTCACTGGATGATTTGGGGACAGTCTAACATAAAGACGTTTGTGAAGATAATATGAAATAAGCCATATAGGAGGAAGGCTGGGATATATTTTAATGGCAAGTAAATATAAAGGGTGCTTCTGGGCACAGTAACATCACTCTCCTTTGTGAGTAGGTTTTGACCATCTTTTTTGAATGTCCAGTTTTTGAGACAGTTTCAAGCTCTGCTCACAGCTTAATCTGTATTTCTGTTGTACCTATCAATATTGTATGTTGCTGTTTAGCATCAGTGTCGTCTATATGCTTTCTACTCATCCAGTGATTAAAAATATGTCTTCACAAAGCTTTGAGGCAGTTTCTCAGCCCAGTTTCATGAATGTCCCAATAGTATTCATGCCTTCTAAGTTAGATGTAAAAGTTTTCAAACAAGATGCATAGGACTAGTTTTGACAGAAAGTTGTTCCTCTCCATAATGAACACGCTCCGTAAGGAATACAGTGTGAAAAACATTACATCAGAATATAAAACTGAGGGTTTTTTTGGATTGTAACACTTTCATCTACATTCTTTTGACATCCAGTGGTTTTAAATTTTCAAGCTCTAGGAAACTCTTTTCACATTGCTTTGTGTATTGAAGAACACCTGGCATTCTGCAAAATATTTTGGAAGTGCTTCATGGTGCTCAACCAGTTCACAGAATTCTGGCCAGGCCTGCTGGGTTTTCCCATTGCTCCGCACCATTTGAGAGCCTACTCTCTAGAACAGCCTTTCTTATCTTTCACCCCACCAATCCCTCTGTTAAAGAACCTTGGTCCCACCATGAAAGAAACAAAAAGCCCACTTTTTCTGAGATAGATGTTTTTATGCTTACAAGCATTCTGTTATTATTTGTATGCCAAAAGGTCACAAATGGATAATCATTGGCAGGAAGGCTCAGGAGGAGATGACTCCCACACTTGCAGGTGAGCAGGGAGAATGGATTCTTAGTAACTGTTATGAAAGCCTTGCATCCCACCCAGGCAACTTTTGTGTCCCACTGATTGAGAACCACTGCTGCACATTTGAAAAAGAACAGTATATGTGGCTTTTTGGAAACTGAGATAACTACTAGAATCAACTTAAGACACGTAAGTTGGATGAAGCCATGAAGGAAAGAAATACAAATGGAGATGGAGGGGAGATGCATTTAGCCTCTATGGCTAAATTAACTTCTTATATGCATAACAGATTGACACAGGAATTTCCGGAAAAACTGAGAGATTTCTTTGTATACGCAGCTGGAAATTAAGAAATAATAAGAATAGTTTAGATCAACTTTAAAACTAAGATTTTAAAAATGTCAAATATAAAATGTGATTTATAGGACTGAATATAGCATGTTGAGTACAAAACTTTGGGTATAAGTAATTGAGAGAGAATAGTAATATGAAATTTAGCTGTGTTGTTATACATCTTTCTTATTTTTTTGTTGTAGCTTAAATCTGTTATTCTATACTTTGTTCAAGATTCTTTATGCACTTTCCAATGTCTCTTTTTTCTTTTAAATAAAGTTTATAAAAATTAAAAAAAAATTAGAAAAGAACAGTCATTAGCAGGGCTTTTTTTCTGAGAAAAGAGGTGGTGGAACTCAAGACTGCACAACGATGTCACTTTGGATCAGCTGGAACAAGGGGGGAGTTTTTTAAAGTTTAAATTGTCCGTGGCGAAAATGGTCACATAGCCGAGCGGTGCAGAGGGCAATCTAAACTCTCCTCTGTCTGGAGGTCAGGGGGCAGGGCCACTGGCCATGTAACCATTTTTAAGAGGTGCCGGAACTCTGTTCCACTGCGTTCCCACTGAAAAAAACTCTGGTCATTAGCAACAAAAAACTAGCTTTTGGGGAACATTGTCCTCCATTATAATTTCTCTTTGAGGATCTCTTGATCATTTCCCAAAGAATCCCAGGATTCCCTGAAACACAGTTTGAAAACCACTCTTCATAGAAATTTTTTGGTAAAGGGAGGGAAAACATGATCTTAAAATCAGTGCAAGGTCTGCAACATCTGTCTTCTGTTTTTCTCCCAATATGTGAAGGTTTTATTCTCAATTAATTAGGTCATAAACATTGTAGTTACTGATACTGTCAAGATACATTCTATGATGTTGTATTTATTTCTGGGTAAGTACCTCATTTGCTGAAGTGACATTGCTGAACACTTTAATGTAAAGAACCATAACTAGGCTTGGTATAGAAAATATTTTGCAATCTATAATTAACCTCTAGCATATTGCTATAATAAGAGGATTATTAAAAAGATCTTTAATATTAGCATATGGACCTAACTAGAAACTGACATGCAAAATGTTGTATATTATGCTATTAAATGTTTTTACTTTGACTTGGAATATAGTAATATAGGCATGCTGCAGTAATGTGGAAACGTAGAATTACAGCACACATTCTGAGAGGGGCATTATTTAGTCAGAAAATGACTCCTGTTTTCAGGGAATATTTCGGTTCTTATGCTAATTTGTCCTTAGGTATTAAAAATGTCTTCCATGTTACACATTATTATGGAGGTAAAAAGCAAAGTGGTGCCCTGCCTCTGAATGGTGCCTTTGTCACTCCTACTCATGTGCTATGCCAACAGCCTTAATATCATTAATCTGCAATGCCTCCCAAGAGAATCTGTAAAGGCATGTTCCAACATGCAGAGTTAACACACCTATTGTTTTATTAGGTTGGGAAAATAATTATAACCCATGGCTGGAAAGGCTATGAATGTTACTTAGCATTATCTGTGATATTAGAGAGTTACCAGCACAGGGTAGGAGCTAATGAGGTATATGACAGCTTGAGCATGAATCAGCCATGGTTAGGGTTGTCAGCCTCCAGATGGTGGCTGGAATCACAACTAGAGATGGGCATGAACAGAAAAAAAACATGAACATGATGTTCATTGTTCATTGCCATCCATGAACAGGAACTCATGAACAACTACGAACATGGCCCTGTTCACTAACATGTTCGTGGTTGGCTGTTCGTGGGGGCCAGCAGGTTCTCCTCCAGCCATCATCCAAGTCAAGATCCCTACTGCACCACTCCCAGAAACCTTACCTGAGCAGGCAGCAGGAAAGGTACCAATAATAAATAATAGCTTGGCCCAGAGCCTGGCAGCAGCCCTGGAACTTGAAGGGGTAGATCCCTATTCCAACACACACAAAGAAAATTCAAGCTCCAATGCACTCTATCAAAATGCCAACCGCAACTGTCTCTCCACTGTCTGCAAAGTCAGAGCTGGGAGCCCCCCTCCCGAGCTCCCCTCCCCCCTGGTCTTTGCTCCCTTGTTGTAACAAATTTGGAGCTCCACACATGGAAGGAAGATCTGCCTATCAAGCTAAATTGGGCTTAGCTTGGGGTTTCCAGGGCAACAGCAGGTGTTCAGACAGAGTTCAGACAATCCCTGGGAAATGATTGCAGGTGCTAGACTATCTGGCTCGACAAAGAGCAACGAACAACAATGAATGAGGCTTGCAATGACCACCTGTTCATTTAGAATGGGGCCTCACGAACAGCTTGTTCACGAACAGCAGATTGGGCTGTTCATGGCTTTTTAAATTTCATATTGCTGTTCATGCCCATCTCTAATTAAAACTGATCGCCAGATGACAGATACCATTTCCCCTGAAGAAAATGGCTCCTTTGGAGGGTAGACTCTATGGTATTATTCCCTGCTGAGGTTCCTCCCCTCCTAAGCGTCACCTGATTCCACCTCCTGAATCTCCAAGAATTTCACAGCTCAGAGCTTGCAACCCTACCCAAGGTTTACTAAGCAGAGAATCTTGCAAACTGGACAAGGGTTGGCATGTGTAGGCTCAGTAAGTTTCTGTGTGGGCTTGTTTGAAAGGGTGGTGTGCCATTTGTTTATGAGTTTCACCTGGCACAGTCAGGACCCCAGGTGGGAAACAGAGTTGCCAACCTCCAAGTGGGGTCTGGCATCATCCCAGAATTACAACTGATCTTCACACTACAGACATGACTTTCCCTAGAGAATATGGTTGCTTTGGAGGGCAGACTTCATTACGTTATACCCCACCTTCCCAGAGCACCCAAATCTCCAGGGATTTCAAACCAGAGACGACAACCTCAATGACAACAATAACACTGCAGTCCTCAGTAGAGTTACATCTTTCTGAGTCCATTGAAGCAATGTGTTTGGGAGGGTATAACTCTGCTTAGGATTGCACTGTAAGTGCAATACAAAAATATATTAAAATAATAAATTCATCTTTAAATCAACAAATGAAAACAGATAAGCCAGAGCCCACATCAGTAGCCTTCAAAGTGCTCAGTAGGGTCTTTAGGGTAGGTGCCTGCCTTGCCCTTTTAGAGAAGCTATTTCACAGAGGCAGAGCGGTAATAGAAAAGTTCTGGCTGTAGCAGATTGTATCCTTGAGAGCAAGGGGGCTGCTAGGAGACCCTGCTATGAGGAGTGTAGTTGCCACATGGGTTCATATTATGCTAGGCATGTCTGCATAAAGTGAGTAATTTAATCTAGAAAGGCTACAAGGATGGAGGGTGTGGAGAGAAGAGGGTTAGCATTGCTAGTCAGTATGTATAAGAATTACATCTCCAAATATGGCTCATTTGCTTTTATTAGTGCAACAGCAAGCAAATGAATTGGGCTTAAAATGGTACTATATTTAGAGATGTGGCTTCATGTGCTGTCTTGGCTATTTCAATGTCAGTTATTCACTGAAGAACATGGTCTCTCTTAATAATTCCCTAGTTACTGTGGCAGTAATAAATTTATTCTAAATTTCATCATTAAAACTTATTAATATCTGTTACACCTAGGGCCTGTTTGGACATTGCATAGAAGATGTTGCAGCTTGCCTCCTCCCTGTGCTACTTCAGAAATGTTAGAGGCCAAAAGTCATATGATGTAAACTATTCCTGTCCATTTTGCTTCCCATATCCTTATTGGCTCTCTGGGAACTGAGACTAGGGTTATCAGGTGTCTGTTTTTTGCCAGACTGGTGGAAACAAAGTTGAAAACCTGGACACCTGACATGCACATGCCCAGGATGCGCCAGGAGAGACATATAGGCTGGTCTGCCATGCATCAGCCTAGCCTGTGCTCCCGGGGAGTGGCCGGTCCATGCACCCAACCACCCAGCCTGCAGCATCCCTGGGGTGCAAGTGGCCAGCCCATGTACCTGACCACCCGGCCTACTGCATCCCTGGGAAGTGGCTGGCCTGTATGCCCAACCACCCAGCCTGCTGCATGGCATGTTCTGTACCTGCTCGCCCAAATGCTCAGCCTGCCATGTGCCCAGGGAGTGGCTGGCCTGCGCACCTGACTGCCTGACCCACTGCGTGGTGTGCACGTGGTCTGCTTGCCCGAAATGCCCAGCCTGCTGCATGCCTGGAGAGCAGTCAGTCAGTTCAACTGCCCTGCATCTTATGATCCAGTGCAGCTTATGCTCCAGTGATGACATCACAGAAGTGATGCTGGAGCTGGAAGCATGCACGTACTTTGCACATGTACAAAGGAAAAACACTGGTAAGTGCCAGGGCCCCTGCCTGATTGGGTGGGGGGGAGCCATCTGGCAACCCTAGCTGAGACAATGCTGAGTTGAGGAGGTACAACTAGGGCTGCCAACCTCCAGACTACAGATATTATTTCCCCTAAAGAAAATGGCTGCTTTGGAGGACAGTCTCTATGGTGTAGCATAGATTCCAGGCAAAATTACTCCCCAGATTTCCCCCCTCCACAGGCACCATCTCCAAATCTCCAGGAATTGCTCAGGCTGGAGTTGGCAACCTTAAGAACCACATTGTGGGTTCCCTTCTACTGTCTCTTCTTACATAATGGAGGGTTTGTGGAAAAGGAAATACTATAGAGCAGCAATTGCCAATCCATTCTTTAACAAGAGCTACATCCGAGTAAAGAAACGTAACCCAAGTTCCTCCCTTCCTCCTGGGCATGTTGCCAAGACTTGTTCAGCCCTAAAAACAAAACATGGACTAGGAGGAGCATCAGAAATAAAGCTATCAGCAAAGCAACACAGAAAAAATCCTATGACATTAAAGCCTTTAAAAAAAAGCCTAGAGTAGATTTTTTTTCATAGTCTTTTCCTGGGTCTTCTAGCTCAAGCCACTCTGCATCAGTTGGTGAGTACCTGGTTCCTGGTGGAGACACCTAATATAGAGGTAATGTCAGGACAGAGTCCAAGGGTTTTATCCCTACAGTCAAATTCATTTAATAACCACCTGCAGAAAATGTACTAAAAACCCTCTAAGGCTGCAAATCAACATACAGTTGAGCCCTTTGGGCTTGAACATGGTTAACTGTGTGAAAGATGGTGGCCTATATTAGACTTGGTGACTGGCTCTGAATAAACATGGTTGCTGGAAAAGAAATGTGTGATTCCATATTGTGTATCCAGGGTGGGAAGTGTGATGCTGGGTTATGGCCTTGATGTCGAGGCTACTTACATCAGCTAGTCCTTTGATCCTCTTGCGAGAACAGCAGTCCAGTGCCAATATACACAGGAAAGAAGCCTCATATCTTGTCTTCTGTAACAGGCATTAAATAAAATATTTTTTTTTAAAAACTTTCACCTTGGTCCTTCTCAAAGAATCTTTGTTGCTGGAAAGGCTGAGAAAGATCATTCTGTGACTTCTGTTTAGACCTCCAGCTCAGATTACAGTTATTGTTGGAAGAAAGAACATTGCTGATGCATAAACAATATAAATGTACTATGTATGAGTCAGTGAAGGAACAGACTATATGGCTTCATTTTTCCATGGCATAAATTTAGGTCATTTCAGGGATTTAAAAAATATGTACTGTGTTGTGTTCTTATTTTTTTTATTGGCCTCAAACAAAAACCTGGCATGAAGAAATTTAGCCTTTAAGTGCTTTCTTTGCTTAATTTCTATGATGCTGCAGTTTAAGACAAAAGTCCATTAGAAGGTGAGCAATCCTAGTTGTATGTCTATTGGAGATATAATACCTGAGTAATATAGACCACAGCAGAATATTGACTCCATTTCTTTCAGAGAGAAAAGGCTACAGAGAAATCTGCATATTTTAAAATACTCCATCTTCATTTTGATTCCCATTCTTTTTCTTGTAGGCATGGTTTCTACAACTCTCAAAGTAGTAGTAATAAGGGTTGTCAACAACCTGGTGAAAAAGTGTGCCCCCCTCCCCTTTAATAAAGGCTTAATTTGTGGATATGGACAATTGAACCTTTTTATGGAATGAAAGTAAATAACATCCTGCTAATTCTTTATTAAAGGGGTAGGACATTTTTTTAAACGGCAAATTTCTTTCAAAATTGGGTAAATATGATTCCTAAAGCCAGCCCCAGTTAACAAATCTGGTTTCTATATTCTGGACCAACTGAAATTTCTGAACCATCTTCAAAAGCAATCTCATTTAGAGTGCATAACAGTAATGAAAGCCTGGAAGTTACCAGTGCATGGATAACAGTACCAACATAATCTCTGTATGGAAGGGGTCACAAGTGGTTCGTCAACCAGAGTGGTAAAGGTATGCTGTATAACAAATGGCACATAACTACTTCCCCAAACTGTGACCCCAATCCTTAAGAGAGAGTATAATTGGAGTAATACAACCATTGTAGGTCAATAGATCTCTTATCGGGTGCACTTCCACCTTACTTAGACTGAAGTTCTATTTATTAACTCTAATCTGGTCCATTACTGACTCGAAACATCTATTCAGCATGTCCACCACTTCTTTTCTAAAAGTGATATAGAACAGTCATTGACATATTGACGACATTCAATCCCTCGATGGTCTCACTAGTGGTTTCAAGAGAAGTAGCTTCAATAGTCAGTTCAGAGACTGGGGTTGGGGGGGATTCAGACTAAATTTTCTCAGTGTCACGGAACTTTTCTGCCTCTGCTGTCCTCCTCCTACAGCCCACTGATGTCCACAAAATGCTGCTCCTGCAGAAGAGGAAACCTGAAGAATGACATGAGGAGGGTCTGTAGTGGGGAGTGGGAACTGGGAGGGTCTGTAGTGGGGAGTGGGAACCGGGAAACTGCCAATTTAGCCCAGATCCAACTCACTGTGTATCCGTAAATTCACACGGGTGCTTATTTTTTTAAATTAGCTCTACTAGTTTATATAGTCTTTATTTATTTACTTCATTTATACTCTACCTTTCTCCCAAAGCAAAGTGGCGACCCAAAGCAGCTTATATCATTCTCCCCTCCTCCATTTTATCTTCACAGCAACCCTGTGCATGAAGTTAACTAAGAGCAGGGATTTTTTTCCGGGAAAAGAGGTGGTGGAACTCAGTGGGTTGCCAGCACAGGGGGAAAATTTTGGTGGGAGGTGGTGCCCCACTACCGCATGTGCGCGCACAAAGTGCATGCATGCTCCCAGGGCCAATGATGTCACTTTGGGTCAGCTGGAACAAGGGGGGAGTTTTTAAAAGTTTAAATCGCCCTCGGTGATAATGGTCACATGACTGGTGGCCCTGCCCCCTGATCTCCAGATAGAGGGGCATTTAGATTGCCCTCTGTGCCACTTCAGCGGCATGGAGGGCACTCTAAACTCCTCTCTGTCTGGAGATCAGGGGGCAGAGCCACCAGCCATGTGACCATTTTCAAGAGGTTCCAGAACTCCTTTCCACCGCGTTCCAGCTGAATAAAAGCCCTAAGAGTGTGTGTCTGGCTAAAGGTCACCTAGCTAGGTGTGTGTCTGGCTAAAGGTCACTTGCTAGGTGACCTTTAGCAAGTGTCCATGACAGTGTGTGATTTGTTATTGGGTCTCCTAACCACTATATTTTCTGGCTGTTATATCCCCCTCAATCTGCTCATTTTAAATTGCAGTACTCTGCGGTTTAATTATAAGTAATATGCTATTACTTTCTGTAGCTCTGTATAAATGTTTTATTTTCTGACTGTTCTGTACATCTTAGTCATGTTTGTGCCATAATATTTTAAGATATGCAGGGCTCATTTCATGGGGGAATGCGCTAGAACGCAGTTTTGGCAGTTCCCCAAAGAGGTCACATGACAGGTGGCCCCGCCCACCCGACTCTTGGTTATTTTGGGCCTGTTTTGGCCTAGATTGGGGCCGAAATGGCCTGGATTGGGCCTCTGACGGGTGGTGGAACACTCTCCCGCTCAGCAGTGGCCTGATCCTGACCACTGTGGGCGCCTTTTCAGCCCCTTTTTGCCATTTTGGGCCCAATTTCAGCCCTGAATGGCCAGGATTGGGCCCAAAACAGCCAGGATAGGTGATGTCGGGGTGTGTGTCACATGCAAATCAGTTATGCTAATGGCACACTTCTGGTGATGGCAAGGAGTGTGGCATATACGAATGAGTTATGCTAATGAGTAATTGTACACGATTGTTGCACTGCGCACTTTTGCACTAAAACAGTGTTGATACTAATGTATTGCTCTTGTTGATTGTATATTCCCGAATTTTTGTTTTCAATTGGTTATTATTGGCATGGCAGATAAATATTTAGCTTATTTGGATAAGGAGGTAATAAAAAAGATGGGTGCACGGTTATATGGGTGAACTGTTGCCATTTGGCCCATGTATACACATCTACTGATCTGAACAGTTCATTTGTGTAAAACATATAAGAAATAGGGTGGGGGAGATTCATTGCAGTCTCCTTCAGTGAGATGGATCCAGGCTGAATTTTCCATCAAAGGAATGGAGCTTTCCTGCCTTCCCTGTCCAATTGAAGCTATGAAATGCTGCTTCTAGGAGACAGGACCCCCTGAGTAGTGACATGGGATCTTTGCAGTGGGAAGAGGCAGTTGGCAGAAATTTCCCCTTTCTTTCTATTAACAGAACGTTTAGTCTGGTTTGAACAACTGCATCTTTTTTGTAATCAAGGAGGTGGAACTGAAATCTTCCAAAACACCTGCCTTCCTCCTCTTATTAATCACTCACATGAGCAGCATTATTGGAAGCTGGTTGTTTATAGTATTTGTAACAGTTCATACATCACTCAACTCATATTTTAATCTTTTCCCAACATAATATATACCAGGGTTATGTTTCTGCTCAGGTTTTTCTTGGATATTAAACAGAGGATGGTGTTTTAATGTGCTCTGAATAATAGAATGAATGAATAGGTCAGTGTGCAGACTTCAGACATAGGAGTGAGTAACTCAACAGTAACTAGTCTAGTTTGTTTCTAATATGCTTTAATAAAATACCAAACCTCAAGTAAATAAACAATATGCTGAAGATTCTTTTCATTTGCTCTGTTTCCATTTGGCTAACTTCAGTGCCCATTTACGCTGGCTGTGTATTTAGAGGCTGTGTATTCAGATGATTGGACAGATACAATTTAATTATGTTTTTACATTAGTTTGAGAGAAGTCAATATAATGCCAGAGTAACATATCTTTTGCTAGCCAGTCTTATCTCCTAATACCATTTATTTCAATTATACTAAAATCCGAATACTTGAAATGAAATTAAACATTTCTAATTGCCTGGTGGTAAAAATTCCAGATGTTCCTCAAATTCTTTATGAATCCACAATGATTATTCTGCTAACCGACTGTTCCAAAAGGGAATTACGAGAATGCCAAGTGTTGTTGATGTCACATCCCCATATTATTGTCTTTGATCATGTGTTACTAAAAATTAGAGATATTATATGAACGGTTTCAATGTGGATTTGTTAGCAGAGATTAACAAAGGGGAAAATACTTGAACTCACAGGGCATATCCACAAGATGTATATATTGTATTGTCCAAGGCCAGATTGAGGGGGGGCAGGGGGTAGCCTGCCCCCGGCACCACCTAAGAGGGGGCGCCAGGCACAGCTGCCAGCCTCTGGGAGCATGCCACGGCTTGCCGCACGGGAGGCTGAGTGTGGGATTGGGAGGCCCTTGCCTGCCCCACTGATGGGGCGGCTGGCTTGCCGCGCACGCAGGACCTTCCAGCCCTGTGCTTAGCCACCCACGCAGCAAGCCAGTCGCCTCAGTGCATGCGTGTGCCATCGCTGTTGCCACCAGCTCCGCAGTGCACCGTGCGCTGGGGCGGCTGGCTTCAGGATTCAGAAATCCTGAAGCTTTCCCGATTGGGCCTGATTCGGGTATTTTACTGAAGCACACACCCCTAGTTTGATTCCCTACTCCTCTGCTTGAAGCCAGCTGGGTGACCTTAGATCAGTCTCAGCTTTCTTAGAGCTCTCTAAGCCCCACCCATCACACAGGGTGATTGTTGTGAGGATAATAATAACACACTTTGTAAATATATACATATACATATACATATACATATACATATACATATACATATACATATACATATACATATACATATACATATACATATACATATATACACACACTATATATATTATATAGTGTTCAAAGCATTTCTCCGTTGCAGTAATTGTTTTTTTCCCGCTCAATGTTGGTAATTAAGAGAATAGTGGCAAAAATATTATCGTCTCCTCTTCTTTGTTTTTGACTTGTTGATGACGGTTTTCCAAGTATTGTTATTTAAAGCAGAACTGACTTAAGAATTAAATTACACAGAATTACAGCTAATGCCAGGATTTATCAGAATCTTACTATGTATTTTCTTTGCCTTTATCCACAAAAATGTAGGGTAATACTTGGCACATAAGGATGAATTTTGAGAAGTGTTGAAAGGTCAGTCAAAAGGAAATGGATAAACATACAAATGTACAAAGGAAGAAGTGTAGTAATCTGCAACAGAAACTACATAATCATATACTTGTTTTCTGCAACCTTCTGTCAGCAATGGAAGGATGATGCAACATGTCAACTTCTGGATGAGCACTCTAGCTAAGTAATTGGGCTGTTTGTAGGGTCAGGACTTGAAATTGTGTTTGCAAATTTGGAGAGATGTGCTTGCATTTTGAAAGAAGCCAGCGGTATCTGGTATCAAAATAATTCCCCTTCCCGTCCTTGGGAGGTAAGAGGTGAAAAGGAAGAAAACCCCTTCACTTGCTTTTGCCACCAATCTCCCTGTAGCTGTTGTTTCCTTTCTATATCTGTATCCCCATCTTTAAAGAAAACCTTGTACTTGTCTCTTATTTCCTTCTCAGAAAATATACCAGATGCTGCGTTTCACTTTCACCTAGCTTCTAGCTTGCTATTCTCGAGAAGAAATGACTGTCCGGAGGCTACTTGAATGGGTGCTGAGTAGACATGGGCACAAATGGAAAAAAAAAAACCCAAAAGCTGCGTGAACAACGAACAATGAACAACGAACAGTAACGAACATGACCCTGTTCACAACCATGTTCATTGTTCATGGCCCTTTAAAGATCCCTTTAAACTGTTAGCTGGCAGTTTAAAGGGCCCTTTCCTGCCACGTGCAAGAAGCAGGGCCCTTTAAACACCCTACAAACTGACCTTCCCAATGTCCAATACCCACCAAATTTGCAGGGGACATAGTCCTCACTGTCCTCTGAAGACCCCCCCCCCCCAAGTTTCAGCGAGATTGCACCCCAGGAAAGACATGATCCATGGTTCTCCCCCTTTGTTGTCATTTTCTCTTCACAGTGGCAAAAACAGGACTCTCTGCTGGAAGCTGTGAAAGGGTGTCCTTTGTGTAGGCTGTGAAAAGGTGTCCTTTGGCACTACTGGAACATTGTCAGCCTGTGCCTCTTCAATGTTAGGCACTCCTTGCTCCTGCTGGTCCTCTCTGCAGTTGAACTTGGCTCCTCAGGCTCTTCCCCTGAGGACTCTGAGTAAGCTTGCCACCCCCTCTTGCATGATAACGTCACTTCCGGGAAGTGCTGTCATCACGCGGGTCAAAGGGCAGCCCAGTGTACACTCCTGTGCTTGCTGAAGGGCTGAATCACCCCCCCCCCGCAGGCCTGATTCAGGCTGAAATGGGCCCATTGCAGGGCATGGGGGCACGCCATGCTGCTGGGCGCATCCTGGGGAGCATGCCCCCCTGCTGGCCAGGTAAGTGGGGTCGGAGGAGGTGGTGGGAACAGGGGTCCCCCGCCCCGGGCAGGGGATTGGCAGCCCTAGCTAAAACATTTAATAAATCTTTTAGCAAAGCAGAATTGGGTGGCACCAATAAAGTGCAAATTGACTGGGTTGAAGGAATAGATCTCTCCTTTTTCTGTCTACAGCTTTTTATGCCCCTCAGGAAACTGCTTTTGAGGGTGCAATACTCTGGAATACTCTGGAGGGCTCTTGCTTGATTTGCAGAAATTCTTGCACAAAAGGGGGAAGGTATTTCTCCTGATTTCCCCTCAAGCTGCAGTGCCCTTCCCCCCTTTATTTACAAGATTCCTCTTACCCTCAAGATCAGATTTTTAGGACATATACAGCTGAGTGCAAAGACAAGGAGGAGAGAAATGTTTTGTGATACCATTACTTGGATCCCACTCATCTTCTCTCAAATTGCACCAAGAAATGCTCTTTCCATCCCTGTCACATCTCTCTAGTATTCATTAAGGTCCCAATACTTGGTTTAAATTAACTGCAGGTTTTATGTTGTCTTTCAAGATTACTTCTTTAATGAGACTTGCTTGAGCTACTCTGGTAGAACAGAATTCAATCTACCAACTGAAGTCATGATTTTAAAATCCTGATTCAGTAACATGATTGGCAAATAAGATTTAAGACTGGAAAGATCTTCCTTCCTTAGAAATTAAGTAAATCTTAGACACTGCAGGTGGACTTTGTTCTCTAGGAGCCATTTTATTTATTATTTGTGTGAATGGGTTAACATTTCATTTTTACATCTTATAAACCTTATAAAAATCTAACCATACGTTTATTATTCCTTAAGAATCTATTTAGCTTTAATATGTGGCACCTAAAACTAACATTTTATTCCAACATAAACTTTTGTGAGCTAGAGCCCACTTCTTCAGACACTATGAAGGAAGGAAGTGAGGATCTTTTGATAGAACCCACAAAAGGTTTATGCTAGAATAAAATTTGTTAGGATTTTGGAGGTTCCTTGATGACTGTTCATTTCTAATGCAGGTGTGACTCTTTTTACACTCTGCTGCCTGTCTTCAACCTCCGTATACCTACCTTCCCAGGCAGTTAACAGCCAAAACATGCTACCTGTCTAACCTCTATCAGGCAGAGAGCCCTGACCTCAGCCAATAACTTCAAGCCAGCCAGGGTTAAACCAGAAACAAGAATAACTTTTATTTCCAACACAGAACACTGGAGTAAATGATTTTAAAACTCATAGATATATTGCAGTTAACCATGGAAGGATTACTAAGTACAGGTGTCAACAGCCAGCTATATCTCTGCTGCCTTCCTTAGCAGCTTCCAAAAAAATCTCTTCTCAGTAACTGCTTTCCAACTGAACTTCTGACAGGCTCTCAGCTGTCACTGGACCAGCATTCTGCTAGCTCTCATTGGCTGATTCTCAGGAAAAGCAGAACTGGAATTATTCCTGTCCGTCACAGGTTTTTTTTTTTTTAAAAAGAATAATGTAAGCTGTATGCTTCTATATAATATCTCATAGATGGACAGTTAGAATTGTTTCAAATAACTCTCACCCCATATAGAGGACTGGTGTGCTGTACCTCTGTGCTTGGTGTATGGTTAAGTCATCCAGTTCACTCAGCAGGATTACACAAACAACCAAGCTGCCTTGTGATATTGAGAGCTCACATGGATTTGTTTGGTCATCAGTGGAGTCTCTGTCTCAGGGTGAAGCTACAAGTGACGAATGACACTTGAACGGCAAGTGTATTTCTCCCTGTTCACTTGCGCTCCACTCAATCCACTTGCCGTTCAAGTGTCATTTGTCACTTGTAGCTTGGCCCTACTTTTAAGAGAGGGTTCTTCCCCGTGCAATTTTTCCAGTGAGAAGACCTTATAACTTGTACTGATGGATGTTTGGAGAAACTGCAGGATGATATTTAAGTGATTACTTTAAAGCAACTACCAATAGACATTTTGACCAGTTGGTCATAACATTGGCAGACCTTAACATGAAGAAAGAGAGATGTTTACACCCAAAAGGAGATGTTTACATTTACTAGCAAAGGAATGTTTTGGTTGCACCCTCCCTCTCCCCCCCTAACTGCATCTTCTCTCTCCTCCCCTCCTCTTCTATATTTGACCAGTTTCTGTACTATGCATCTGACGAAGAGAACTTGATTCTCGAAAGCTTATGCTACAATAAAATCGGTTAGTCTTAAAGGTGCTACTGGACTCTTTATGAAGAAAGAAGTACATCATATCTTGGGGATTCTCATTGAATTTCTACATGAATTTTATTTCTGACGTTTGATGACTTCCTAAAAATATGATAAGATTAAACCGCACATTTTGGGGGTTTGTGGAAATGCTGCTATTTGTCAGTTTTGACACATGTTTCAAAAATTTTGTATTGTAATTAAGTATCAGTGAATTGTATCCCAAGCCCTCGAGGCAAGCTTGCTGCTATTAGCATTTGAATTGCTTTCTTGAGACAGGCCAAACTTTAATTTTCAATTTCCCAATTCCTTCTGCCTTCAAATTAATCAAATGAATTAAAGATGAAATGTTGATGGCTTAGTTTCTATAGTGACAAGAATCACATTTCTGCAACTTAAAGGCAAGGTCATCTGTTGGGATGATGTCCTTGTTTCTCTGATTTCTATAGTTTGTGATATTAATGCCTAGGCTGCCATGTAAACCACAAGAAGAGTTCAAGCCTTTAAAAGATAAAGGCTCTGATAAAGTGTATCCGATAGCATCCATTCTCTTTCTACTAGTGTGTGTTTAGTTGCCCTGTATAAAAAAAAGCATCTCCCCAGAGGTACAAAAAAAATACAAGCAACAATAATAATGTAACAAGTATAACTTAATCTTTTTGTTTTGTTTTCAGAAGAATGTGGTTTTGTGGCTTCCCTAACTGGAGATACATATTTCTCCCACACACATTTGCCAAGTACAACAATAATGTGCTATGAGAACATTCAGGATGTTCAGGAAAGAAAAAGAAAAGAAAATTGATTTATTGATTAAAATATTTTATCCTTCCCTTCATTAGTGAATCTGAAAGGCACATTTATAATATATGAATTAATGTTAATTAAGTCCAAAACCAGAAAGCCAACATTTAAAGTCTGATATATTTAAAAAGAAGCTCAACATGTTTCACGTAGAGAAAGTCAGCTGAAACACTTGCCACTGCCTTTCCCGCTGTTCTTTGGGTAGCGGTATGACCACATCCTGGATATCTGCTGCATGCCCCTCTTCAGCTGAAATGCCTCCTGTCTGCCATAACTGCCCTGGTGGAAACAGCCATGCAGGGTTTTTTTTACTCAGTAACATAGTGAACAGCCAAGGCATGTTATAGCAGGAATCAAAGCATGGCTTATTCAATTAATTAACTTTATTATCTGCTAGTCACAATCTCAAATGCAAAATACAGGAATACAGTTAAGCATGCAGTCTGAGAAAATAAAAGGGAAAGCAGGGGAAAGATTGCTAGCTGAAAGAGGCTTACAAGGCCCATAGTTTTGGGCTCCAGCTGAGCCAGAAGAGTGGGTGTTTAGCTCCTTGTTTAAGACACACACACTGGCACACATGGTCTCCCATCTCATGCAACACACACAACACAGATAAGGCAGCATTTCTTCAGGGGTTCACCCACATGGAGCCCAGGCAGATTATCCAATCTGGGTTTGGGGTGCTGGCCCTCTAGAGCCCACCATTCCATTGGTTCAATAGAATAGAGTTAACAAATGAAAGAGATGGTGATGTTCTCACATTGGGTTCAAAGAGCAGCCATCTGGAGTTGCAGGTTGGTTTTCAGCCTGGATGTAGACTGAGAGATTCTACTTGGGCCCTCCCTCGCCCTATCGGCCAAATGTTACCTCCCTCAGATGCTCTTGCCCTGCCTCATTCATGACAGTCACCTGAAAATGAGCTGCAAAAGATCAAGGTGAACTTTACATATCTTAGTCACATTTGAACAATAAATAGATCCTTGAAAATATTGTGTATGTCTAAAGTATGCACTGAAATTATCCTGCAGACGCTTACATTAAAATCATAGTACACATTCTGTCTTATCGTAAGCATTGCATTCAGTTCAAAGGAGAAAACATTTGACAAATATTCAGTGCTCCCTAGCATTTCCATGCTTTCATTGGAAAACAGGGTCCTAGAGGGAAATAATGGGGACAACTTTCCCCCCTGATTCATTCTGGTTTTTCTCCAGATCTTTACATGGTTATGTTATCATGCTAGCAAGTTAGAGAAGATCTTGGATTTCTCCTCTCTTTTGGATGAACATGTGCTATCTAACGAATATTCTTCTGCCACTCTTCAGTTCAAAAGAATTGCCCAATGCCTTCAGTAATGAGATCCTGCATGCACTGCAATAGTCCTCTGCTACTCTCCTAAATTATTAGCTTGTTTGGAAATATATGACACTCACAAATTCCTTTAGGATACTCAAGATACCAGTATCACCTTATACAGGCAAAGCTTGTTTTGGCTATAACACAACAGGATGCCTCTAAGTTCAAATCTGCATCAGCAATATAACAGTGGCTATGGTTAGGGTTACCTGTCCCCCAATGGGGGCAGGAGATGCCCTGCTCACAGCCTCCACCCCCCAACTCCCTACTGGCAGTAGGGAAAGGTGTGGGGAAACCTTACAAGGGATTGTTGTGGGGATAATAATACTTTGTAAACCACTCTGAGTGGGTGTTAAGTTGTCCTGAAGGGCGGTATATAAATAGAAGAAGAAGAAGATGATGATGATGATGATGATGATGATGATGAAGAATATCCAATCATTAAAAAGTGGATTGGTAGTGGGTGAAATTGGGAAGGACAAACAAACCTGAAAGAAACATTATGCAAGAGGAAAAATTGACACAAAATCAGTTTCCAGAAAAAGATTGCAGCAAAATTAGCCTCAAAAAACCAGGAGAAAACAGGGGAAACACAGACACACAAAAAAAAAACCAAAGCAAAAACTAAAGGCAAAAAAAATGCACACGGAAATCTGATTGTTAAGTTTGACAGTTAAATGTGTTTACGGAAAAAAATGCAGTATTCCTAATAGTGAGTGCCCTTTCACTTCATGACCAATGTGGTAATTGTTTTTAATGAAGCAAAATATAGATTTATTGAAACATTTCCCTAGTTTCCTTTATTGTTGGTAATTTCTTCATTATTCAATGTAATTATCCTCCCCTTCTTAGTAAAAGTACGTACTGATCAAATAACTTCCAGCTGAAATCCATTTTCCCTTTAAGAAATAGAATTATTTGTGCATTTGTCACAGCCCTTTTTAATATAATAATTTGTAGGAGTTGTATTAGTTTGTCTTTCTCCAACCTCTTATTCCTCTGAAAGGAAACATATATCACAATGCAGCAAATTAAGCAATAAAACGTGACCTTGATAGCAGCAGAAGTCACAGGTAATTAATTAGTAATATTGTGTAAAACAAGAGGCCTCATAAACCTTCTTGTGTTTCCCTCTTTTTCTTTAAATTTGAGTAGACTCATAGCAATATTTTGAAGGCGTAAAATTAATAGAAGGGGATGAACAGGCAGACATGTATGTTTGTTGAGACATTTACACATTTAATACTGAAAAGATCTCTTGATTGTATTCTAATTAACTACACATCAATAACTGGGATTCTTTAAAGTTTTGTAATTTATATATAAGCTAAAGTATATATGAGAATACCAGATTTTGCTGTACAAGCAGTTCTGAAGCCTTCTGCTGTGGAGACTCACTAAATTTGCGAGCCTCCAGGTAGATCTCGCAGAATGACAACTGATTTCCAGGCTGCATAGATCAGTTCCCTTGAAGAAAATGGCTGATTTGGAAGGTGGACTTATGCCTTGCTGAGGTGCCTCCTCTTACTAAATCTGACCTCCCTAGGCTCTACTCACAAATCGTCAGGAACTTCCCAAGCAAGAGCTGACAACCCTATGACACACCAAAGAATGATATTGTGAAGTGGGACCTCTGTTTTGACTCCATTCCCTGATTCAGAAATACACACTGTTAACCTGGACTTCTAAAACAACTTGCTGCTTCTGCATCTCCATTATAAATTGCTGACAGAATTACCCTCTCATTTAAATCTAACGACTATGTTGTTCCTTAACAGATGGTAGAAATGAAGCAAACACGGCCGAATCCACACTACCTATTTGTTTCCGCGGCTTTTTCGCAATTGGCGCGCTATTCATGCAGATACTCACATGCATTCCCATTCTGCGTGTTCCCCACCATCACCACGCCGCTGTTGTGCCTTCCCTCCAAACCACGTGATATTCGCGGAAATCCGTTTTCTTCCCTTTTTTCTAACAGTGCATAATGGTCGGTATACTGGTAAACCAACCGTAGTGAGCAGCGGTTTGCACGGGAAAAGAAATGGTCACCGGAGCATGCGCATGTCACACGGAGACCGTTTCCCTATTGAGTTCCCCAATTTTCAAGAGTGCGAGGTGCTAAGCTGAGCAATCCTGTATTTCCCACAATGGTCGTCTCCAGTGAGCGGCAGGTGTGGGAAACGTTGCCACTTCTTCAAGATATCGGTATACTGGATAATTGACCCCTTTTTTTAAAAAAAAGGGAAGTGACGTGCGCCATCAATTCTGACAGCAGATGATGGAACCGCCCACGGTAACGCTTTACTCGGTGGTGTGTGGAGAACTGATTGCGCCATGAAGATGCACCAGAAGGGTGGATGTGAGGATGCACAGCCTGGTAGCGGAATAAAGGTGATTGCCACAACAGTGCAAGATAAGTGGAAGATGAGTGAGTGTGGATTTGCCCTACATATTGTGCAAGCTCAAACTTACAAAAAGGTCTCCTTACGTCAAGCCCTAAGGTTCAGCTTCAGAGTTCAGACCTGGTTCTAAGTTACATCCAGCCATTAACATGACCCATTCTATGCATGTGTGAGCCATGGAGGAAGGGCCCAGTAATAAACTCTCATGTAGCATCTCGAGGCCCATTGAAGTGGACTCTAAATGGATGAAAGCCTGCATTGTAAGAAGCTGTGTTAGGATTTTATTGGCATGTTGTGCAGAGGTGCACAGCATTATTCTAATTCTAGTTATAGCAGCAGAAAGCATCAAAATATTGGGCTATCCAACTCCACAGATTTTAGAAAAAATATTTTCAGGTGGGTAGCTGTGCTGGTCTGCAGTAGAATAGCAAAATTTGAGTCCCGTGGTACCTTAAATCCCTTCTTCAGCTGAAGGGAGCTTGACTCTCAGAAGCTTATACTCTGAAAATCTTGTTTTGTCTTTATAGTGTCACTCGACTCAGATTCTGCTGTAGAAAAAATGTTATCTTAAACTATTGTGATTTATGGATTTTTAATTTTGACTGTTCAATTGCTTAATGTTTGGAAGTTGACTGGATTTTCAGTGAGTGAACTATAATATACCAAGTTAGGAAGCTGTGTGCTAAAGTCCTTATAACTTATTTTGCAAAATTAAAACTATAAAATATTAATCAAAAGAATGTCTGTGTTACGTGTGGGGATCTTTCAGATGAATATAGAACTAAGGCTCTTACTATGTTTCTTAAATGGCTTAAAGTGGTATAAAACAGTGGAAAATTTCATCTAGTCTAAACAAGTGTCAACAAGGAAGTAGAGCAGTTTAACCAGTTTTTGAAAGGATGTTTATATTCATTGGACGTGCCTATTTTCCATAAATGTTTCCAAATAGCACCATTACTGTTTTAGAATATATAGGGAAAAAGTATTACATGGACAAGGTTACTTTTTTAGTTTTAGAACCATAGGTTACAAAATGTAGATTTATTCTCAAACTCCAATATTAGATGTATTGCAAAGCTAAAAGAAGTGATGTTTTTCTTTTGAACAAAACCACAAATGGTATTTATTTTGCCCACCATATAATGTTAGTCAAAGATCAGTAATTGGTATTAGCATACCAGGGTAGATATACTGAAATAAGCTGTAAAAGTTTGCTTTTTGTCCCTTATTCCAAGTGGCAGGCAGCTGTCATCTCTTGCAGAACATATGATGCTCTTTAAAGATGTGCTTTCATCCAAATTGAGAATGATAGGTAAAAACTTTAGACACTGCTAATATTTGCTCCTTGCACTTTGCTGTCCTTATTTGGGCTCTGCATAAATTGGTAACAGGATGGAAGCCCCAAAGTGTGCATCTGTTAGTATTACATTTTGGCTTAATGCTTGATGTAAAGGATTTACTGTGTAGTCTCTTGTGTGTGCCTTGTATCTGACACAATTGGATTATGTGATAATACCCCACTGGCTTGACACTATGTATGTGTTTTATCTGAGGTTTGTTAAATAACATTAAAAACTAAGCTTGAAAATAGGGTAATATTGTTTACACAAGAAATAAATATAATTACTTTCCTGATGAATGATCTACTTGGGAAATATCTGTTTATATACAACTTCTGTAATGGAAGGATCATTTTTATTCAAATTTACATGAGGGTATGTTTAGCATCTCCAAAATAAATCAAATCAGTACCCTTCACAGTTACTATATTACTATAAAACAGTAATGAAGAACTATACCTATCAGTGTTTAAAAAGAGGCAGATTTTGGTTTTTCCTCCTCAAACTGTGTAGTCAGTGGGCTTCTACTTTTTGGTCAAGAGGGCAGAATGACAGTGGGAAAGAGCATACCATTCTCTGTGGCCAGTGCAGGGCTGGCACCATCATTGAGGCAGTGAGGCAGGTGCCATGGGCGCTGGGGCGCCGGAGAGGGTGCCGGGGCGGAGGCGTGTGCCATGGAGCTGGCATGCCTGTCCCGCAGCTGCTGCAGCCGGCCCGCCCCGTGCCACCACCGCTACCACACACCCCCAGCTGGGTGCAGCAGCTGCAGACCAGGCACGGCAGCCTCCGTGCGCCATCCCAGCCACCCGCTGACCAATGGGGCCGGCTTTGCTGCGTGATGACATCATCACATGGTGACATCATCACGCAGTCTGGGGCGTTAAAGTTTGTGCATGTGGGGGTGGCTGCAGGCGCCAGAAACCCTGGCGCCGGCGGTGGGTCAGTGGTGTAAATCTAAAGGGAAGCAGCAGGTGTCAAGCCCCTCCAGGATTTCCTGTCAGGGGCAATGCCAGTACCACCCCAGCTATCATGAGGCTGCTCAGGCTGTGAGGTTCAGCCACTCCTATCTTTGTAGCAACTTAACAACTTAGGAGGCACCTTAGGGCCTGTTTTGTTTGTTTGCTTCTGTAAAGATGAGAGTGAGAGGGAACTTGGCCACAGCATAGGTATCATTTATATTGAGCATTAAAAATCAAAAGGGAAATGTGTCCAAATGTTCAAATGAACAGAAGTGTTTTTTTGTGGAGCCAGAGAGCATATCTACTGGTGATGATTTCCTGTGGCACCTTTTTTCCAAACAGCAGTAATGTAAGAGCGTTGTTTCCTATCCATTGATAGAAAAAAATGCACAAAGCTGAAACGTTACTATCCTTTAGAAATACAAAGAAAATTACAGAAAAAGCAGATGGGGTGCTAAGGAGGGTGGGTTTTATTAGAGCCACACAGACTAATCAGCTTACGAAAAAGGAGAGGGCAGTGTAGAGAAGTAAACGGCTCAAATGTGATAAGGACACTTAAGAGAAAGCCGCGGCAGCAGGATGCAGGGGCGAAGAGGAAACAAGGATGGGAGTCAGAAGAGAGGAGAGGCTGAGCGGAGGCCTTGCTGGAGGGAGAGTCTCCCACATCCCTTGCTCATTCCCAGCCTTCCGCCCTCCTTCGCTCTGGGCCACAGATAATCCCCGGTTCACAAGCTCGCCAGCATTTGGCAAGGGCAAGAGGCAGCTGAGCAAAGATTAAAGTCAGCTCAGCCCCAGTCCGCACACCTCGCACCTCGTGTTTTGCATAGCTGAATCCCTCCACCCCACCAGGGCTGCCTGCTAAGCCAAGCCTGAGTTCTTCGGGGGCATCGCTTGGATGGAGGCTCCAGGGTGCTGAGGGTGAACATGTGCACTTGCATCCTGTGACCTCGGCCCTTCTTGCCTCCCTCCCGCTCTGTGTCCTGTTTTTCCTGCTCAGGCCAGGCCAGATGGGTGCCCAGCTCCCTGCTGCCAGCCAGCTGGGCAGACTGGGGATGCTTCGCTGCACTGCCACCAAATGCTGAAATGTTAAAAAAGGGGCAGACAAAGTGGTTGGGGAGCTAAGGAGAGAGGGTGTGGTCAGAACCACACAGACCAATCAGCTCCCAAGGAAAAGGAGAAGGGAGGGAGAGAAGCAAAAAGAAGACAAAAGTGTTCACACTGGCATTAATCGGGCCTGCTACGAGTCAGCAGCAGGTTCAAAATAACATTGTGGTATGTCCGCAGGGGGGGAAATTGGGGATACGACAAACTAAGAGCGGCACTGTGTCCCATAACTAGCTTGCAAGTGTGAAACCTGCAAACATGGGACGCAAAACTGGTGCAGAAACGCTGTAAAGTACAAGTGTGAAAAGTACCCAGTTCAAATCCCCACTTAGCCATGAAGCTTCTTATTTGTCCTTGGGCCAGTTATACTCTCAGCCTAACCTACCTCATAGGGTAGTTATGAGGAAGAGAAGGGGAGGAAGTATTTCCTTTCATATGGAAATGAAATATTTAAGCTAATTGTCTCATGGAAGGAGTTCATGACATCTTTTGAGACTTACAGACTCCTCTTTTTTTGATTGAGATTCAAACTACTGCAACCACTATGGAAAGATTTATAATTTTTTAAAAACGTGCTGAAGTTTGTGCTGCTAAGACCACTGGTGAAAGTTCTGCTGTCGTCTACACTCGTTTTACTGCCTGTCCTGACCTGTCCTGTCCTGTCCTGTCCTATGGCCATTTCCCCACGTCTTAAAAATAATGCCCCACTCACTGAATGCTGGCGGCTTTTTCGTGCAATTTCCGACATCACCATTTCCCAAACAGATGCAGGCAGTTATGATGATTCCGTTTTCATGGCATTTCGTGGGGAAAGGGCCTATCACTATCACTAAATGTGGGGCTAGGCCAGGTTCAGGGCCCACTCCCTGTCTATGTTTACTTCTTCCTAGTTTGGTAAATGTATAAGATGTTATTGGAGCTTTAGGGACCTCCATGCCACTAGGGTGCTGCCTTACTTCAGGATACGATACAGTGTTTGGGGCCAATGAACAGGCATGCACTTATTCTACTAAGTATTGTGCCTCTAGTCTTGTTTTGGAAAGATCATTGAGATTATCCTGCTGTTTCAGTTACTGCTCTTCAGGTTTTTAAATTCTCACCTTATCTATCTCATGCCGAGAGAGTATGGCTTGGCAAAATATCAGATGCTTGCTCTCTGCCAGTTGAAAAATATCTTTTAACTCTGAGAAATTCTAGATAATGGCTGCAGCAGAGCTCAAGGGGAGGTACAATCAGATCCTTTATGAGGAAAACCATGTGACTCAAAGTAGGTTGATATGCTGCTGAACCATTTTTGTTTTAATGTTCTCTATGTAAGGAAGAAGGGAAAATGTGCTGGCTAGTATTATTGGTAAGGTGGCCAGAGGTGAAGAAGATTTGAAGTCTCGTTGGCAGTAAAGGCCAAAAGATGACATTCACTGCTGCTTTTTTATTTGCTAGATACAGTTAGAATAAATGTATTTTGTCAGTAAACATGTAGGGGAATTTGTAAGGATTTAACTGGTAAAGTGTTTAAACTTATTTTTTAGTTTTAAAAGATGTCATTGAAGTATTATTACTTTATTATTACTTTGCAAAGGCTGCTCAATAATAAACAATTCTATGTATTATTGCACATGCTGAATTATTTTGAGTGTATGTAAGGGTTGCCAATCTCCAGGTGGGGTCTGTAGGTCTCCCAAAATTATAACTGGTGTCCAGACAATAGGGATCAGATCTCCTGGATAAATTATCTTTTTGGAGAGTGGCATTATACCCCACTGAGGTTCCTCCCCTCCCCAAACCCTGCCCTCCCCAGACGCCAAATCTCCAGGGATTTCCCAACCTGAACTTGGTAACCTTAATTGCTTGTAAAGCTGCTGAATTCGTTTCGTTCTGCTTTCATTATGTATGATATTTTAAAATTTAAAACAACTCTGGGTGACGCTCGAACAAGGAAAACCAGCTAATAATTAAATAGCATCTGAATGAATGTGATAAATGGTGAAGGAGAGTAAGGCGGTAGATGGGGAGTTCCCTGTAAGTAAGGAGCATAGACTTGGGTGTGCGGTTTCTAACTTTTGGTAATGAGCTTGTACCCTAGCATCTGATTTAAAAATGCAAGGATTCAGCAGAAATTGTACATTTCAGTGCAATAAAAGAGCCAATACAAATTATTTATTTCAGTGCCATAAAAGAGCCAATACAAATAAGCAAGAAAGCTTTACAAGCTCAAGAGCATTGTAAAGTGTTGTCTGTCTTACATAAAGTGGCTAGCACCTCACAAAACCTCACCCAACCGTAGTCATGTTTGGACAGAATTCTTTCTGTCAAGTTCTGTTAGCAAAAGGTCATTTTACACCCAATAATTCTTTTTTTTTTTTAATGAATTCTCCAGCTTTTATTTAAAAGAATGGAAAGTAAGGTTGCCTGCTCCCCCTTACTGGCGCTGGGAGATTCCCCACCTCCAGCGGCTACCACCTGCTTCTGCTCACCTGGCAGACATGAGAGGGATGGTGTTGGGAAAGAGGGGGGCAGCAGGCATATGGCAAAATAACAACAACAACAACAGGGTAACATAACACACACTCAGGCTGAAATCCCCCGAGGAAGATGGACTTTTTTTTGTTTTTTAACTTAAGATCAAACAAAGAGGAAGCTGTGTGCTGACAAAAGGTGTGTGCAAAAAAATATGAATGGACAGTTTTGTGAACTTTTTTGCTTTTCTAAGGGCCAAGCTACAAGTGGCGAATGACACTTGAACGGCAAGTGGATTGAGTGGAGGGCAAGTGAACAGGGAGAAATACACTTGCCGTTCAAGTGTCATTCGTCACTTGTAGCTTGGCCCTAAGTTATTATAGCAACATGTAGTTATTATAGCAACATTCACAATGGAAACATTGATTTAAACCAGTGATTTAAATGGTTGGTTTTCTCTGTAATTTAATCCACTTTAAGAATATAAGAAAATGTTGTAAATAAATATTTTCAGTACAGTGTTTGTAAAGTCCCTTGAATTATAAATAAAAATATTCGACACTTATTCCTTGGAATTTAACCCCATATTCTAAATGTATGGATGATATACATTTATACAAAGGCATAATGGTATATGTTTTTATTTTCATAGGGCCAAACTGTGAATTGATCTTTTTTATTATCACAGTACCTTATAGTAAGCTTTCAACAATTTATTAATAATTCATTTTCTTTATAAGATTTACATTCCATTCTTCTTAAAAAACATTTAAAAATGTATTTTAATCCCCCTCCCCAAAAGAAGTTTTAAAAAATCTTCCTTGGCACATCCAAATCTTGTTTTAAAACCCTGAAACCATTAAAGGCAGAAATAATAAAAATGATAAAACCATGAAAACAACAGCATTGATTAAAAATCAGAAGCATAAGTTCTCAAAAAAACATGCACAATGGGAAGATGGCTCTTTAAGAGCTGTCTTCATTGATCTTCAGAAGGCCATCAGCAATGAAGCTGTTCTAGTCTCTGGGTTTTTTGCTTCCTTCAGCATAGAGGTGATGTTCGGTCACTTTAGTGTGATGGATTATGTCTTGCATAGATGCATAGTAGGACCCATCTAGCTTGCAGAAGAGAGATTTTGCTTTATTTAAATTAGGAGTTTAATGTTGCATATCTACAGTAAAATATCTACTCTCCTAGGGACGACCATGAATTTTGAATAAAGGAATAATGAAATTAACAGGTTTTGTGCTGAAGACAGGTGTTGCTTTCCATCCAGTCCATGCTACGTACAGCTGGGAGACAGAAAGCCAACAGATTTGGCCCATCGTTAGCAATTCTGAGGATGTTATCTTTGCACAATATGTTTCCTGATACTTTGTAATATGCTTGTGTATTAGGGTTGATAACAATGAAAAAGAGGTTCCTCCACACAGACGCTGTGAACAAAAGGGAGAGGGAAAGTTATCCAAAAACTCACAAGTACAAGAATGAACTCTGTAATGTGATCAGTAAATATCAAGTCTCATCCAATGAAAATTCACATACTAATAATAACAAACCAAGTCATAATTGCAATGAAGCAAAGTTCATACACAATGGTTATGTGCAGGCAAGCCGCTCAAGAGAACCTGCATAATTCGCAGTCCAACAGATGAAGTCCACCTAGTGACTGGTCTCCACTGTAGTGAAGTCAAAGAGGAAATGAACCAAATGGAAGATGCAGATGAAGATTTCTACAAGGCACAAGATGGCAATGTCTCTTTCTTGCTGTCTTGCAATAGTGTTACAGCAGGGAGAAAAAATCCCGGAGTACATACTCCACCGCCCAACAACCAGGGCCAGCTGTTGCCTGTTGTTTTGTGCCGAAAACACCTCCTCAGGGGCAGCAATGATTATCCCCTGTAGTCACATAATAATAATAAGCAGAGATATACAAAAATTCATAAGAAACGATATCTCTCATATCCATGAGTTACACATGACCATCTTTACACAAGTAAAAACTCACCAATACAATACACATAGTCAAGAATAAGTATTTCCTCAAGTAGAAGTCAAAAAGAGAATGAATCAAAATGGCGGCCAAGTGCCGAATTGCCCAAGACGCCCAGCTTTTATAGCCTTAATTAGGTAAATGTCTTAAAGAAAAATAACCCAAGAATAAGGCGGAGCTCTTAATGAGCAGTGACAAACCGCGAACTAGTGAATACTGAGTACAAAATACATGAATTACAAACTGCTGACATTGCAACCCAGAAACAACTTAATAATGGATATCTACATGAAACGACAAACTCAATTCGTTATTTAAACTATTCGGTTTAAGGGAGCGCAAGCAATGGATCCAGTAACACTCCTTCTGTGGGAGGGTTTTCTGTAAATTACAGGGAGCAATCAATTGTCCTGAATACAATATCAGGGTTGCCCAAATCCCACCCTTTCCCCCCCCATGCCCACTTACTTGCCTGGTGGGTGGGTGTGCTCCCTGGGCAGCGCGGCATGCCCCCGTGCCCCAAATCGTGCACCAAAGTGGGCCTGTTTTGAGTAGAATCAGCCCCCACAGTGGGCAATTCAGCCTCTCAGGGGCACAGGGAGCACCCTTCCACCCGCCGCCGCCGCCACTTCCAGAAATGATGGTGTTGCACAGCCAGCATGATGATGTCACTTCTGGAAGTGACGGCACCACACAGCCGGTGTGATGACATCACTTCTGGAAGTGACATCATCATGCCAGGTCCAGGGTGCGCACTCGGAAGATCTCCATGGAACAGGGGAGAGGTAAGTGCCAGGTCCCAATCCTCCCATTGGGAGGATAGAGGGACCTGGCAACTCACTATGTATGCATGCATGAGAGAGAAAATAAAGTGTAGAGTTACAGAAGCTTAGGGAAGACCTAAAATGCATGAGTTTTTAACTTGCTGCAAAATAAAAGCAAATTTCAAAGTATGCTAAACTGTCATTATCTCAAGCATATAATGCTGTCAAACATGTTGGCCAAATGCTTTCAAAATGTTGAGAATACATTGTGTATCTTTGGGTTTATTTTCCTCAGGTTGGTCCAGGAGAAGTCAGATCATCTTTTCTAAATATAAAAACTCAGTTTCTAGCAGCAAGAACTTTGGGAGGACTTTATGCTTCCTTTTTGATTCTCCAGTTTGAACCACTTCCATTTCCCATTTCCTACTCCTTCCCATCTCCTGTTTTGTCCATATATAGAAGTCCTTCATCTTAAGGCTTTTTCTATAACTGCCACTGATAGGAGAGAAGAGAAGGCTGTAGCAACAGGGAGATTTCTAATAGGGTTAACTCCCAGTGGAGTCTGATGGTGTGGCCATCCTGTGAATTTTTTTTTCAGGCGAGTGCTAAATAGGGGAGGAGAGTGGGGAGGGGGCACGGCAACAAGAAACACACGGACACAGTGCTGGAGGTAAAGAGGCCACAACTTTATTAAGATTACAGCTCAGGGAGCAAAGGCACGCATAGGGTACAGATCCGAGCATCGGCTGATCCGTCTGCCAAGCCGATGATTTTTAATGTATTCTGTTCAGAGTAAAAGAGCTCCAGATACACGTTAGTCTGTTTAAAAAAATTGCTAATACACTATTGGTACATATTGCACATATCCCTTGTACATATTGCAGCAGTACAAGGGTTTGGGTTTTTCAGAGAACAAGATTTTGGAAGGCTGTGTTGCATCTTCCTTCCAATGATTAATAATTAAACGATTACATACATAGTAATGTTCTATCCTGTTTAGGTATAATGTGTTAAATTTTGTCAGGATAGTTATGGATTGGGTAGTCAGTGATGAATGGTAGAATGGATGCCTTCAGCAGTTTTCTTGACAGGAAATAAATTCTTGATGTGATCTTGTTATCGTTACAGGGCAGAGGATGAAAGAAGGTCTCTAATGATTGAACCGAGCCGGACCATTGCTTGGTCCAGTTACAATCTTTGAAAGAAAGAGTCTTCAAACCTAGGCATTGCTAGAAGATTATCTTGCACCTCTCAATTTGTAGTTGGCCACAAGCAATGAAAAGAACCACTAAGCTGAACTATCCAGAGGCAGAACAGAAGAAATAGATTTAAAAAGCATACACAGATAGCACAGGCGACAGAGGGACAGGATAATCGTCCCTGATAAGATAGCTTTCTTAATCTTGTATGTAATGATAACCTCTGAATTTGAAGACATGTAGTTGTAGCTGCTTTGCTTCTCTACAAGAGGTTTGGAACTTATATATTATTTATTTAAAACACTTGTCCCTGTCTTTGGATACATCACCAAGGAAACTTACACAATGTAAAATATTAATATGATAAAGACAAGAGAATCATCTAACAATAAAAGCAACCATAATAAAATCATATAATATGTGTAAAGAAAGTGATAAATATAAAAACCGAGAAAAGGCAATAAAGGTGGCCAAAATAAGTAGGGATATTCACAAACCTGCTGACTCTGCTCAGTTACTTTTCCTACGAGCTGATCCCTTGAAAGACCTACATATGCATAGTCATACTGTGCACTTGAATATATGTAATTGAGAGTAGGGCTTGGCACCATGCTCCCACCCCCCCAGTCTCCTATTGCATTGTATCTAGTCTATAATGAGCTAAGGATGGGGAAGAAGCGGAATTCTGAGCAGTTATCTAGCTCCCCTTCTGTAAGTAAGGAAATTGTGAGTACAAAATGCACCCATTATTTTTGCAGTATTTGTGCATATGGGAAGTACTGTACTCAGCATATGTGAGAAGACGATCTTGGTGAGTCCAAATGCCTTCTGCAGTGCAAAAGGCAGCTATGGAATAACATGACGAGGCAAACATACATTACTTTTCAACTTTTAATACTTTAGTATATTGGAGACCTTAAATATTAATAGCCCCTCGCATAATTAAATAATGTAGCTTGGATGTGAGTCAGGCACTTCTTGACTTACATGACATTATGATTTCTGTGTTAATAGATCAACATGACTGATACAATTAAAGCAATTTTGAATGACACTTATGAGCTGGAATCAAACTTCTTAATGATCTTATAAGTAGCCTTGTTCAGTCTGCTGAGGCAAATATGGTTTCCACACAAGGATTTGTTTGTGTGGTTTCCCCATTGCTGGTGTGGCTCCTGATAAAGGAAAGGGGCAACAAAGTGTCACATAGAAAATTTTCCAACAGTTTCCCTGCCTTGGTCTTCTATCAGTGGCCAGATTCCCTCCCCTGGGCTACCAGAGCTTTTGTATATTTTTAAAATATCAGCACTAGAATATTGTTAAAGCAATATACCATTGTAACAATAGATGCCACCGGTCCTATGAATTTCCAGCTTTTATTTTTTTAAAATTAAGTCTCCACCCCATCTGTTGCAAAGATATACCTTTCCCCTTATATCTCTGCAAGGGAAGGGGCTAGAGACTTACTTTTTTAAAAATGAAAGCTGAGAATTCAGAGGAAATGCAGTTGATGGAGGTTTTCCTTCACTTTATAGATAGATGCAGGAAATGCAAAACAAAACAAAGATAAAATCATTTGGAAAAAGTACTTTCTTAAAATTGGATTGGGGCCAAATAAGTCCCAACTGAAGTCCTCATTTAAAAAAGAGACTGACAGTTCATTTTAATGTAAAATATGAAATTATATTAAAGATGAGACCTATAATTATCTCTTGTATGGTCTCAGATTACTGATATCCTTGGAACATACATTTTTTAAAACAATATATTGTGGTTTTAGCAGCTCATTGCTATAAATTAACTGTTGCTTTGTGAAAAAACATAGCTTTATACCATGTTGGGTTGGTTTAGATTTCAACACTTTGGCCGATTCCAGACGACTAACCTGAAGGCGCTGCATGCCGCCATGTTCCGGATCGCGATGGGGAAAATGCGAAATATCGCATTTTCTCGCGCGAGTTTGGCTCGTCATCACGCCAAACTCGCGTGAGAAAACGCAATATTTTGCGTTTTCCCCGTCGCGATCCGGAACATGGCGGCATGCAGCGCCTTCAGGTTAGTCGTCTGGAATCGGCCTTTGGCTATAAAGTGTTTCAGAAGAAAAACGTTTATTGCATACGGGCAAAAGCCATTACAATTGAGCAGATAAACACACAAGTTAAACATGAAAAAAGAACAACAAAACTATAATGTTAAAAGCTCATAAAAATACTTTAAATACATTAGCATCTTTGTTATGCACAGGTGAAGGAGTCATAGCGGGAGCCCAAATTTTCTTTGTTGCCAGGGTGAACTGTTCTACTCTATAAGAGATTACAGATCCAAATTGGAAAAAAGGAAGGTTAGTTTTTCCATTCGATTTCTATACCGCCCTTCAGGATGACTTAACATCCACTCAGAGCGGTTTACAAAGTATGTTACCATTATCCCCACAACAACAATCACCCTGTGAGGTGGGTGGGGCTGAGAGAGCTCTAGAGAGCTGTGACTAACACAAGGCCACCCAGCTGGCTTCAAGTGGAGGAGTGGGGAATCAAACATGGTTCTCCAGATGAGAGTCCTGCGCTCTTAACCACTACACCAAACTGGCTCTGTTAAATAAAATAAAGAAAATTAAATATTTTGGAGGACACAGTGATGAAATCTGTGCACTTAAAACTGTTTTCTCTAGAAACATGTTTATTATTAAGATAACAAATTGCTACAAGGGGGAGGGAAGATGAAGTTTTGTGCCCTCATGGGAACTGCCTTTGTTTTTGATAAAGAACAACTTCTGTCAATAGTATGTTAATTAAACTTGTTGAATTCACATTGGTTCAAAAGTATGCAACCCCATACGTTCTAAACAAAAGTCACCATCTGCTGCTAAATAATTTCAGACAAAAACATATCTGAAGTCTGGCTTTTCTGTGTTTTTGGAGGTCATTGTATTACTTGCTGGCAAAAGCCAAATAGCAATACAATTTTTAAAAATATATGCTTGCAAAGCAAAAGCAAATTGAGATGATGATGCAGGCTTGTTAAAACGATACTTGCCTGTGGTGTGGCTGCAAATACCTGTGGAAAAATGTTGTAATCCCTTTAAGCCTCTACTAAAGGGACAGGATATTTTTCTCCAGGCCTGTTGGCAACACTACCTCAGGTAGGGTTGCCAGGTCTCCTTACCCTACCAGTGGGAGGGGGGAACCTAGCACTTACCTTGAGGATCTTCTGGAAGTGATGTCATCATGCCCAATGGTGGCCATGACAAATTGCCATTGAAGTGCAGGAGCATGCCCACCAACATGTGTAATGATATCACTTAAAGAAGTGACATTGTCACAGCCAGAGGGAGCGTGCCCACTGCGCACTGGCCTGGGAGGTTCTTTGCCTCCTGGACTCATTCTCTGGGCCTTTTCCAGCCACCAACCAAGTGAGTGGTGGCAGGGGGCAGAGGCGGTGAGCAGGGGACCCCCGCCCCTACTGGGGGACCTGGCAGCCCTATCCTAAGGTGAGTTAAAAGTATTTCCAGATAACAGTGCAGGATTTAAAAAAAATGTTTGGGTTACTCCCCCACCCCCACTCCCAGTGATAAATAACTAGCATCGATTCCTGAGCTCCAGGATATGTTTGGCAATTAATAACTCTGGTGGACTTTTTACAAGGCTGAGTAAATATATTTAGTTATCCCTAGTATTTAGAATATTTCACAAAATACCTTTTTGTGAGACATGTCAGGTGCAAAGGCGAACATGCCTATTCCCTTGTAGCTTTGTTTAGTTTTTAATATTGCTACAGTTGCCATACTAAGCCTAGCAACCAACAGGGGGGCTGGGGCGGGGACAAGCATATGCTTTAATATCAGTGATTCTCATAAAGAATCATAGAATTTCCAGTGATTCCTAGAGCTACCTTTGTCAATTTGTACTTGGAAGTAGCAGCTGTCAATGGGACTTGCTGGTAGTAGGCCTCCTGCCATAGTGTGAGGCCTGGCAAGCCTAAATGTTGTCTAGGGCCTGATACAGCTGAAGGGTAGTTGGGCTCTAGCCTTTGTCCTCCTCCTTGGCATGCTTGGAAATCTCAGAGGTTAACAAAGTGAATCTCCCTGTTCTTGCTTCCAAAGTGTCCTGAAACTTTGAACTATTTAAAGAAGCGTGGCAGACATTGCAATCCATAAATTGTTGATACAGCCACAGAGTAGACCCAGTTCCTTCACTGGTTATTATTTGAATCTTAATTTTGGTTCTTATATTGTGATGCAGAGTAGTAAGCTGCAGTACTGCAGTCCAAGCTTTGCTCATTACCTGAGTTCGATTCTGGCAGAACCCTTAGGGTAGCCAGCTCAAGGTTGATTCAGCCTTCCATCCTTCTGAGGTTGGTAAAATGAGTAACCAGTTTCCTGGGTGTAAAGTGTAGATGACTGGGGAAGGCAATGGGAAACTACCCCGTAACAAAAAGTCTGCCAAGAAAATGTCGTGATGTAACATCCCCCCATGGGTCAGTAATGACTCGGTGCTTGGACAGGGGACTACCTTACCTTTTACCTATATTGTAAATATTGGAATAGAGGTAACTCAGCATGTCTAGACACTTGTTGTGTTTGTGTGTGCTATTTTTTTTTCTTTTGCAGAAGAATCAGACAGTGTGTATGTATGATGTCCTTCTCTGAAAACTTCTGACACTTCTGTTTTTGTACCAAAACCAAAAGGGACTTAAAGTCCTACGAGACCAGAATCAATTATGAAATTTTTATAAATTATATAATTTCCACTTTTAAACTGCAAGTGCCGAATATGAGTTCAAAAATATATATAGTATGAATACAAAAATATCATATATCCTAAGTTCTCATAGACAACAAATTCCATACAATATGATACAATAGCACCCCAAGGTATAAAATTTTCGAAGTAGGTACAATGCCACAAATGTTTCAGAGTAGCTACAATATCATAAATAATCCAAATCCAATCCAAACCAATGCTGCACTAGAAGTATATCTCTCATCACATGTAGTCACAGTCCATCAGTAAAACGTTCATTTGTTGTATTTTCTTTTTGTAGGCAAAAAGCCGGTTGGAAGGAATCAGCAACCGGCGGGGGGGAGGAGGCTCGCCAGGGGAGTTGGCAACGGGTAAACCAGCCCTTACAACATCCCGTTTCGCTTTTGTTTCTTCATAAGCCAATCTTATTTGTTAATTGTAGATTCCATCTTAATCAATTCACTACAGACATTGGTGTTCTCATCTCATCATCTCCATTCCGTTACCTACTTTGAAACATTTGTGGCATTGTACCTACTTTGAACTTTTATAGTTTGGGGTGCTATTGTATCATATTGTATGGAATTGTTGTCTATGAGAATTTTGGATATATATTTTTGTATTCATACTAT